>NC_047105.1:137012402-137318652 GCF_902500255.1 Thalassophryne amazonica | reverse complement strand
GGCCTCCATCAACTGTAAATGGAAGAAGTTGGGATCCACCAGGACTCTTCCTAGAGCTGGCTGACCGTCTAAACCAGGGGTGGGCAATCATGTGCCATGAAGGGCCGAAGCACTGCAGGTTTTCCTTGCTACCAATCATCTCAGCAGGTGAGTTCATTGACAACCAGGTGTTTATGTTCAAGGGAGAAGCTCATCAGCAACCCACCTGCTGAGGTGATTGGTTGCAAGGAAAACATGCAGTGTCTCGGCCCTTGTTGCCCACCCCTGGTCTAAACTGAGCGATCAGGGGAAAAGGCCTTAGCCGGGGAGGTGACCAAAAATAAAATCAAATCAATTTTATTTATATAGCGCCAAATCACAACAAACAGTTGCCCCAAGGCGCTTTATATTGTAAGGCAAAAGCCATACAATAATTGCAGAAAAACCCCAACTGTCAAAACGACCCCCTGTGAGCAAGCACTTGGCGACAGTGGGAAGGAAAAAACTCCCTTTTAACAGGAAGAAACCTCCAGCAGAACCAGGCTCAGGGAGGGGCAGTCTTCTGCTGGGAATGGTTGGGGCTGAGGGAGAGAACCAGGAAAAAGACATGCTGTGGAGGGGAGCAGAGATCAATCACTAATGATTAAATGCAGAGTGGTGCATACAGAGCAAAAAGAGAAAGAAACACTCAGTGCATCATGGGAACCCCCAGCAGTCTAAGTCTATAGCAGCATAATTAAGGGATGGTTCAGGGTCAGTTGATCCAGCCCTAACTATAAGCTTTAGCAAAAAGGAAAGTTTTAAGCCTAATCTTAAAAGTAGAGAGGGTGTCTGTCTCCCTGATCTGAATTGGGAGCTGGTTCCACAGGAGAGGAGCCTGAAAGCTGAAGGCTCTGCCTCCCATTCTACTCTTACAAACCCTAGGAACTACAAGTAAGCCTGCAGTCTGAGAGCGAAGCGCTCTATTGGGGTGATATGGTACTATGAGGTCCCTAAGATAAGATGGGACCTGATTATTCAAAACCTTATAAGTAAGAAGAAGAATTTTAAATTCTATTCTAGAATTAACAGGAAGGCAATGAAGAGCGGATGATCACGGACGTGTTCAGATGGTGGCCGACTCATACAGGAATGTTACACGGTTATTGCGGTTGTTTGGTGGATGTGGGCCACTTTTGTGCGCATTCCATCCGCAAATCCTCCTAAACGCCAGTGGGACAGGGCCCTCAGAAGGAGAATTTTAAATTCTATTCTAGAATTAACAGGAAGCCAATGAATAGAGGCCAGTGTGGGTGAAATATGCTCTCTCCTTCTAGTCCCCGTCAGTACTCTAGCTGCAGCATTTTGAATTAACTGAAGGCTTTTCAGGGAACTTTTAGGACAACCTGATAATAATGAATTACAATAGTCCAACCTAGAGGAAATAAATGCATGAATTAGTTTTTCAGCATCACTCTGAGACAAGACCTTTCTGATTTTAGAGATATTGCGCAACTGCAAAAAAGCAGTCCTACATATTTGCTTAATATGCGCATTGAACGACATATCCTGATCAAAAATGACTCCAAGATTTATCACAGTATTACTGGAGGTCAGGGTAATGCCATCCAGAGTAAGGATCTGGTTAGACACCATTTCTAAGATTTGTGGGGCCAAGTACAATAACTTCAGTTTTATCTGAATTTAAAAGCAGGAAATTAGAGGTCATCCATGTCGTTATGTCTGTAAGACATTCCTGCAGTTTAACTAATTGGTGTGTGTCCTCTGGCTTCATGGATAGATAAAGCTGGGTATCATCTGCGTAACAATGAAATTTAAGCAATAGCAATGCTTTCTAATAATACTGCCTAAAGGAAGCATGTATAAAGTGAATAAAATTGGTCTTAGCACAGAACCTTGTGGAACTCCATAATTAACCTTAGTCTGTGAAGAAGACTCCCCATTTACATGAACAAATTGTAATCTATTAGAAATATGATTTTATGGTCAACAGTATCAAAGCAGCGCAAGGTCTAACAGGACAAGCACTGTCTGAGGCCATAAGAAGATAATTTGTAACCTTCACTAATGCTTTTTCTGTACTATGATGAATTCTAAAACCTGACTGAAACTCTTCAAATAGACCATTCCTCTGCAGATGATCAGTTAGCTGTTTTACAACTACCCTTTCAAGAATTTTTGAGAGAAAAGGAAGGTTGGAGATTGGCCTATAATTAGCTAAGATAGGCCAATCAATCAATCAATCAATTTTTTTTATATAGCGCCAAATCACAACAAACAGTTTGCCCCAGCGCTTTATATTGTAAGGCAAGGCCATACAATAATTATGTAAAACCCCAACGTCAAAAACGACCCCCTGTGAGCAAGCACGTGGCTACAGTGGGAAGGAAAAACTCCCTTTAACAGGAAGAAACCTCCAGCAGAACCAGGCTCAGGGAGGGGCAGTCTTCTGCTGGGACTGGTTGGGGCTGAGGAGAGAACCAGGAAAAGACATGCTGTGGAGGGGAGCAGAGATCGATCACTAATGATTAAATGCAGAGTGGTGCATACAGAGCAAAAAGAGAAAGAAAACAGTGCATTCATGGGGAACCCCCAGCAGTCTACGTCTATAGCAGCATAACTAAGGGATGGTTCAGGGTCACCTGATCCAGCCCTAACTATAAGCTTTAGCAAAAAGGAAAGTTTTAAGGCCTAATCTTAAAAGTAGAGAGGGTGTCGGTCTCCTGATATGAATTGGGAGCTGGTTCCACAGGAAGTACAAGTGGGTCAGTGATGGCTTTTTAAGTAATGGTTTAATTACTGCCACCTTAAAAGCCTGTGGTACATAGCCAACTAATAAAGGAAGATTGATCATATTTAAGATCAAAGCCTTAATAATGGTAGGGCTTCCTTGAGCAGCCTGGTAGGAACTGGGTCTAATTAGACATGTGAGTGGTGGAGGAAGTAACTAATGAAAATAACTCAGACAGAACAATCGGAGAGAAAGAGTCTAACCAAATACCAGTATTACTGAAAGCAGCCAAGATAACCGATATGTCTTTGAGATGTTATGGGTAATTTGTTCTCTAATAGTTAAAATTGTTATTAGCAAAGAAAGTCATGAAGTCATTACCTAGTTAAAGTTATAAGGAAATACTCGGCTCAATAGAGCTCTGACTCTTGTCAGCCTGGCTACAGTGCTGAAAAGAAACCTGGGGTTGGTTCTTATTTTCTTAAATTAGTGATGAGTAGTAAGAGTCCTAGCTTTACGGAGGGCTTTTTTTATAGAGCAACAGACTCTTTTTCCAGGCTAAGTGAAGATCTTCTAAATTAGTAAGGACAAACATTTCTCTCCAACTTACGGGTTATCTGCTTTAAGCTGTCGAGTTTGTGAGTTATACCACGGAGTCAGCACTTCTGTTAAGGCTCTTTTTTCAGAGGAGCTACAGGATCCAAAGTTGTGCTCAATGAGGATGTAAAACTATTGACGAGATACTCTATCTCACTGACAGAGTTTAGGGTAGCTACTCTGCACTGTGTTGGCATATGGCATTGGAGAACATAACAAAGAAGGAATCATATCCTAAACCTAGTTACAGCGCTTTCTGAAAGACTTCTACTGTAATGAAACTTATTCCCCACTGCTGGGTAGTCAATTAAAGTAAAGTAAATGTTATTAGAAATGATCAGACAGAAGGGGGTATTCAGGGAATACTGTTAAGTCTTCAATTTCCATACCATAAGTCAGAACAAGATCTAAAGTATGGTTAAAGTGGTGAGTGGACTCATTTACATTTTGAGCGAAGCCAATTGAGTCTAATAATTAAATGCAGTGTTGATGCTGTCATTCTCAGCATCTACGTGGATGTTAAAATCGCCCACTATAATTATCTTATCTGAGCTAAGCACTAAGTCAGACAAAAGGTCTGAAAATTCACAAAGAAACTCATAGTAACGACCAGGTGGACGATAGATAACAACAAATAAAACTGGTTTTTGGGACTTCCAATTTGGATGTACAAGACTAAGAGTCAAGCTTTCAAATGAATTAAAGCTCTGTCTGGGTTTTTGATTAATTAATAAGCTGGAGTGGAAGATTGCTGCTACTCCTCCCCCTCGGCCCGTGCTACGAGCATTCTGACAGTTAGTGTGACTCGGGGGTGTTGACTCATTTAAACTAACATATTCATCTTGCTGTAACTAGGTTTGTGTAGGCAGAATAAATCAATAAATCAATAAATCACCAACCGGATGGTCACTCTGTCAGAGCTCCACCATTCTGCTGTGGCGAGAGGAGAACCTTTCAGAAGGACAGTCATCTCTGCAGCAATGAACCAATATGGCCTGGCCATACCGAAGCCACTCCTTAATAAACGTCACATGCAGCCCAGCTGGAGCTTTCACAAGGCACCTGAAGAATTCTCGGGCCATGACAAACAAAATTCAGTGGTGGACACAGCTAACCAAAACGTTAGCTTTGATAACAACTAATCAGATAACTGAAAAAGTTATGTTTTATAAAGCTAAACCGATAAACCACCCAAAAATTTATCAGAAGCTACAGCTAACCGATTAACTGCTAACTTTCAGTTAACTACTAACAAGCTGATTTGAGTTTTACAACCATGATCACTTCTGGTAGCATTAAGGAAACCACCGACCCAAACAATGAATCAGCACTTCACTTCTATCTTTTTTGCGTCCTGCCCACTGCTGAAGCTCCTGTTTACGACATATTTTGCAGCAGTGAAGCAGTTGAGAGGAGCTGAGCTAAGCTCAACTACACACACTCACTCACACACAGCACACACAAACACACACACACACACACACACACACCACACACACATACACACACACACACACACACTGCGGTGGCTCCGCAGTGACCGGGTAGCCGGCTCCGAATGGCGGAAGGTTGACCACCCGGGTCAACGACAAACAGCCCTATGGATCTGGGTGACAGCTTGGGAGAGTCCATCTGAAGAGAATATCCGTGACAAAAGCCACACCTCCTGCCCCGGACATGAGTCGGTGGGGGTCTGGTGCCGGTCAGCATGGCTCCACGTCCGGATCTTGGTCTTGCAGCAGGTCAGAACAGGCCGGTCTTTCCACCCCAATGGCCACCTCCTGAGGTGGAGCTGCACAGAAGGAACAGATATCTCAGCTTCCTGACATGGGAATAGAGGAGGCTGGTAGCCTAGGGAGGCTTCACAGGGGGGAAAACCCAGTGGCTGTGGAACTTGTGAATTGTGTGCATATTCACCCAGGGAGATGGAGACACCAGTCCATGGGAGGTGAGGCTGAAACACATCTGAGGGTGGATTCAAGGGTCCTGGTTTGCCCATTATGCCTGCCGCTGGTCTGGAGATGAACCCGGACATGAGGCTGACCGAGGCCCTGAGAGCGGAACAGAAACTTTGCCATACTTGCAAAGTGAACTGGGGCCCTCGGTCAGACATGATGTCCTGGGGGATGCCATGCAGCAGATCACATGGAGGACCAGGAGGTCGGCGGGTCCTCCTGGACTGATGGAAGTTTTGGCAGGGGCACATATGCGATCCACGACTGTGAGGACAATGGTTGTTATCCTTGGATGGAGGAAGTCCCGTAAAAAAGTCCAGACCTATATGGATCATGGACGGCTGAGAGTTGGGAGTGGCTCTAGTAGCATTGCGGGAGGCTGACGACATGTCTTGCCCCTGGTGTAGATGAAACAAGTCAGCACAAACTCCCCTAATGTCTGCTTGGGCCGTGGGCCAAACCAAAAGCGGCGATGGAGGTGTTCCAAAGTTTGATGAACCCCCAGGGGAGGCAAGACAATTTGGAGGAATGGCAGAACTGCAAGACCTGGGATTTGGTCTCGGTTTGCACAAAAAGCCAACCGGCAGCCCTCCCTGGGATCAGGATGGTGAGTGAGGGCTTCCTGGACAGCTCTGCTCGACATCCCAGGTCACGATCCCACAATCATGGATCAGGGGAGGATGGTCTCTGGAGAAGTCTTTGGTTCCTTTGGCGGAGAGTATTGGCATGAAATGGCGTTCCGGTTTACCGTTCTGCTGCCTGGTCATTATGAGATGGTGAAATTGAATCTACCAAAAATAGCAACCACCTGGCGTTGACGGGCATTTAGACGCTTGGCGGACTGAATTATTCCAAGTTGTGGTGGTCTGTCCATACAATGAACGGACTGCGGCCCCTTCTGCAAGTGCCTCCCTAACCGCCAGGAATTCCCAGGTACCTACATCATAGTTCCTCTCAGCGGGGGAGAGGCGCCATGAGAGAAAGCACAAGGATGAATCCTGTTGTCACTCTCTGATCTCTGGACCAGGACCACGCCCAGCCCAGAGTCAGAGGTGTCCACTTCCACTATGAGCTGATGATCTGGGTCCAGCTGAGTAAGGATGGGTGCAGTGGATGAACCAGTTTCTTAAGGAGCGGTGAATGCGGAGTCGGCCTGAGGAGTCCACTAAAAGATTGTCTTGGAGGCAAGTGAATGCGGTGAGAGGAGCTGCAATCTGACTGAAACCACAGATGAATCATCTTTAAAAGTTAGCAAACCCTAGGAACTGCTGTAACTTTTAACCAAGACGGAACTGGCCAGACTGGATGACCTTGACCTTAGTGGGATCAGGTTTGACTTGAATGTGAGATATAATGAAACCCAAGAAGGCGACTGTGTCGAGGTGGAACCCCACTTCTCGGCTTTGACAAACACACAATTTTGTAGTAACCACTGCAGCACGAGCTCGATTTCACAGATCTGGCAACTTGCTTCTGAAGGATTGTTTGTTGCTGTGACGCCACTCTTCACACCTAACCCTAACCCTCTTCACACGGTTGTATACGCTTCTTTTATTTCTGTTTAGCACTCTCTGGTTATAATTGTATCTACTCTGAACGTTATTTAACAACAGTCCTGTTGTGAATAGCTAGCAGTTACCATCTTCGCTAGCGGTTAGCTTTTGCTAGCTAGTGTCGACCCCTCCCCTCCCCGTCGTTACTTTTATAGCTGTTTCTTTTTACCCGTTTAATACTTCTGTTTGTTTTTCAGTCAAACTGCTGTGAATTTTAAGTAATTATTTTACTCCTGTGTAAAATCTTAGGAGCAGCTACCATTTTCGCTAGCAGTTAGCTTGTGTTAGCTATTTCGAACCCCCCTCATCATTTTTTCATTTCATTTTTTTACACTTCTGTTATTAACTGTTTAGTGTATTTTATCGCTGCTGTTTTTTACCTATTTAATACTTCTGTTAGTTTTCAGTGTAACTGCTGTGAATTTTAATTCATTTATTTTGCGTCTGTGTGAGTCTTAGGAGTGGTTAGCTTATCCATTATTGCTTAGCGCATTTTGCTTGGCTACATTCTTGAATTTCTTAGTGCACAAAGTACACTACTAATTCTACCTTACAACCCTCCGTAAAACCTGCGTGATGTTGGAAGATAGGGTGGCTCTCTTAGAGAGCCGTGTTCATAAGTTAGAGCAGCTTCTTAGCTCAGTGGAGTTAGATGTTACTGGCACTCAGATGAGGTTAGTGGTTGTGGGCCGGCTAGCGAGCCCATTAGCATCAGCTGAGAAATGCCGGCTGTAGAGGACGGCTTTCAGACTGTGGCCAGGCGGAGGGAAGCCCCGTAGGGCTTGGTGCCCGGTTGTGGCACCCCGATCGCACTATGCCAGTGCAAACTGTGATCAGTTCTCCCCCCTTGGATTTGCCTGAATGTGAATTGTCTGAGCCCACAAGTGACTTCCACTCCTGTCTCCAGGCCAAAACACCGGACTTTAGTGATAGTTGATTCTATCACCCGCAAAGTCAGGTTACAGACGCTGGCTGATGTTAAATGTATTCCTGGGGCCAGAGCTCCCGACATTGCATCTCATCTTAGGGTGCTGACGCTGCAGAAGGGAAGACATACGAAGGAACATGACATAAGATAGTCACATAGTTATTCACATTGGCACCAATGATATCAGGATGAAGCACTCAGAGGTAACAAAAATGGATATAGAGAGCACTTGTGACCTTGCCAGAAAGATGTGTCAGCATCGATTAATAGTCTCTGGTCCCCTCCCCTTCTGGGGTAATGATGAAGCGTTCAGCAGGCTGACTTCATTAAATAGGTGGCTGGCACAGTTTTGTAGACAGCAAAGCTTTAGTTTTATTGATAACTGGCCTTCATTCTGGGGCCGCTGTGGCTTGCTGATTCCACCCTACTTGGGAAGGCGCGCCATCTTGTCTGCGAACATAGACAGAGCTCTACAGGGAGGGTAACATTAGGAATCTACAGCAGGCCATGGAGCAGGTGATTAGAGACCCTGCAAGGCTTATGACAAATGTGGGTGTGGAATCCATTAGCTTAGCGGGGAATTTAGTGCAGAAAATCCACTATGGTGATAGTGCAGTTTATTTGCCAGGGAGGGAATTTCAACAAGTTGAGACTGTGGCCTGCTTCCGTAGTCATGTCCATAAAAAACATAGAGGGATATGCTTTCCAAACTTAATACCCATAACTATATTGGATGATGTTGAAATTGAGGATTGCCCAGTGGTTGTTCCAGCAATAGCAAAGATTTCATGTCTGCTACCTACAACGCGCGTGGAATGTCTCAAACCTAAACCTACTTCTAGACATCTTATATATGCTACTCTGGAACCACCCCTAAACCCAAACAGTTCAACTGTCAACCCCACTGAGGTCCTTAGATTGGGTCTCATTAACATAAGATCACTGTCCTCAAAATCATTGTTGATCAATGATCTAATTATTGATCATCACTTAGATATGATTGGGCTATGTGAAACCTGGCTTAAAACCTACAGCTGCCCTCCCCTTAAATGAGGCCTGCCCACCAGCATATACATTTAGTCACATCCCTCATGATGCGAAGCAAGGCGGGGGGTGTTGCTCTTATTTATAAATCTAGGTTTAGCTTATTAGCTGTTGGGGGTTACAAATATCACGTCGTTTGAGCATCTAATTCTCTGCTCTGCTCAGGATATTACACATTGCCAAGGTCAGAAGAATAAAAATCAGTCGTATTACTTTGTCACTGTATATAAGCCTCCTGGCCCATATTCTGAATTCTTAGATGAATTTGGTGTGTTCATCTCTAACTTGTCAACCAGTGTAGATAACATTCTGATCATTGGTGACTTTAACATTCATATAAATAAGCCTTCTGATCCCCTCTGCAAATCATTTATGGAAATTGTGGATGCATTAGCATTTCAGCAATGCTTTCGGGATTCGACGCACATTAGTGGAAATACTCTGGATCTGGTTCTCGCACGTGGTATTGCTGTCATGAATATTGACATCATGCCTCTTACATCAGTGGTGTCTGATCACTCACTTATTATGTTTACAGTTTCGCTGCGTGGAACAACAACCTTATATACAGTAGTGTTCAGAATAATAGTAGTGCTATGTGACTAAAAAGATTAATCCAGGTTTTGAGTATATTTCTTAGTGTTACATGGGAAACAAGGTACCAGTAGATTCAGTAGATGCTCACAAAATCCAACAAGACCAAGCATTCATGATATGCACACTCTTAAGGCTATGAAATTGGGCTATTAGTAAAAAAAAAGTAGAAAAGGGGGTGTTTCACAATAATAATAGCATCTGCTGTTGACAACTACAACCTAAAACTATTGAATCACTAAATTAGTATTTTGTTGTATAACCACAGTTTTTTCATGATTCTTTACTTCTGCGAGGCATGGAGTCAGCCAACTTGTGGCACCTTTCAGCTGTTATTCAACTCCAAGATTCTTAACAACATTCCACAATTCATTCACATTTCTTGGTTTTGCTTCAGAAACCTTTTATGATGTCACCCCACAAGTTCTCAATTGGATTAGGTCCAGGGATTGGGCAGGCCACTCCAAACCATTAGTTTTGTTGGTTTGGAACCAAGATTTTGCTCGTTACTAGTGTGCTTTCGGGTCATTGTCTTGTTGAAACACCCATTTTCAAGGGCATGTCCTCTTCAGCATAAGGCAACCTGACCTCTAAGTATTTTGACATATCCAAACTGATCCATGATACCTGGTATGCGATATGTAGGCCCAACACCATAGTAGGAGAAACATGCCCATATCATGATGCTTGCACCACCATGCTTCACTGTCGTCACTGTGAACTGAGGCTTGAATTCAGAGTTTGGGGGTCGTCTCACAAACTGTCTGTGGCCCTTGGACCCAAAAGAACAATTTTACTCTCATCAGTCCACAAAATAGTCCTCCATTTCTCTTTAGGCCAGTTGATGTGTTCTTTGACAAATTGTAACCTCTTCTGCACATGTCTTTTATTTAACAGAGAGACTTTGCGGGGGATTCTTGCAAATAAATTAGCTTCACACAGGCGTCTTTCTAACTGTCACAGCACTTACAGGTAACTCCAGACTGTTTTGATCATCTGGAGCTGATCAATGGGTGAGCCTTTGCCATTCTGGTTATTCTTCTATCCATTTTGATGGTTGTTTCCATTTTCTTCCATGCGTCTCTGGTTTTTTTGTCCAATTTTAAAGCATTGGAGATCACTGCAGATGAACAGCCTATACTTTTTGGAACTGCGTATACGTTTTCCCCCTCTCCAATCAACTTTTTACTCAAACTACACTGTTCTTCTGAACAATGTCTTGAACGTCCCATTTTCCTCAGGGTTTCAAAGAGAAAAGCATGTTCAACAGGTTCTGGCTTCATCCTTACATAGGGGACACCTGATTCACACCTGTTTGTTCCACAAAATTGACAAACTCCACTGACTGAATGCCACACTACTATTATTGTGAACACCCCCTTTTCTACTTTTTTTTTACTATAGCCCAATTTCATAGCCTTAAGAGTGTGCATATCATGAATGCTTGGTCTTGTTGGATTTGTGAGAATCTACTGGTACCTTGTTTCCCATGTAACAATAAGAAATATACAGAAAATCTGGATTAATCTTTTTAGTCACATAGCACTACTATTATTCTGAACACAACTGTATGATTACTGTCTCGTACAAAAAAAAAAAAAAAAGTTATCTATTGCTGGTTTTCCCCTCCATGACAACTGTATAGGGGTAAAATTTAATGTAACATCTTAGTTTCAGACATTTTATGCCATAAAGTCATGCATAATCAGGGCGTGGCCACTTTGCATGACAGCAGTGTGTCCCCCACATTTGCTCCCCAACACCATTCACAACAGTACTGTCTGTGGTGGACACATTCAGGTTTCTGGCCACCACCATCACCCATGACCTGAAATGGATGGCAAACATAGACCAGCAGAGGATATACTTCCTTAGGCACGTCAGGAAGTTCAACCTACCACAGGAGCTGCTGGTGAACCTCTACTCCACGATGGAATCCACAGCATGCTAGGGGAGGTGACGGTCAGGGAGGTGATGGTCTAGTGGTTAAGGTGTTGGGCTTGAGTCCAGAAGATCATGGGTTCAAATCCCTGCCTTACTAGAAAAATCACTAAGGGCCCTTGGCAAGGCCTTTAAGCCCCCCTGTTTACACATAGACGGTAGAGCTCCCGGAAGCGTCCCGGAAGAGTTTTTGGCCATCTAAGGATCAAACGCCGTTGTTAACGCCGGCAACTAGGGGGCGTGGCTTAGTTCCGGCTTTCCCGGGAATCGTCGGAAAAATTATTCAACATGTCGAATAATTCCGGGAGCGCTCCCGGAGAATTCGCGTGACGATGGAGACAACGCGAACAACGGCGTTTGATACTTTTTAATCGCAGTTTCATCCTTCCCCTTCCTGTAGTGCCGCACTTTACACCGCTGTAATTCGCGGCCGGCGTTGTATCCCTAACCAACGGCATGTAAAACTGCGATAGAGCCCACATCAGCATCCTCAACAGCGTTTTAACCGGCGACAGAGGCAAACAAAACGGTGGCGCTAGCGAACAGCACGCCATTCTAAATGTCACCTCCTGGTTAAAACGGCATTCCAAATGGCCAATAGGTGGCAGTCAGTATAGAAATGCTAGCGCGCTGCATGCACTCGCGGCCAGCTCCAGATATTTTGCAGAGAAGCTCCAGTATGCCTCCTAAAAGAAAATTGGCAGCGGCAATAGGCAAGAAGAAGGAAATCAAGAGGTCTGGTTCAGAAGCAGAGGGGAGGCCTGTGGTGGAGACGGAGCAACACGTTGAGGAGGGGGAAAGGAAGGAGAAGAAAAAGCTGAGGATGATCTCCCTCCCCCTGCAGTGACAGAGGCATGTATTCCTGCTGCTTCAGCCTATTATACTCTGGGGGCGGTGCCTATCTGCAAAAGATCCTGGAGTAACGCAGGATTTGCCTGGATAAAAACCTGGGTATTAACCAGTGGTACACAGGGCATTATTGGCGGCAGCAGAACACCGCCATTCTCACGCGGGTCTTAACCTGTGATTGTAAAGGATAGAACTGCGTATTAACCTCTGTTGCCTGACGTGTGCCGGATTCTACGGCGTCAAAACGCCGCTTTATTCGGCGGATTTAGCGACGTTTTATCCGCATATTTGCGGATAGTACGGCGGTCAAAGCGCCGGCAAAATGCTCCGCCCCTTTCCACTGAGAAAACAGCCGGAACTACTGCGAACTTCGGTCTACGTACTACCCGCCGACAAAACCGTCTATGTGTAAATGGGGCTTAATGCTCCCGGTGTGTAGTGAGCGCCTTGTATGGCAGCACCCTGACATCGGGGTGAATGTGAGGCATAATTGTAAAGTGCTTTGAGCGTCTGATGCAGATGGAAAAGCGCTATATAAATGCAGTCCATTTACTCACCATGATCCATAATCCAGTCTGTCCTCTGCCAGCCCATCACTGTCTGTTGGTTCAGCAATCACAGTAGAGAGGAACAGACTGCAGAGGACAATTAGGACTGCAGAGAGGATCACTGGAGCCAACCTGCCCTCCATCCAGGACCTGAACTCTTTCAGAGTGAGGAAACGGGCAAGTAATATCAGCAGCGACTCCTCTAACCCAGGATTCACCCTCATCTCACTGCTCCCCGCTGGTTGGCGCTACAGGTCACTGTTTGCCAAAACCACCAAGTGAAAAAAAATGTGTCTTTTCCCAAGCCGTCAGTATGTTGAACATACCTGTTCAACACATGGACAAACCTTTGCACAATTACACACCATGTAAATAAGAATGTAAATATCTGTATAACTGTGTATATATAGGCTTTCTCTATTTCTAATATGTTATCCATGGTCCATGTTTACGGATGTCTGTTTATGTTTTAATCATGCCAGTTTATTATATTTTGTGTCTACTTGTGCTTAATTGTGTGCGTTTTGTTTTTTTGACGGTGTCGACCAATATCTATTGTGTAAAGTGAGCAAAGAGAGTTCAAAGTCAAAATCCTTGTATGTGCACTCATACTTGGCCAAATAAACCTGTTTCTGATTCTGATCATTCTTCTGTATCATTGTATCATTTTGTGTTTATCTGCAGTACTGCTGGGAAGATATGCAATACTTTCTGTTTTGACTGCTTTGTGAGTTAACAAGCTCATTTTAATAACTTAAGCTCTTAATGATCAGTAGATGGATTTGAAAAATTTGGTGTAGATTGGTGTCATTACCTGGGACAAGATAGAATAAATTGTTTTTACATATGTTGCAATGCTGCATAAAAATGGAACAAAAATTGAAAGGGACATTGCCAATACCAGAATATTCGGCATATTTCAAAGAAAATGTGAATGTATGAATGATGATAGTGTGATAGTATAGTACTAGAGTTTTGGCCAAAAATGCATTTTCCTTTGTTATAACATGACAAATGGAATTGTTATGTGATCTGATCCCTCAAAATTACCACTTTTCTAATTCAAAAGCCAATAGGCTATGCTCCCTTTGATCAAAAATGATATACTTATGCAGTTATAACAATAATAATAATAATTTATGAATTTATATAGCGCCAAATCACGAGTAATCGCCTCAAGGCGCTTCACAAACATTTAAAAGCAGAATAAAATGAAATAAGATTAAAACACAATAAAAAAAATAACCATAAAAGGTAAAAGAAGTAAAATAAATAAAACGAATAAAAAAGACACACAATCATATAAAATACTAATGATAAAACAGGGAGAACAGATGTGTCTTCAACCTGCCTTTAAAAGTCTCCACAGAGTCCGACTGTCGTATTAGTGCAGGCAGATCATTCCACAGAGCTGGGGCGTGGTGATAGAAAGCTCTGTAACCCACTGACCTTTTCTTCACCCTCGGGACACACAATAGTCCTGCACCCTGTGAATGCAGAGCCCTTGCTGGCACAAGTGCTTGCTCATAGGGGGTCGTTTGACCGTTGGGGTTTTACATAATTATTGTATGGCCTTGCCTTACAATATAAAGCGCCTTGGGGCAAATGTTTGTTGTGATTTGGCGCTATATAAAAAACTGATTGATTGATTGATTGACATAGGACTCAACCAGGCCGGCCAGATAGTGGGGTGCCAGTCCGTGAACAATTTTATAGGCCAATAGTAACACCTTAAAATCCGATCTCAAGGAGACCGGAAGCCAGTGAAGGGATTCCAGAACAGGCATAATATGATCAAACCTTCTGCTTCATGTCAGAAGTCTGGCAGCAACATTTTGAACCAGTTGAAGACCCCTGATGCTGGACTGTGGTAAACCAGAAAACAAAGCATTAATCAATCAATCAATCAATCAATTTTATTTATATAGCGCCAAATCACAGTCTTCTGCTGGGACTGGTTGGGGCTGAGGGAGAGAACCAGGAAAAAGACATGCTATGGAGGGGAGCAGAGATCAATCACTAATGATTAAATGCAGATTAAATGCAGAGTGGTGCATACAGAGCAAACTATTATATAACTATAAGCTTTAGCAAAAAGGAAAGTTTTAAGCCTAATCTTAAAAGTAGAGAGGGTGTCTGTCTCCCTGATCCGAATTGGGAGCTGGTTCCACAGGAGAGGAGCCTGAAAGCTGAAGGCTCTGCCTCCCATTCTACTCTTACAAACCCTAGGAACTACAAGTAAGCCTGCAGTCTGAGAGCGAAGCGCTCTATTGGGGTGATATGGTACTATGAGGTCCCTAAGATAAGATGGGACCTGATTATTCAAAACCTTATAAGTAAGAAGAAGAATTTTAAATTCTATTCTAGAATTAACAGGAAGCCAATGAAGAGAGGCCAATATGGGTGAGATATGCTCTCTCCTTCTAGTCCCCGTTAGTACTCTAGCTGCAGCATTTTGAATTAACTGAAGGCTTTTCAGGGAACTTTTAGGACAACCTGATAATAATGAATTACAATAGTCCAGCCTAGAGGAAATAAATACATGAATTAGTTTTTCAGCATCACTCTGAGACAAGACCTTTCTGATTTTAGAGATATTGCGTAAATGCAAAAAAGCAGTCCTACATATTTGTTTAATATGCGCTTTGAATGACAATTACAATAGTCCAATCTAGAAGAGACAAATGCATGAATCAGAGTCTCAGCATCAGCCATAGACAGGATGGGACGAATCTTTGCTATATTTCTTAGATGAAAGAAAGCAGTCCTCGTAGTGTCCTTAATGTGGAGGTCAAAGGACAACGTAGGATCAAAAATTACCCCAAGGTTCCTCACTTTGTCAGTATGATGTACCTAGGCTAAGCGCTAGCTGATCAAACTGATGCTGATGTCTTGCTGGACCAAGAACCATCATTTCAGTCTTATCAGAGTTCAAAAGTAGAAAGTTGCTAGACATCCAACTTGTCACTGCTGCGAGACAGTCCTGTAAAGATTTTATGTGGACAGGATTTCCAGCAGCTATCGGCATATACAACTGAGTGTCATCAGCATAGCAATGAAAGCAACCCCAAATGCCGCAAAATGTTCCCAATGGGTGCCATATACAGGGAAAAAAGCAGGGGACCCAAAACGGATCTCTGCGGAACCCCGAACTTCATGCCCCTAAAGTCAGAGGTAGTGTCATTGCACAAAACACAGTGGGAACGACCAGACAGATAAGACGTCAGCCACGCAAGAGCAGTTCCAGTAATCCCGAAACAGTTTTCTAGCCTATCAAGTAGAATTGTTGTATGGTTGGGGGTGCCTGGCTGTCTTTTGTTTCTCTCTTCTGTTTCTGTCTTTTGTTTTTCCTTCCAGGTGGCACGCGTTTAGGACTGAGTGGCTGTGTGGCTGAGTTATCAGGACCTCACCCTGATCACCTGAGGCTGATCATGTGCAGCTCGTCAGGACTCACAGCTGTGGTGCATCTACACGGATTGGAGCATGGTGGCATTTAAGTCTGGAGTACACAGTGTGTATTTGCCAGAGACTCGACCTTGTGACCAGACGGGTGAGATCGTCGTCTTGAGAGCCATCTCATCATTATGGATGCAGAGACCGTCCAGGTTTGATGCCATGGTCTGTGAAAGAGGAGGGGGTGAGGTCTCACGCTCGTCAGCACACTTCCTGAGGTACGTTAGGTTTTGTGACTAACATAAGTACAGTCAGTAAATGTGGTGTCCCTCACACCTTATTATATTGAGCTGTTATGTTAGTCGTTTAATCAGCTTCCACTGCAGTTGAGTATGTGAACTGGGTGTTCCATGCCTGCAGGGTGGGAAGCTGCTTAGTGATTAAGCCAGGAAGTGTTTGCTGTTTATTTACACCTTTGAGTGGTCTCTCAGTGTGTGGAGTGTGGACTCACATGATGGTTTCTTCTTTCACAGACTCGGTTTGTTGCGGCCACCTGGGGAGTGTCGGCGGGGTCCTTGGGTCCGAACTGGTTCTGGCTCCGGACCGTTTGTGCTGCTAGGAGCGCACCGCTAATCCACCTCGCCAGACCGCGCACTTATTTGTTTGTACTTTTTTCACATCACTGTTATGTCATTAAATTTTGTTATCCTTTGTACCGTGCTCTGCTTATTTCATACTGGGTCCTTCAAACGCTGGTCGGTTCTCCGTCCTGCGTCCGACACATAACAAGAATATGATGATCAACTGTGTCAAACGCAGCACTGAGATCCAGCAACACCAACGCTGTAGTAGTATCCGAGTCCATTGCTCGCAGAAGATCATTAACTACTTTAATAAGTGCTGTTTCTGTGGAGTGATAAGCAGACTGCAGTGGCTAAAAAAGGTCATTCTCAGTAAGATAGTCCACAAGCTGCCGTGAAACCACCTTTTCCAGAATTTTAGAGCAGAATGATAGATTTGATATTGGCCTATAATTTTTCAATACACCAGGATCAAGATTAGATTTCTTGAGTAGTGGTTTAACCACTGCAGATTTAAAACAATTTGGAACAGATCCAGAGTTTAGAGAAAGGTTAACAATTTCCAGCACAGTCGGCCCAAGAATGGGCCAAAGATCCTTAAACAATTTTGTTGGTATAGGATCAAATAAACAAGTTGTGCTTTTAGTAGACATCATGAGTTCCGTCAACACACCTAGTGAGATACTATTAAATTCAGTGAATTTAGGTAGCACCTCAGTGGTAGTCCCCAGCTCAGTAGCTGAATACAATGACTGGACCAAAGTATGCTGATATGTGCTCAACCTAACATCTTCTATTTTCTTTTCGAAATAGTCCAGAAAGTCCTGTGCTGAAAAAGGAGAACAACCAACAGGTGACTGTCCATTAATAAGAAATGCCACCATATCAAACAAAAACTTTGAGTTATGCTTGTTTTTGTTGATCAATTCAGAGTAATAGGTCTGCTTCATAGCCAATAAAGCATGCTTGTAATCTAAAATAGCTTCATGCCACGCAAGGTGGAACACCTCTTGTTTAGAACTACGCCATTTCCGTTCCAACCCTCTAGCCTTCTGCCTAAGGTCATGCAAATAACTGTTGAACCAAGGTGTCTGTGCCTTGGGAAGGCATGGCCTTAATAGAGGAGGCGCAATCTTATCAAGTGTGGTTTTTAGCACTAAATTCAGGCTATCCGCAAGACTGTCTACCGACTGAAAATTTATCAAGCTTGAAGTTAAGATTTCTGGTAGTCTCGCTTTGAGTTCAGTCAAAGTTGAAGGTTTAATACGTCGCCACAATGATAGGCAAGGTTGTTGCTCCACTAAACGCGGCAGCGTAATTGTAAACCTAATAAGCGAATGGTCAGAGACCGCTGATGCAAGAAGCAGGATGTCAATATTTGTGACAGTAAGGCCACGTGCAAGAACCAAATCCAGAGTATTACCCCTGATATGCATTGAACCATGAATGAACTGCCGAAATCCTAGTGCATCCATGATTTCCATAAATTATTTCCCAAGGGGATCAGAGAGCTTATTTATGTGAATGTTAAAGTCAACAATAATCAAAATGTTGTCTACACTAGTTGAAAGACTAGAGATGAACGCACCAAATTCATCTAAAAAAATCAGAATATGGGCCAGGAGGCCTATAGACAGTGACAATATAGCATAGCTGATTTCCAGTTTTATGACCTTGACAGTACTTAGCATCATAGGCATAACGGAGAATCAGATGCTCAAATGAATTATATTTATGACCCCCAACAGTTAATAAAGTAAACCTGGATTTATAAATAAAAGCAACACCCCCGCCTTTCCTCACATCACGTGAAACATGACTAAAAGTGTACTCTGGTGGGCAGGCCTCATTCAGAGGAAGGACAGCTGTGGATTTAAGCCAGGTTTCACATAATCCAAGCATATCCAGACGATGATCCACAATTAAGTCATTCACCAACAATGACTTCAGAGACAATGATCTGATGTTAATGAGACCCAAACTAAGGATCTCGGTCGGATCAGTAGGTTTTAGTGAAGTCATGCAGAAGTTCAGCTCCTCAGCAGCCAGTGACGCAGCAGGTTTCAGCGGCCAGAGGAGCTCAGATGAAACACTGCGTCTGCGAGCCCGCAGACGACAGCACCAGCGTAAAAACTCCACAGCCCGGCAAGAGGCACAGCAGGAAGCTGCGGCAAAAACGGGCACAGCTGTAACAGAGCCAGTCCAGTCATCGCAGAGAACAGTCCAGGAATGACAGGACGAATCCAGCAGCCTCTCATGCGCAGCGCGCGCTCCCACCCCCAAAAATATTGTCCATCCCAGAGGAGGCGAGGATCAGACCCTCTAGTGAAGGCTGCCAGGTAGAACTTAAATTTCACTAACGCACCGCTCCGCTTTCCACGCCTTCTAAAGCGCCTCCTCCGGAGAGGAGCACAAGGAAAACAGAGCAGGTGCAGAGGGATGTCCGCGAGCACAGGTGGCAGAGCAGGGTGGGGCCCTGGGTGGGGCCCTCCCAGCCCGGACCCAGACGACAGCAGCGGCTCATAAAGAGCATTAATGTCCAAGAGAGACTGATGATTATACACAAGCAAGGCAGAGATGTCCCGGCAGAACACACAAAGCAAAAACACAGCTACAAATAACAAAAACTCGACGAGCGGTAAAGACAGGGCTGACGGCATGCCAAACACACAGGTGACATCTTGCCACCAGTTCAAGTCATATCTGTGCCATGACTACCCTTGTCAGATTTTGTGCAATTCACCTTGGCCAATTTTAAAATAAAAACCATGTAGTGTCCATTTACAATCTGATCCCTCAGTTCTCTATTGATCAGAATCATCTTTGTAAAGATAAGATCGCCTTCCTGTATTTGGTGTTGTCACAAGAAGATCTTCCTTTATTTCTCAGTTATTTTGGACTCTCAAGATCATTTTAACATGTCCGTTTCCTGGGGGTGATCAGACTCTATTAGACGCATGGTCTTTGGACAACTGGAAAAGTACTGCAGATGTGGTGAGGGAGACAGCTAGGGCAATACTGGGTATGACATCTGGACAGTGGAAGGAAGATAAGGAGACTTGGTGGTGGAATGAAGAGGTCCAGGAAAGCATAAGGAGAAAGAGGTTGGCGAAAACGTTTTGGGATAGTCGGAGAGATGAAGAAAGTAGACAGGAGTACAAGGAGATGCGGCGTAAGGTGAGAAGAGAAGTGGCAAAAGCAAAGGAAAAGGCATATTGCGAGCTGTACAAGAAGTTGAATAGTAAGGAAGGAGAAAAGGACTTGTACCAATTGGCCAGACAAAGGGACAGAGCTGGAAAGGATGTGCAGCAGGTTAGGGTGGTAAAAGATGCACATGGTAATGTGCTGACAAGTGAGGAGTGTGTGCTGAGAAGGTGGAGGGAATATTTTGAAGAGCTGATGAATAAAGAAAATGAGCGAGAGAAAAGGCTGGATGATGTGGCGAGAGTAAATCAGGAAGTAAAAGAGATTAGCAAGGAAGAAGTGAGGGCTGCTATGAAGAGGATGAAGAGTGGAAAGGCAGTTGGTCCAGATGACATTCCAATGGAGGCATGGAAATGTCTAGGAGAGATGGCAGTAGAGTTTCTAACCAGACTGTTTAATAAAATCTTGGAAAGTGAGAGGATGCCTGAGGAGTGGAGACAAAGTGTGCTGGTTCCTATTTTCAAGAACAAGGGTGATGTGCAGAGCTGCAGTAACTACAGAAGCATAAAGCTGATCAGCCACAGCATGAAGTTATGGGAAAGAGTAGTAGAAGCTAGGCTTAGAAAACAGGTGAAGATCTGTGAGCAGCAATATGGTTTCATGCCGAGAAAGAGCACTACAGATGCAATGTTTGCTCTGAGAATACTGTTGGAAAAGTACAGAGAAGGACACAAAGAGTTACATTGTGTGTTTGTGGACTTAGAAAAGCTTATGATAGGGTGCCAAGAGAAGAGTTGTGGCAGTGTATGAGGAAGTCTGGAGTGGCAGAGAAGTATGTTAGGGTAGTACAGGACATGTACAAGAATAGTGTGACAGCGGTGAGATGCGCAGTTGGAATGACAGACTCATTCAAGGTGGAGGTGGGTTTACACCAAGGATCAGCTCTCAGTCCTTTCTTGTTTGCAGTGGTGATGGACAGGTTGACAGATGAGATCAGACAGGAGTCCCCATGGACTATAATGTTTGCAGATGACATTGTGATCTGTAGTGAGAGTAGAGAGCAAGTTGAGTCTAGTCTGGAGAAGTGGAGATATGCTTTGGAGAGAAGGAGAATGAAAGTCAGTAGAAGCAAGACTGAGTACATGTGTGTAAATGAGAGGGAGCCCAGTGGAATAGTGCAGTTACAAGGAGCAGAAGTGGTGAAAGTAGATGAGTTTAAATATTTGGGGTCAACTGTTCAAAGTAATGGAGAGTGTGGTAGAGAGGTGAAGAAGAGAGTGCAGGCAGGGTGGAGTGGGTGGAGAAAGGTGGCAGGAGTGATTTGTGACCGAAGAATATCAGCAAGAGTGAAGGGGAAAGTTTACAAAACAGTAGTGAGACCAGCTATGTTGTATGGTTTAGAGACAGTGGCACTAACAAAAAGACAGGAGGCAGAGCTGAAGATGTTGAGATTCTCTTTGGGAGTGACAAGAATGGACAAGATTAGGAATGAACATATCAGAGGGACAGCTCAGGTGGGACGGTTTGGAGACAAAGTCAGAGAGGCGAGATTGAGATGGTTTGGACATGTGCAGAGGAGGGACCCAGGGTATATAGGGAGAAGGATGCTGAGGATGGAGCCACCAGGCAGGAGGAGAAGAGGGAGGCCAAAGAGGAGGTTCATGGATGTGCTGAGAGAGGACATGCAGGTGGTTGATGTGACAGAGGAAGATACAGAGGACAGGGTGAGATGGAAACGATTGATCTGCTGTGGCGACCCCTAACGGGAACAGCCGAAAGACAAATAATAATAATAAGAAGAATCATCCTATTATTCTTTATCTTTTATTGAGCCAAGAATATACTGTCACATTTATGAGTGTGTTCTAATGTTTGGAAGTGATCATTTATATATTAATAGAGCCTGTTGCTGTTGAAGAATATTTTATTCATATGCTCATAGTGATCAATATTTATCAGTGGTTATTAAACACACAATCAACAGTAAGGTTAATTACACAATGTCTAAATGTTTAAATATCTTTTGAAATATATGTTTGTATGCTTTTGAATTGTGTGTTGTGTGTACCAAATTAAAGGTATGTTATATTTATGATTACATTTGCTTTTGTTTTAAGATTTGCTTATGCTTCAAGTATTAGTTTAGCTGTTATAAAGATCATTTACTTATATAATCATTTTCAAAGTGTTATAAATGTGATGTGTCCCTTTTTCAGTGAGGCCCAGAAAGATACATTGAGAAACATCCACATGTTGCAAACAGCATATGGAACAGGATGCCAGTACTGACCACACACAGTCAGATAAGGAGACTAAACTTGATACACGGGTATGATTAGACTTTGAGATGTGCTAATATTCTTGTGGTATAACCGCATGGTATAAACTCCTAAGATTAGCATGAATCATTGTATTAGCATAGGAAGACAGAGGAGTATAAAAACAGAACCCAGCCCACTGTTCGGGGTTCCTCTTTGCTGAGAGCTTGCAGGAACACCAGACACCTGGTTGGAAGCTCTCAGCTCCTGGGACCCTCAGAGCGTCTGGGTATGATCTCACTCATTCTATAAAACTTGCATTCTGTTAAATTCTGTGACATTTAAATTCTGTTTAATAAATCTCTGAGTGATTACGTTCAAACTTAAATAACTAGTCAAAACCTTCTTTCAAATCAATGGACACGCGGGATAAGAGAGAGAGGGGAGAGCGAGGTCAATGGAAACCCCTGAATTATCCCAAGACTCTTCATATTTTGCACTTCGTAACCAAGACCTACAGTTTTTCAGCACATCCACTGAATCACAGCCATTACTCCCAACACATGCGTACAGGTAACTATGGTGCTATTTGCAGTCAATCAGCCTATATTGTCAAAATATTTAAAATCTAATTCCTATTCATATCTGTTTCACCAAGTGTTTGATCAAATGCGAAAGACACTGACAGATATGTGGTAAATATAAAAGGTCAGAAGAGAATGTTATATTTTGGAAAATATTCAATTTAGTACACTGCTCAGTCACATCAGTCACTCCAAGGTGCTTCATGCGAAGATGCTCTAACTTTACCCACCCCGTGAGCAAGTACATTAGCATCAGTGGTCTGGAAAAACTCCCTCAGGCAAGGGAGTAATAAGTCAACACTGGGCATTAAAGTGGGATTGTCAAGGAAGCCACCTGACCATAGTGCAAGGTGAAGTAAATTTTACAGTGAACAAAAACAATAAATAAATATAATGCAATGCTAAAATACCCTCAGCCGTATGATCATAAAAATAGGAAACTGTATGAGACCTTTTGAACTCTTCTGACGTATCATAGCGCGGCGCGTCAAAACGCAATGCTTTTCATTGAAAATAATGTTTTTGAGAACGATCTGTGATGCATTTAACATCCTGAACACGTGTAGTGTGAAAGGACCTTTAGTCCGTATGTACGTTTGTTTGTTATCTTGCCAAAAACTTTGCTTTTGGCAAGATCTGTTAGTCAGTATGTATGTTGATTTTTTTTATCTTGCCAAAACTAAGTTTTGCACGATATGTTACTCTGTATGTATGTTTGTTGTTTGTTTGTTTGTTTTGCTTGTTTGTAGTCATTGCTTTTTTCGTGCATCCGTGATGAAATGAGTCAAATTTTCGTGACAGAGTTTTTTTAACTCACAGTACACAAAAGGATCAATCTTGAAGTCAGTGGTCAAGTTATAATCTCATTTGATGGCGTCATCATGAAAAAACTTGCAAAATTTAGATTTTTTTAAGGGTGTGACAACACGTGTAAATCATCATCATGGTGGATGGGGAGGTGATGGTCTAGTAGTTAAGGTGTTGGGCTTGAGTCCAGAAGATCATGAGTTCAAATCCCCGCCTGACTGGAAAATTACTAAGGGCCCCTGGGCAAGGCCTTTAATCCCCTATTGCTCCCGGTGTGTAGTGAGCGCCTTGTATGGCAGCACCCTGACATCGGGGTGAATGTGAGGCATAATTGTAAAGCGCTTTGAGCGTGTGATGCAGATGGAAAAGCGCTATAAGCGCTATAGCATAAATTGAGATATCGCAGTCCTCTGGAACTTTCCTGGGCACAATTTTTGAAATTTTGCTATATATATATATATATATATATATATATGAATATAGTGATTGGCCTTGCTCATAAGCCATGACCTTGTTTACCTTGAGGTCAAATGTGACCTAAATTAAGTCAAATTTCAGCTATAAGTAAAACATGTTGTGTAATACACCAAATTAAAGGGCTTGATAAAAGGAGCCAGAATATATCAAAAGTTGAAGGTTATGACATCATTTGCTGATGTAATCAAGAACAAAACGTTTGATATTATAGGCTGAGAAAAAACATGCAAATCACCATTGTAGACTATTGTAAGCTCCCATATAGCACAGCACACAAAAAGGTCAAGGTCACAGGAAGATCTATCAAGAAATTACCAAAACAACTTTCCTGGTCACAATTTGTGCTTTGTTGCCTCCAAATTTGACATGAATATAGTGAATGGCCTTACTCGTCAGTCCCTCTTCATGGTGGTTGTTTCTCATGGTGGTCCACACCCGCTGCTGTTGTGATCTCTGCTCCTGAATGTCCCAGCTGGAGAACACGTACCATTTGAAGGACATGAACTTACAACATTCCTCCGTGAGGCGCATGTCTCTGCCTGTCGTCTTCACATGGAAATAAATAAAACATATTTTGCCTCTGCACCAGGCTGCAGCAGGCGCACACAGCACACCTCGTCCATGTCCTTATTTCAGGCAGTTTTCCGCACCATTTCCAGGCCAGCGATGGACCAAAATGATGGTTCTTGGTCCAGCGACACATCATCAGTTTGACCAGCTAATGCTTATCCTGGGCTCATATGTCATACATCACACTGACAAAGTGAGGAACCATGGGGTGATTTTTGATCACATTCTGGCCTTTGACCTGCACATTAGAGATATTATGAGGACTGCTTTCTATCAACTGCGAAAAAGTAAAGATTAATCCCATCCTGTCTATGGCTGATGCAGAGACTCTGATGCATGTGTTTATCTCTTCTAGATTGGACTATTGTAATGTTCTATTTTCTGGTTTACCACAGTCCAGCATTAGGGCTCTCCAATTGGTTCAAAATGCTGCTGCCAGAGTTTTGAAACAAAGCAGAAAGTTCAACCACATTAAACCATTTTGGCATCTCTTCACTGGCTTCCTGTTTCTGTGTGGTCAGATTTTAAGGTTCTGTTATGAACCTATAAAACTATTCCAACACCTCCCTACATAGCTGACCTAATTAAACCCAGGCCCTATGTTCTCAGTGCACAGGGCTACTTTGTGTCCCTAGGGTAAATAAAAAGTGCGGGCCACAGAGCTTTCTCTTGTCATGACCCTGTTTTGTGGAATAATCTCTTTAGGGTGATAAAACAGATTCTGTAGAGACATTCACGTCCAGATTTAAGACATATCTTTTCTCCCTCTCATATATTCATGTACACTCATGTATTCTGCTTCTGTGTCTATACATTGCTGGTGAACTCACACCTTTGGTGCAGTTTTTTCCAGCCGACTGATTCTGCTCTTTTTCTTTATGGATGACATCTCACAAGGTTGACAGGTGCACACTAAAGGGTGCTGGACTGATTACGAGATGCCACGGCTGAAGCTGACTCAGGACACTACAGTCGGCCTTTAGAATATACTCTTCCATGGGGACGGGCCCACTGATGGTATGAGGGACAGAGGCTGGCCCTGCATCCCAGGGTGTTGGATGACACCCCCTGCCTATGGCACAACTGCTTGTGTGGTCATCTCAATAATGGACTGCGTTTTTGATGTTATTATGGTTTTTCTGTTTTCTGTTTCTTTACCTTTGCAAAAACATTGCAAAAACCTTGTAACTGTTACAATGGCCTAATCAGTGGGTCACCCCTCTGAGTCTGATCTGGATGAGGTTTCTTCCTCAACATCACCTGGGGGGTGGGGGTTTCTTTACCACTGTCACCTATGTGCTTGCTCTAGGGGTTGGTAAGGTTAGACCTTCCTCATGTGAAACACCTTGAGGCCTTGTGATTTGGCGCTATATAAATGAAATAAATTGAATTAAATTGAATTAAATTCAGCCAAAATAGATTGCTCACCAGGAGCGTCTGGGTGGCTGGTGAGCCTGAAAATGCCCCATGAGGTTGTCCCCATCCAAAACCCTAATCCCAGCCACGATACAGTTTCAGCAGGACAATTTTTTCACTTCCACCGTGGTTGACTCTGGGGCGGAGACTAGTTTCATAGATAGACGTGTTGTAGACAAACTCAATACCCTTCTAGGTAAAACCTCTTAAATCATTCTAAAGTCAGTTTTAAGCAAAAACAAGACCATTTTAAGCAGAAACTCGGCAAAACACTGTGACGCTTTGAAATGACGGATGCGCAGTGAACACATCAGCTAGCAGCTCGTGTAGTCGCGGTGCTCTGATTGCTTCATACGTCTTTTATGATGAAATAATGCTGAATTTATGTGGAAATTATTGTTGTATAAAAGTTTTTTATATCTGTCGGTGAGATAGATGATGACTGGAGTGCTGTTTTAAGCAGAATGAGGTGTTAATCCATGAACCATGGCTACTGACGCATGTGCAGTGAAGGCAGGGTGGACCAATTTTTAGGGGGGGGGGCATTCAGTCAGGGACAGTAGTTTCTTCTTCATATGGAAGAAGGATGGCACCCTCCATCCCTGTATTGATTACAGAGGTTTAAACAATACCATTAACCCTCTGGAGTCAACTGATGCGCCACCGCATAAAAGGTCACATGACCTAATGAAGCAGACATAGCACACAATCCGCTCCACTACGAGTCTCTGTTTGAATGCTGTTGAACATGTGAATTCAACCTGTACACCACTTTAAATTTTAACAGGCCAAGTGTAAGTTGAAATATGATTCATAATTTATGCAAGTTTTTTTTTTTTTTTTTTGCCTGGATAATATGCTCATATTTGCTGCGTGTTTTGCAGACACCCAGAGGAAAAATGACGCATTTCCTCATTCTACTGCAGGAGAGAGAGGGGTGGTATGAAGCAGGACTCCCTCATCTGCAGCAGGAGAAAGGGCTGTTTACCAGTGGTGGAAACTCAGGAGCTAACCAATCACAATCACCAACTCCATGTGGGTTTGATGACAACCCACAGACCCCATGTGGCTGTGCTTGTGTGTGTGTGTGTGTGTGTGTGTGCGCGCATTTTGCAGACGGGACTTTTCTTCCGTCCTCCTTTGTCTGTGACAGCAAACAGGTAAAAAAAACAACACATTTTTTCTTTATCACTGGTGTAAAAAATATTACCTAATAAACAATGATCCACAATCCACATAAATTGATTGCTGAGCGAAGAAAATTGTGGTTACGTGCGGAGCAAAATGCAAACAGCAATCAGTTTTGGAAGTTGTGAGATATTTGCTGTGCTTGGAGTGTGTGTGGTTATGTGTGGTGTAGTTATTTTATTTATTTATTTTGTGCGTCAAAATAATGAGGCATCTTGGACCAGCACATCATTTTTTTCTTTTTTTAACTGCATGAAGATGATCTAAGTGCGGAGCGCGTCATCAGGGTCTGATCAGAGAGTGATCAGTCTGATCTGGTCTGGACGAACAACAGCAGGTGGATCCTTCGATGTACGTACAGATCTGCACAGTGGATCAGATTGTATGCTTCTCTTTCTAGCTTCTCTGGGACTCAGGCACTGCAGAGCTCTGCTCCAGCGCCAAGCAGGGTGGAGACACACACTGCCCCAGCAGTAAACAGGATCCAGGCGCTGAGAGCACAGGAGTCCAGATAGAGACAGCCCCCCCAAAGTCCAAAACACCTTTTCTAAATTTGATGTTTAACTTTTATTTATTTAGTTCGCTACTACCACAGGGAGGACAGTCTGTACCAACACCAATAAAAAATGTCACAAAAACAAGTAATTAGGGAAAAATATACATGGATATTGAGGTGGAATATCTGTACAAATTTTTGGGGGCTTCTGATGTGCATTGGACAGGAACTGTTTTTCTGAGTGGCACAAATATAATTTGTGTGGCATCTTACTGCATGTAAATAGCCACAAAAAATGCCTCAAGCAGTTTCTGCATTTTAATGTGAATTGGTGTATATAACTTTGTTTAAGCTACATTTTTACACATTTTTGAAATGTACAATTTATATTTGCATTATAAGTTCTAAAAACAGTTTAAACATATTTCTGGTTTTCACAGAAAAAAAAAAACTAACTTTTTCTGATTCAAATTTTTGGTTTTGGAGTGAATTTAGGGTCACTGTTTTAATGCACTATGTCAGAATGAAACAAAACCTGTAAGGTCATACAGGTGAGGTTGTGCTGAAAAAAACGACACCAAACAAGGCCAGGTAAACAGTTTTATAAGGTATACGAGGTCTCTTAGATAATAAACGGACCCTTTTATTTTTTTTTAACTATATGGATTTGAATGACATGCGATTCCACCAATCATGCGTGAACCCTCGTGCGCATGCGTGAGTTTTTTCACGCGTTGGGGTGACGTCATTTCCCTGTGGGCAGGCCTTGAGTGAGATGTGGTCCCGCCCTCTCGGCTGAATTCCTTTGTTTCACACGCTGCTCGAGACGGCGCGCGTTGCTTTATCAAAATTTTTTCTGGACCTGTGAGGAATATCCGAGTGGACACTATTCGAGAAATTAAGCTGGTTTTGGGTGAAAAGTTTAACGGCTGATGAGAGATTATGGGGTGTTTCTGTCACTGTAAGGACTTCCCACGGAGCGGGACGTCATGCAGCGCTTCCAGGCACCGTCGTCGGCCTGTTTCGAGCTGAAAACATCCTAATTTAAGGCTTAATTCACCCAGGACGTCGTGAGAGAACAGAGAAGATTCAGAAGAGGCCGGCATGAGGACTTTATGCGGACATTCCACTGTTTAAGGACATTTTTTAATGAAGGACGTGCGCGCAAATTCGCCGAGTCGTTTCCGTGACGACTCGGCAAATCTGTGTGCGCCGCGACAGGAAAAACACCTCCGTGTTGAAAACCATTTGTAAAATTCAGGCGGCTTTTGATGGCTTTCAACAAGTGAGTAACTGAGAAATTGTTTAACAGCTTGGGCATGTTCCAACTTGCCCGTTAAGGTTTCCAACGGAGGTGTTTTTTCCTGTCGCGACCCCCCGTGGTCGGGTCCGGCCCGACATGCGACTCTGCCCGCACGTTCTTTCATTACAAAATGTCCGTTAACAATGGAATGTCCGAATAAACTCCTCATGCCGACTTCTTCTGAAAGTTCTCTGTTCTCTGATGACTCTGATGTGGAAGTTTTCAACTTGAAATGGCGAGACGCTGCCGCCTCGAAGCGCAGATCGCCGTCAGGCGCCGTGGGCTGTCCTTACGGCGACACTACCAGACCAAAATCTCTCATCAGCCATTAAAATTTTTACCGAAAACCAGCTGAATTTATCGAATGGTGTCCACTCAGTTGTGCCTTACAGTTTTGAAAAAATTTTGATCAAACAAAGCAGCAGTCTCTGAGCCATTCCTAAACAATGAAAAAAACGACGAGAGGGTGGGCCACTCCTCACTCAAAGACTGCCCACAGGTGAATGACGTAACCGACAGGTGTGAAAAAACTCTCGCATGCCCACGAGGATTCAAGCATGTCTGATGTAATCACACGTGATTCAAATCCATATGGTTTTTGAAAAAAATAATAAGGTCGGATACTTTTCTAATAGACCTCATATTTTGAAGTTAATCAATCAATCAATCAATCAATTTTTTTTATATAGCGCCAAATCACAACAAACAGTTGCCCCAAGGCGCTTTATATTGTAAGGCAAGGCCATACAATAATTATGTAAAACCCCAACGGTCAAAACGACCCCCTGTGAGCAAGCACTTGGCTACAGTGGGAAGGAAAAACTCCCTTTTAACAGGAAGAAACCTCCAGCAGAACCAGGCTCAGGGAGGGGCAGTCTTCTGCTGGGACTGGTTGGGGCTGAGGGAGAGAACCAGGAAAAAGACATGCTGTGGAGGGGAGCAGAGATCGATCACTAATGATTAAATGCAGAGTGGTGCATACAGAGCAAAAAGAGAAAGAAACAGTGCATCATGGGAACCCCCCAGCAGTCTACGTCTATAGCAGCATAACTAAGGGATGGTTCAGGGTCACCTGATCCAGCCCTAACTATAAGCTTTAGCAAAAAGGAAAGTTTTAAGCCTAATCTTAAAAGTAGAGAGGGTGTCTGTCTCCCTGATCTGAATTGGGAGCTGGTTCCACAGGAGAGGAGCCTGAAAGCTGAAGGCTCTGCCTCCCATTCTACTCTTACAAACCCTAGGAACTACAAGTAAGCCTGCAGTCTGAGAGCGAAGCGCTCTATTGGGGTGATATGGTACTACGAGGTCCCTAAGATAAGATGGGACCTGATTATTCAAAACCTTATAAGTAAGAAGAAGAATTTTAAATTCTATTCTAGAATTAACAGGAAGCCAATGAAGAGAGGCCATTATGGGTGAGATATGCTCTCTCCTTCTAGTCCCCGTCAGTACTCTAGCTGCAGCATTTTGAATTAACTGAAGGCTTTTTAGGGAACTTTTAGGACAACCTGATAATAATGAATTACAATAGTCCAGCCTAGAGGAAATAAATGCATGAATTAGTTTTTCAGCATCACTCTGAGACAAGACCTTTCTGATTTTAGAGATATTGCGTAAATGCAAAAAAGCAGTCCTACATATTTGTTTAATATGCACTTTGAATGACATATCCTGATCAAAAATGACTCCAAGATTTCTCACAGTATTACTAGAGGTCAGGGTAATGCCATCCAGAGTAAGGATCTGGTTAGACACCATGTTTCTAAGATTTGTGGGGCCAAGTACAATAACTTCAGTTTTATCTGAGTTTAAAAGCAGGAAATTAGAGGTCATCCATGTCTTTATGTCTGTAAGACAATCCTGCAGTTTAGCTAATTGGTGTGTGTCCTCTGGCTTCATGGATAGATAAAGCTGGGTATCATCTGCGTAACAATGAAAATTTAAGCAATACCATCTAATAATACTACCTAAGGGAAGCATGTATAAAGTGAATAAAATTGGTCCTAGCACAGAACCTTGTGGAACTCCATAATTAACTTTAGTCTGTGAAGAAGATTCCCCATTTACATGAACAAATTGTAATCTATTAGACAAATATGATTCAAACCACCGCAGCGCAGTGCCTTTAATACCTATGGCATGCTCTAATCTCTGTAATAAAATTTTATGGTCAACAGTATCAAAAGCAGCACTGAGGTCTAACAGTGCTGCTGTTGCTTTTTTAAAACAAAAAGTAGTCAAAAAAACGCCCAGTTATAACCAAGATTCCAGAGGGTTAAAAGGAAGTATCCTCTTCCCCTCCTCAGCTAAACTTATGTACCCTTACACAGGTCTTCCATATTCATCAAACTGGACCTCTGTAATGCCTATCATTTTGTCCGTATGAGGTAGAGTGATGATTGGAAACCTGCCTTTAAGACCCATCTGAGTCATTTTGAATATCTGGTAATACCCTTCTGGCTTCCCAATGCCCCTACAACCTTCCAAGTGCTTATAAATGATGTTCTGCATGACTTCCTAGAGGGATTTGTTGTTTTCCATTGAGACCACATTTTCGTTTTCTCCAAAAGCGTGCATGTTTGTCAGTTTCTCCAGCAGCTGTGTAAGAACTGGCTGTTTGTCAAGACAGAAAAATGTGCCTTCCATTTGTTATCTGTTTTATACTTGGGGTTCATTATTACACACGTACAGATCCAACCTTTTCCAGAAAATATCTGTGCTGTAGCCGAATGGCCGGTAACCACCACATTCAAACGAATACAATGATTTCTCTGGTATACTAAATTTTACCATAGGATCATACGCAATTACAGTCAGGTAAACTCATGACCGCCTCTGATAGTGGGATTGGGGCAGTGCTTTCACAGAGTGGGGTTGATAACGGATTACATCCATGTACATTCTTTTCACACCACCTGTCCCCATCTGAGATAAATTTATTATGTTGTCAACTGAACTGCAAAGCATTAAGGAGGCCTTGGAGGAGTTGCAACACTGGTTGGAGAGGTCTGCACTACCATTCATTGTCTGTACTGACCACAAGAACCTCACGTACATACAGAATGCTAAGAGACTCAATGCCTGCCAAGCCAGATGGGCCCTGCTTTTTGAACAATTGAACTTTTCCACTACTTTCAGATCTGGTTCAAAGAACATCAAACCGGATGCCCTTTCACTGCAATTCTCTACAGACACAGACTCAAAGACACCGGACAACATCCTTCCAACATCATTCATGGTGGGGCACCTCACCTGGGATATCAAACAGCATATCCTGGACATCCAGAGACAATAACCGGACCCAGGTGGGGGACCCCAGGTCGACTTCATTTCACCACCCGTTGTTTCCCAGATAATGCTATTCTGTCACTCGTCCAAACTCACATATCATCCTGGAATCAACCAGATGTTAGACATTGTCAAGAGACATTTTTGGTGGCCTTCCATGGTTGCATACTACAGGGTTTTTGTTTTATCCTTCTGTTCTGTGTTCTGTTTGTGCTAGAAGTAAATCATCTCATCAACCCAAAACTGGTCTCCTCCATCTTTTTTGATCATCACCATCCCTGGTCACACATCTCCATGAACTTTGTTACTGGTCTTCCTCCATCCAATGGACAAACAGTGATTCTCACCATTGTCAACCAGTTCTCCAAGGCTGCACACTTTCCCCCCCCTCTCCAAGGTCCCTCTTTGAGTGCTCCCTGGGCTACCAACCAGTTTTCCCAGACCATGAAGATGAGTTGGTCATACCATCTGTCCAGGCACAGGGTCTGGACTGCCAAATGTTCCTCCTTACTGGGATCCAGGGACTGAGATTGCCACCACGCGGACCACCATCAGACACCCGCCCAGCTCTACTGTCCCAGGGAGGAGGTGTGGCCATCCTCGGCTGACATTCCACTGCAGGTGGATTCCCGCAAGCTGGCTCCATTGATTCTGGGACCTTTTGTGGTGGACAGGATCATGAATCCAGTGATGGTGTGCCTATGCCTCCCAAGGTCACTATCCAGTATTCCATGTCTCCCACCTGCAGCCTGTCCAGACCAGTCCATTGTGCCCCCCCCCCCGCGCGCCTAGTCATGACTGGCCAGCTGACCTGGACTGTACGACGCCTCCTGGATGTGCGCAGTTGGGGTTGTGTGTACAGGCCATGTGGGTCAGCTCGGGGCTCCCATCGATGGGAGTGATCCTGTTGTGGTCTGGAAAATCAGTCTGTGTTTGTCTGGCAGTGGGGTTGATTGTCTACACCCGTGGCTGTGGCACACTTGCATCAATTAGTGGTGTCCTACTTAAGCCATGGCTGAACAGGAGGATGCTGCCAGATCTTTCCTTCTACGCAAGTAGTAACCTGGCCTCACGTTTGTCTTTGGTTTAGTAACCTTAGCATATCCTCTCACATTTTGGATTATTCTGTTTGGCTCATCCATGTGGTTTTTTTCTTCTCTTTCACTCCACAGCTTCCACCCACTCCACTGGCTCTCCTGGCTTCCTTCACCTTCCTCTAGTGTCCTCTCCTCCCGGTTTCCACCTCACCCACATAATCAGCACGATTCCAATAACTGTGTAACCTTTTTGACCTTTAAGCCTGCCTCAATGCAGTGGAGTCTGTTTTCAGTTGCCAGTGTGTCATAACACTGCAAACAAAATTCAACATGCACAAAGTTTGTTCCCATAATGCAACATTACAGCTGGCCTTCACTGAGCCAAAGGTGCTTTTTTTTTGTAATATCATGCAGCAAGACTTGTTTAACTGAGCTACTAACAGGCCGTTTTGTCCATGAGAGCCAAACAGGATTTGTTGAAGCCACAGCCATTTGTCGAGCAAAACAACTGTTTCAGAAAATAATCAGAAGATTGATCAAAGTCCCACTGTTTCAACACAAGTAGACTATTCAAGGTGTTTTCTTTTAATATTTATTTAAACCTTAGAAACATTACTTTAAACACACTGTGAGATTACAGAATAATTCCAACAAAATGGTCAGTCATTTGTAAAAGAATGAATCCTTTCTGCTGCATAACTTTGCAGTAATAGTTAATACATTATTATATGGTATGGGATTTTCCCAACTTCTGATTGGCCCATTCGCCACTTTCTGAGCTGTACCACGTGCTGAGTTGACCACTGGTGGAGCCGAGTAGACAGCGCATGCGAAACAAGTACACCTTGCTTGCAGCATAGCGCTAGCTAATCGAGCGACGCCTTATATCGATAATGACCAATCAGATAACGCGATGCAATGCCTACTTTGGCTGTTAGTTTGTTGACAAGATGGCAGAAGACAGGTTTGCGTCTGTTAGCGACGCTGACTTAAATTTTACATGAAAAAGATGCGAACACCCACAGAAATACACGGTCAGCAGCCAACCTGTTTTGCAAGTACATCGTGAAAAGGGACATGCACCCAACTTTGAAACTTATGACAGACGAATGCTTGACGGAGTACTCAGTCGATTTTACATGGAAGCTAGACAAGCGAATGGTGAAGTTTATAAGAAAACAAGCCTGATGACTCTTCATCACAGATTTAACAGGCATCTCCAGTCGATCGATGGGATGTCAGTTGGTGCAGTATGACAGTAATAATAAAGAGTTGAAACTTGAGATTGATTTTTCATCTTTAGTATGTTTGACAAACTCCCAATTTTCTTGTTTACCATATAATAAAGCAGTTATAGACTTTTGATTTCGGTGTACCCGTGATTATGCGGACCTGGTCAGGATGGGGTTCAGTACACCTCATCAAAAGTCTATAATTGTATAATGTCGACCGACTGAAATTTCGACCAACTGTAATTTTGAAACAACAGCAATGTCAGGGGCTGAAAACTAGGATTCTTGACATGTGCTTATGGTCAAGATTTTACAGTCTTTAAAGTTCAATCAATATAAACATTATATTACAAAAAAAAAAAAAAAAGACTTGTAGGGGTATGATTTTTTTTTTCAACTCTCACTGTAAGGCCCAAAAATGAGAACAATGAGGAAAAAAAAAAACTAAAAAAACAAAACAAACAAACAAACAAACAAACAAAAAAAACAGCACCATCAATACAGCTTGACTAAAACATTAAATTTGGAACATCAGTATCAATGAGAAACTGACATAATGTTAGAATCAGAAATGTGATTCAAATTAGCAATGGTAAAACCAGTGGTGGGCACAGCTCAGATAATCCCATAACCGATAATTATCGAAGATAATGTTTTCATTATCAGATTATCTTTTTACATAACTTTAAAAACCATTATTGGACTAATATCTTACGATAAATTTTTGTCCGATAATTTTTAGACAGATAACGTGGTAAATAAAGCTGAACAGCTACAAACATTTATAAAATTTAAAATCATTTGAGCACCTACCTGTTAAATGTTTCATAGCCAATGTGTAGTTCTACCCTCTGCAAAACAGACAAGAGTTGCTTCAAGAAGAAACTGCTCTATCCTCTGCAGGCAAAGGAGAACTAAATTAAATTCCACGCATCTTAAATGTAGCAGACACGGATTATCTGGAATTTTGTTTTGGCAAGTTTTCAAGGTGTGTACTGCCATCTACTGGCCAGTAGTGTTCATTGCAGTATTGGCCCTGAAGTTGGGCTGATATATTTTTAATCACTGTACTTCACTACAGCTCAAACTGTACAACAGAACCGCATGGTGTAAAAGTTCAGAGCACACGATTTATGTTCTCACACACATTGTACATTCAAAAACCACACGTTGGACTCGTGTTTCCAGAAGCAAAATGTAAAAAGAAGCTTTTTTCCAACTTAATTTACAAAAACTCTCGATGGGAGGATGGAACCCGGGAGAGGTCACTTAAAGTGATATTCTTTTCTGGCCATGATAATTTGTGTGCACGTTTTCCTTTAATTGAGCCCACAAGTTAATAAAACGTGCTCTCAAATGAATAAAACGTGCGCACATTTTCGTGGCTGTGATAATTTGTGCGCACATTTCAATTTCAAGTTTTCAATTTCAGTGGTTAGACCTTACCTGTGTGAAGCGCCTTGAGGCAACTCTGTTGTGATTTGGCGCTATATGAAGGAAAATAAATTGAAACTGAATTGAAATTGAAGTTGAAATTTTCCTTTAATTAAGCCCTCAAATTAATCAAACGTGCACGTTTTACTTTCGTTCAAAATGATCTTCATAATATGACCTAAATTGTCATCCTCACGACGGGAGACGCTGCACCCTCAGCATCCTTTTTAATGTGCTTAAACTCTAGATAATGTCATGCTGGGTAGCTGGAGTTCTCTATATGTCCTTGTGTGCCCAAACCATGATGATACACTCTGAGCAGATCCATGTCTAATGGGGAAATGTATTAAAACTGTCTCCTGGTGTGTTGGCTAATAGCCAACATTTATGTGTCAAGACAATATTGAGTGCATGTTTTACAAATTGTGGCCACGTTTAAATAGATCATGCCCTTGTTTTACTCAAACAATGCTTAAAACGTGCGCACAATATCATAAAACGTGCAACCAATATAATAAAACGTGTGCACAATATAATAAAACATGCACACAACATCATAAAACGTGTGCACAATATAATAAAACATGCGCACAACATCATAAAACGTGCACAATATAATAAAACGTGCGCACAATATAATAAAATGAGTGCACATTCTGTCCACATCAATCAATCAATCAATTTTTTTATATAGCGCCAAATCACAACAAACAGTTGCCCCAAGGCGCTTTATATTGTAAGGCAAGGCCATACAATAATTATGTAAAACCCCAACGGTCAAAACGACCCCCTGTGAGCAAGCACTTGGCTACAGTGGGAAGGAAAAACTCCCTTTTAACAGGAAGAAACCTCCAGCAGAACCAGGCTCAGGGAGGGGCAGTCTTCTGCTGGGACTGGTTGGGGCTGAGGGAGAGAACCAGGAAAAAGACATGCTGTGGAGGGGAGCAGAGATCGATCACTAATGATTAAATGCAGAGTGGTGCATACAGAGCAAAAAGAGAAAGAAGCAGTGCATCATGGGAACCCCCCAGCAGTCTACGTCTATAGCAGCATAACTAAGGGATGGTTCAGGGTCACCTGATCCAGCCCTAACTATAAGCTTTAGCAAAATGGAAAGTTTTAAGCCTAATCTTAAAAGTAGAGAGGGTGTCTGTCTCCCTGATCTGAATTGGGAGCTGGTTCCACAGGAGAGGAGCCTGAAAGCTGAAGGCTCTGCCTCCCATTCTACTCTTACAAACCCTAGGAACTACAAGTAAGCCTGCAGTCTGAGAGCGAAGCGCTCTATCTATCCACGTGCAAAACATTTTGCGATGACACTTCCAGGGCTCCGTAAAAATGCCTGTTTTCACAAATAAGCACATTTATCTGTAAATACCAACTCACGACACACGTCACATTAACGTGTTGGTTTACATAAGGAATGACTCAACCAATCAGTGTTTAGCGGAGGCACATTTTACCCAGAATCCTTTGCGATCTGTCTGTGTTTGTTACAAAACTTCAGAATTAGTGCATTATTCAACATTAAAAGATATATGTTATATTTTAACTTTGTACAAATGACATAATTGACATTAATGGAGTTATTCTATCAGTATTCATTTTATTTATACACCAAACCATAACTCAACATTGCTTTATTTTCCAAGACCTCCGCCTGATGGTCGCATTGCGATTGAATAGAGAGTTGAGCTTCATGGCTCCTCTTAGCTTGTTTCTGTGCTGGAAGCCATGTAGTGCAGAAGTGCGGGCTCATTGTTTGGGTCTGTTGTTGCTTTTGATGCTACCAGAAGTAATTGTGATGTTAAAACTCAAATTCAGCTTGTTAGAAGTTACAAAAGTACCAGAGACAATACTGGAATTCATCAGTTATCTGTAACTTCTGATACATTTTTGGGGGGTTTATTATTTAATCTTTAGCAAAGATAACTTTTCAGTTATCTGTTATCAAAGTTAATTTTTTGGTTATCTGTGCCCACCACAATGAAGTTGGGGCATTGTGTAAAATCTAAATAAAAACAGAATACAATGATTTGGAAATCCTCTTCAACCTATATTCAACTGAATACACCACAAAGATATTTAATGTTCAAATTTATAAACTTTATTGTTTTTGTGCAAATATTTGCTCATTTTTAAATGGATGCCTGCAGCACGTTTCAAAAAAACTTGGGACAGTGGTATGTTACATCACCTTTCCTTCTAACAACACTCAATAAGCATTTGGGAACTGAGGACACTAATTGTTGAAGCTTTGTAGGTGGAATTCTTTCCCATTTTCTCTTCTACTTTATATGTTCTTGTGCTGAGCTGCAGGTCTGCGCTCTGAGTTCTGTTGTAGTTTATCTTTCCTCCTTTGACCGCGAGATGTGCGCGCGCGTTCGCTCAAACTGTCCGTGAGTAAATGTGGGAATGTCTGGAGTTATACTTCATGTGGACATGTCTGTCTCTGGCAATCAGTCTGTGAGCAGGACTTATGTCCTTTTTTTGTCCTTTTTTTAACAGTGATGAGAGAGTTTGAGGTGAGAACAAGGAACTAACTGCCTGCAGCCACAGTTTTTTCTTTCTTTTAATTGTTCACATGTGATCGCGTGAACGAATCGTCCTTGAGTGGACTGGAGATGTCTGGACTTTTTCCTGGATGTCTCTGGCAATCAGTCTGTGAGCAGGACTTTTATGGATTTTATTTAAACACATTTGTGAGAGAAGAAGCTGCAGCTGCTTCACAGTGCCTCTCTTCACCAGACAGCTCCACACAGAGAAGGAGCTGCAGCTGCAATCAGCTTTTTTTTTTCTGTGCTTTTTTGAGCGTGTAGTTTTTACTGCATTGTGTACATGGTATAAAAACAATCTTACATGATTTATACTGTGGGAACAATGAAACACAGCAGGAATCATAAATTGGTGTCGGGTAATGTCGTCTTGTGAGTGTGTGGCTTCCAGTCACGTCAAATCAAATCAAATCAATTTTATTTATATAGCACCAAATCACAACAAACAAGGCAAAAGCCATACAATAATTACAGAAAAACCCCAATGGTCAAAACGACCCCCTGTGAGCAAGCACTTGGTGACAGTGGGAAGGAAAAACTCCCTTTTAACAGGAAGAAACTTCCAGCAGAACCAGGCTCAGGGAGGGGCAGTCTTCTGCTGGGACTGGTTGGGGCTGAGTGGAGAAAATCAGGAAAACGACATGCTGTGGAGAGATCAATCACTAATGATTAAATGCAGAGTGGTGCATACAGAGCAAAAAGAGAAAGAAACACTCAGTGCATCATGGGAACCCCCCCCCCCCCCAGCAGTCTAAAGGCGCTTTTCCAAAAGTAGCACTACTCGGCTCGACTCTACTCGTTTTTTTTTAATTTTCCATTACGGTAGTATCTGGTATCGGGTCCTTTTTTTTTAATACCTGCTCGGGAGCGGTTCCAAGCGAGCCGAGTCAATACTACAATGTGACGTCAACAGGCTGCCGGCCACTGATTGGTCAGAGAACGTCGTCACTGGATGAGTCATGAGTGCGCCGTCCGAGAGGAAAATCAAAACCCGCCATTTTTAAATAGTCACAGCGGCGTTACAGCGACCGTCGTTTTCTTTCATTTCACGGCGTTTTCTTTTTTTTTTTTTTTTTTACGCGCACAAAAGCAACTCAGAGAACAGCTGAAAAAGCTTAAAAGTGATTAAAGGACCACAATGACCGGAGTAGGTCGGACCGTAAGGGCTGGAAACGGTTCGACTTTCTTTCCCATTTCTACCTTCATTATTGTCCAGGCAAGAGATAAAGGGAGCCTGTTCCAGCAGGAGAATCTGACCATATTGAGTGACGTTGAGGCTGAAGCTGAACTGGTTTCAGTGTGATCGACACATCTGACTGATCCTTGAGGAAGCAACGGTGGTGGAAGCTACATTTAATCAGGCATATCTTGGCGTGCTGGGTGACCTTGTGCATGCGATGCGTGACCGGGGCATGTGACCTGCGCCCCCACCCCAGACTACAGACACATGAAACTTATACGTATAGTTTGTGTTGCTTTTTGTGTGTGTGTGTGTATTTGCTCTTTTTTGTTGCAGTAAAAAATTTGACTCATGTGACTGTATCATAATTTGTCATTTCATTGCTGAGTTAACAGTAAAAAACATTTTGGTTCATTTCTAAGAATTTTTAATTTGGGTTTTGCTGCTCCAGAAGACACTGCACACTACACCTGGCTGAATCTTTACACAGATACTGGAATAATCATGTCTAAACTGAGATTTTACCAAATGGTATTTAACATAAACAAAAAGGTTTAGTCACTTCAGTGAAGGCACCATTACATCAAGGAATTTTGAACAACCAGTTTTACTGTCTGTTACATTTACATTTATGACCCCATTAAATGTAAAACTTATTTTACTACTGGATTATGCTTAAACAGCTTTTCAAACTGTTAGCCTTTAAATCAGTAAACCTTGGTAACTTTTACAAATCAAAATGATGTTATACAAAAGTGGAGACATTTTAGCAAAAAGTACAAAAATTTATTCAAAATTCACAGTGAAACATAACTGGTGTATAACATGATGATGACAAGCACTAGGTTGCTTCTATGCGGCGTCATCATAACGTAACTGGGAGCAACTGTGAGCAGCCCCGGTGTGAAAGGGGCTTTAGAAGGAAAGGTGATGTAACACAGTAAACATACCACTGTCCCAGCTTTTTTGAAAGGTGTTGTAGCATCCATTTCAAAATGAGCAAATATTTGCACAAAAACAATAAAGTTTATCAGTTTGAACATTAAATATCTTGTCTTTGTGGTGTATTCAATTGATCTGTGAGCATCAATATGGTTTCATGCCGAGAAAGAGCACTACAGATGCAATGTTTGCTCTGAGAATACTGTTGGAGAAGTACAGAGAAGGACAGAAAGAGTTACACTGTGTGTTTGTGGACTTAGAAAAAGCTTATGATAGGGTGCCAAGAGAAGAGTTGTGGTATTGTATGAGGAAGTCTGGAGTGGCAGAGAAGTATGTTAGGGTAGTGCAGGACATGTACAAGAATAGTGTGACAGCGGTGGGATGCGCAGTAGGAATGACAGACTCATTCAAGGTGGAGGTGGGATTACACCAAGGATCAGCTCTGAGTCCTTTCTTGTTTGCAGTGTTGATGGTCAGGTTGACGGATGAGATCAGACAGGAGTCCCCATGGACTATGATGTTTGCAGATAACATTGTGATCTGTAGTGAGAGTAGAGAACAAGTTGAGTCTAGTCTGGAGAAGTGGAGATATGCTTTGGAGAGAAGGGGAATGAAAGTCAGTAGAAGCAAGACTGAGTACATGTGTGTGAATGGGAGGGAGCCCAGTGGACTAGTGCAGTTACAAGGAGTAGAAGTGGTGAAAGTAGATGAGTTTAAATATTTGGGGTCAACTGTTCAAGTAATGGACAGTGTGGTAGAGAGGTGAAGAACTGTGTGCAGGCAGGGTGGAGAAAGGTGGCAGGAGTGATTTGTGACCAAAGAATATCAGCAAGAGTGAAGGGGAAAGTTTACAAGACAGTAGTGAGACTAGCTATGTTGTATAGTTTAGAGACGGTGGCACTAACAAAAAGACAGGAGGCGGAGCTGGAGGTGGCAGAGCTGAAGATGTTGAGATTCTCTTTGGTAGTGACAAGAATGGACAAGATTAGGAATGAACATATCAGAGGGACAGCGCTGGTGGGACGGTTTGGAGACAAAGTCAGAGAGGCGAGATTGAGATGGTTTGGATATGTGCAGAGGAGGGACCCAGGGTATATAGGGAGAAGGATGCTGAGGATGGAGCCACCAGGCAGGAGGAGAAGAGGAAGGCCAAAGAGGAGGTTTATGGATGTGCTGAGGGAGGACATGCAGGTGGTTGGTGTGACAGAGGAAGATACAGAGGACAGGGTGAGATGGAAACGATTGATCTGCTATGGCGACCCCTAACGGGAACAGCCGAAAGATGAAATATTCTGTTTTTTATTTACATTTCCCACAACATCCCAACTTCATTGGAATTAGGGTTGTACAAAATATGGAAATGATTGTGAATATCAGGAATCAAAGTCTTTAATGTCTTATCAGAACTGGCTAAAATCAGAATGCAGGCAAAGCAAGCCAGAAAATACACATAAAAATGTTAACCCAAACTAACAGTGTGGTATGTAAGCTATGTACAGTTTCTCAACAAATATCATATACGTGCACTCCACGAAGTCCGCTGCAGTGAGGTGAAGAGCACTCAATATCTCGGTATTCGCCCTATTGACGTTTGAAATCCCGCAAAACTTTGGAGAGGTTGCCACGCTGCGAGATCTCAGTAACATTGAGAACTGCACTGAGACGCTCTGATCGGGCTTCACTTTAACCGCTGCACACGGACAACACCATTAACATCGCAACATAAAACTATTTTTTAGATTGTGCCTAAAACTCTCATGAATATATTCTCTGGGTTTATGGATGTTGTTATTGCATTTGTTTTATGTAAACATGCGAGAATCACAGGCTGTCTTTCCGTTATTTTCAATGGGAGCTGCTGTGAGCTACGCTCGCTTCCTGATCATGTCGTTCTGGGGGAAAGTGAAATTTGCTCTTTAACGTCTTGATTATTGTTCATTACAACACTGTTTGTCCTCTTTGTTTGAGACTAATATATATAATATGTCTGAAATTCGGTTTGCGTTTATTAAATTCCACGCAAATTAAACGTAGCAGACACGGATTATTTGTTAGTTTTTGCAAGTTTTCAGGGTATCATGCATGCAGTTTCTTATTAACGTGACGAAAAGCATAAAACATTACATTTTTGTAATATAATATTCATTTACAATTGTCATCATGTGGATTCTCTATATGTTGTTTGACTGCAGAGACTCTCTGGCACACAAGGGCAAATTCAGTACCTCTTTTTTACCAGTATGAGTGTTTAATAAATTTTCTCAATTGATAAAGAACATGAAGGTCACCCATGATTAACAAACACAACAGCTAGCATACACGCCAACACTGCAGTTTGAAAGATGGGCTACAGTGAACAACAAAAAGTGTTGCTTGACTTCAGGGAAAAAAAAAAAAAGAAAATAACACAATAAGGCACAATTCATGTTGGAAAATTTCAAGCAGATGGCATATCAAATCTGAACAAACCCTTGAGGCAATGTGGCGTCAATGTGAAAGACTGGGCAATGTCTGAATTCCACTGTGTGGTAATAGTAGCCAGGCACACCTGCAGTGGAGCCAGGAACAACTAGCTCTGTCACACTGTACCAGCATGAAGTACTTATGAAGTGTCAAAGCCTCTTAATGAGTGGGTTCACCAAAAACGCCATTACTCGCAGCCTGATTTAACAGCTCATTAAACTACTGACAATCACTGGTCAAATATTTTAAATTAATTTAATTTTTAATTAATCTACTATGGAGCAAGGAGTTTAGTGGTGAAGAAATTAGCCTGCCAAGACAATGATCTTGTATGAGTAACAGCAGTCCTGTCCAGGGGAAGTCAGACTCACACCTGCTTTACCTGTGTCCACTTCTACATAGGCCCTGAGGCTTATATAGACTGTATTTGCACACATTCTTTGAATTACAGGAGAGCTAAGGCTGGCCTGGCTCCCTTGAAAAAGAAACAAGCTCCCTTGAAAGCCTCCACGATACCTCCACCCAAGACCACATATTGCTGAAAATGTATCAATCCAAAATATGCTCCAGGTCAAATCTGTATATATAAGCATGTTAAGGTTTCTGTGGCAACAATTTTCTCAGCTATTACAAACTCCAGGTAGCTCAAAATCTGCATGCAGGCTGCTTATTTGCTCCCATTGACATGTTTAGATTATATATGTATATATATATATATATATATATATATATATATATATATATATATATATATATAATATATATATATTGGTTAGACTCTTTCTCTCCGATTGTTCTGTCTGAGTTATTTTCATTAGTTACTTCATCCAAACCATCAACATGTTTATTAGACCCCATTCCTACCAGGCTGCTCAAGGAAGCCCTACCATTATTTAATGCTTCGATCTTAAATATGATCAATCTATCTTTGTTAGTTGGCTATGTACCACAGGCTTTTAAGGTGGCAGTAATTAAACCATTACTTAAAAAGCCATCACTTGACCCAGCTATCTTAGCTAATTATAGGCCAATCTCCAACCTTCCTTTTCTCTCAAAAATTCTTGAAAGGGTAGTTGTAAAACAGCTAACTGATCATCTGCAGAGGAATGGTCTATTTGAAGAGTTTCAGTCAGGTTTTAGAATTCATCATAGTACAGAAACAGCATTAGTGAAGGTTACAAATGATCTTCTTATGGCCTCGGACAGTGGACTCATCTCTGTGCTTGTTCTGTTAGACCTCAGTGCTGCTTTTGATACTGTTGACCATAAAATTTTATTACAGAGATTAGAGCATGCCATAGGTATTAAAGGCACTGCACTGCGGTGGTTTGAATCATATTTGTCTAATAGATTACAATTTGTTCATGTAAATGGGGAATCTTCTTCACAGACTAAAGTTAATTATGGAGTTCCACAAGGTTCTGTGCTAGGACCAATTTTATTCACTTTATATATGCTTCCCTTAGGCAGTATTATTATACGGTATTGCTTAAATTTTCATTGTTACGCAGATGATACCCAGCTTTATCTATCCATGAAGCCAGACGACACACACCAATTAGCTAAACTGCAGGATTGTCTTACAGACATAAAGACATGGATGACCTCTAATTTCCTGCTTTTAAACTCAGATAAAACTGAAGTTATTGTACTTGGCCCCACAAATCTTAGAAACATGGTGTCTAACCAGATCCTTACTGTGGATGGCATTACCCTGACCTCTAGTAATACTGTGAGAAATCTTGGAGTCATTTTTGATCAGGATATGTCATTCAAAGCGCATATTAAACAAATATGTAGGACTGCTTTTTTGCATTTACGCAATATCTCTAAAATCAGAAAGGTCTTGTCTCAGAGTGATGCTGAAAAACTAATTCATGCATTTATTTCCTCTAGGCTGGACTATTGTAATTCATTATTATCAGGTTGTCCTAAAAGTTCCCTAAAAAGCCTTCAGTTAATTCAAAATGCTGCAGCTAGAGTGCTGACGGGGACTAGAAGGAGAGAGCATATCTCACCCATATTGGCCTCTCTTCATTGGCTTCCTGTTAATTCTAGAATAGAATTTAAAATTCTTCTTCTTACTTATAAGGTTTTGAATAATCAGGTCCCATCTTATCTTAGGGACCTCGTAGTACCATATCACCCCAATAGAGCGCTTCGCTCTCAGACTGCAGGCTTACTTGTAGTTCCTAGGGTTTGTAAGAGTAGAATGGGAGGCAGAGCCTTCAGCTTTCAGGCTCCTCTCCTGTGGAACCAGCTCCCAATTCAGATCAGGGAGACAGACACCCTCTCTACTTTTAAGATTAGGCTTAAAACTTTCCTTTTTGCTAAAGCTTATAGTTAGGGCTGGATCAGGTGACCCTGAACCATCCCTTAGTTATGCTGCTATAGACGTAGACTGCTGGGGGGTTCCCATGATGCACTGTTTCTTTCTCTTTTTGCTCTGTATGCACCACTCTGCATTTAATCATTAGTGATCGATCTCTGCTCCCCTCCACAGCATGTCTTTTTCCTGGTTCTCTCCCTCAGCCCCAACCAGTCCCAGCAGAAGACTGCCCCTCCCTGAGCCTGGTTCTGCTGGAGGTTTCTTCCTGTTAAAAGGGAGTTTTTCCTTCCCACTGTAGCCAAGTGCTTGCTCACAGGGGGTCGTTTTGACCGTTGGGGTTTTACATCATTATTGTATGGCCTTGCCTTACAATATAAAGCGCCTTGGGGCAACTGTTTGTTGTGATTTGGCGCTATATAAAAAAAAAATTGAATTGAATTGAATATATATATATATACAGTGGTGGGCACAGATAACCAAAACATTAACTTCGATAACAGATAATCAGATAACTGAAAAGTTGTCTTTGATAAAGATAAACCACCCAATGTATCGGAAGTTACAGATAACCAATAAATTCCAGTATTGTCTCTGGTACATTTGCAACTACTAACAAACTGACTTTGAGTTTTAACACCATGATCGCTTTTGGAAGCATCAAAAGCTAAAACAGACCCAAACAATGAGCCTGCACTTCAATGTGTGAACATCCTGCCTCCTGCTGGAAGCTGTGGTTTACTACACAGCTTCGAGCACAGAAGCAAGCCGAGAGCAGCCACAAAGCCAGCTCTCTACCAATCACAATGCTCCGGTCAGGCAGAGGTCATGGAAAATAAAGTCATGCTGAATTATGGTTTGGTGTGAATACTGATAGAATAACTCAATTAATGTAAATTCTGCCATTTGTACAAAGTTAAAATATAACATATATCTTTTAATGTTGAATAATGGACTAATTCTGAGGTTTTGTAACAAACACAGAAAGATTGTAAAGGATTCTGGGTAAAAGTGCCTTTGCTAAACACTGATTGGTTCAGTCATTCATTATGTAAACCAACACGTTAATGTGACATGTGTTGTGTGTTGTGTTTACAGATAAATGTGCTTTTGTAAAATATTCCATTTTGTATTTGTAAAAAGCCCTGGAAGTGTCATCGCAAAATGTTTTAAATGTGGAGAGAATGTGCACTCATTTTATTAGTGCCGTGCTCAGGTTTTCTGATGTGTGCACGTTTTATTATATTGTAAAACGTGCACTTAATATTGTCTTGACACATAAATGTTGGCTTTACACTGTGTTTGTTTTGGCCCTTTTCCAGATGATTTTTCATTCGTGCAAGAATTTTTTGGACCGAGTTTCAGGTTAATCGTTCGTCCTGCATCGTGTAGTGTACATGGAGTAACAAGCTGCGTTTAACATCTCATGACCACCTCCTGATTGTCGATCGTATGGTCGAATGAAAATCAAACCTGTTTAATATTATTCTGGTCAGCCGTCATGAGGGTATCCTGCTGCTGAAGAGCAACAAGCATCCAACCGCTCACACGGTGCATGTGCAAACACCTTGTAATGTTTTGTATGTCTTGTCTTGTAATGTTTTTTTTTGTTGTTGTTGTTTTGTTTTTAAACTTTGATGTCTCCCATCGAGAGTTTTTGTAAATTAGGTTTGAAAAAAAAGCTTATGTTTTGCTTCTGGAAACACGAGTTCAACGTGTGGTTTTTGAACGTACAATGTGTGTCAGAACATAAATCGGGCGTTCTGAACTTTTACACCGTGCGGTTCTATTGTACAGTTTGAACTGAAACTGAGTGCAGTGATTAAAAATATCATACAGTGTCTGCCCAGCTTCAGGATGAATACTGCCATGAACTGCCATGAACACTAATGGGCAGTAGATGGCAGTAGAGACTTTGAAAACTTGCCAAAACAAAATTCCAGATAATCCGTGTCTGCTACATTTAAGATGCGTGGAATCTAACACACGCAAATACAATAACAAGGTGCTCAACTGATTTTAAATTTTAAAAATGTTTGCTGCTGTTCAGCTTTGTTTACTACATTATCGGTCTAAAATGAAAACATTATCTTCGATAATTATCTGTTATCAGATTATCGGAACTGTGCCCACCAGTGTGTGTATATATATATATATATATATGTATCAGGCTGGGTGGCCAGAGATATCTGGACACAAGTGCAGGACTCAACAAGGCAGCTCTGGTTTTTAAGATCATTTACTGGCGTCATTCACACTGCCATCCAGTAGATGGGTCAAAAATGCATACAACACTGCCAACTACTACTGGATGGCAGTGTGAATGGCACCCGGTTATGTCACACAGTTGTTGAGCTGAATCACAACTTAAACAGAATTTTCAGTTTTGCAAATTCCTTTTTGTTTTACGAATAAAAACAAAACAAAACATATTTTACAAACATTTATTTGTAAAAACCAACACGTTACAGTAACTTGTGTGTTGGTTTTTACATCAATCAATTAGTGATGAGGGGAGGCTCCTTTTACTCATAATGCCTTTTGGCATCTCTGTGTGTTAATGTTCAAAACATTCAGAATTAGCGCATCATTTTAAAATTAAAAGATATGTGTTATATTTTCACTTTCAAATCAAAACCATAAGTCAAACATGCTTTTCCTTTCAGAACTTCTGCCTCACCACTGTATGTTGTGAATGTAAATGAGTTTTGTTTGTTTTGTTTTTTGTTTTTTTGTTATTTTTGTAGCAACCTTACAGCCAGGTCCCTTCTGCTGGGGTAAAGTTGAGCTCAGCTCCTCTCACCTGCTTGACTGCTGCAAAATATGTAGCAGTCAGACACCAACATGTATGATTTTAGGGTTTACAAATGTTTTTCACCATTACTAACTATGCAAAAAAACATTAGCGGACTAAATTGGTGGAACTAAATGTAGTGGAAGCGAACTGGTCTGCTGATGGTTTTTGAAGTTAAATGAAAAGCAAATCTGATAACAAATATATATATATATATATATATATATATATATATATATATATATATATATATATATATATATATATATATATATACACTCAACAAAAATATAAACGCAACACTTTTGGTTTTGCTCCCATTTTGTATGAGATGAACTCAAAGATCTAAAACTTTTTCCACATACACAATATCACCATTTCCCTCAAATATTGTTCACAAACCAGTCTAAATCTGTGATAGTGAGCACTTCTCCTTTGCTGAGATAATCCATCCCACCTCACAGGTGTGCCATACCAAGATGCTGATTAGACACCATGATTAGTGCACAGGTGTGCCTTAGACTGCCCACAATAAAAGGCCACTCTGAAAGGTGCAGTTTTATCACACTGCACAATGGCACAGATGTCGCAAGATTTGCGGGAGCATGCAATTTGCATGCTGACAGCAGGAATGTCAACCAGAGCTGTTGCTCGTGTATTGAATGTTCATTTCTCTACCATAAGCCGTCTCCAAAGGCGTTTCAGAGAATTTGGCAGTACATCCAACCAGCCTCACAACCGCAGACCACGTGTAACCACACCAGCCCAGGACCTCCACATCCAGCATGTTCACCTCCAAGATCATCTGAGACCAGCCACACGGACAGCTGCTGAAACAATCGGTTTGCATAACCAAAGAATTTCTGCACAAACTGTCAGAAACCGTCTCAGGGAAGCTCATCTGCATGCTCGTCGTCCTCATCGGGGTCTCGACCTGACTCCAGTTTGTCGTCGTAACCAACTTGAGTGGGCAAATGCTCACATTCGCTGGCATTTGGCACGTTGGAGAGGTGTTCTCTTCATGGATGAATTCCGGTTCACACTGTTCAGGGCAGATGGCAGACAGCGTGTGTGGCGTCGTGTAGGGTGAGCGGTTTTCTGATGTCAATGTTGTGGATCGAGTGGCCCATGGTGGCGGTGGGGTTATGATATGGGCAGGCGTCTGTTATGCATGAAGAACACAGGTGCATTTTATTGATGCCATTTTGAATGCACAGAGATACCGTGACGAGATCCTGAGGCCCATTGTTGAGCCATACATCCAAGAACATCACCTCATGTTGCAGCAGGATAATGCACGGCCCCATATTGCAAGGATCTGTACACAATTCTTGGAAGCTGAAAATGTCCCAGTTCTTGCATGGCCGGCATACTCACCGGACATGTCACCCATTGAGCATGTTTGGGATGCTCTGGACCAGCGTATACGACAGCGTGTACCAGTTCCTGCCAATATCCAGCAACTTCGCACAGCCATTGAAGAGGACTGGACCAACATTCCACAGGCCACAATTGACAACCTGATCAACTCTATGCGAAGGAGATGTGTTGCACTGCATGAGGCAAATGGTGGTCACACCAGATACTGACTGGTATCCCCCCCAATAAAACAAAACTGCACCTTTCAGAGTCTAAGGCACACCTGTGCACTAATCATGGTGTCTAATCAGCATCTTGATATGGCACACCTGTGAGGTGGGATGGATTATCTCAGCAAAGGAGAAGTGCTCACTATCAGATTTAGACTGGTTTGTGAACAATATTTGAGGGAAATGGTGATATTGTGTATGTGGAGTGTAGTAACACATCACTCCTAAAAACAATCTTTGGTTTATCATGTGAGGTAAATCTGCCCTACGACTGGATTTTGGAAAACCATGTGATGGTGAACCAATTCCGATTGGACACTCATATTGCGCACGTCATCACACAGCACATCAGAAAAATAAAAATCAGCCGTATTACTTTGTCATCGTATATAGGCTCCCTGGCCCATACTCATAGTGGCTGGGTTAAGGCATGCTGGGATATGTTTAACCTAATGTCTTTATTTTCTTCTCAAAGTAATCCAGGAAATCTTGTGCTATAAAAGGAGACCAAACTACAGGTGGTTGTCCATAAATAAGTGCTGCCACCGTGTTGAACAAGTACTTTGAGTTATGCTTGGTTTTGTTGTTCAAATCAGAGTAATAGGTCTGCTTTGTAGCCAATAATGCATGCTTATAGTCTTGATTAGCATCATGCCACGCAAGGTGGAATACTTCTAATTTTGAACAACGCCATTTCTGTTCTAGACCTCTTGCCTTATGCTTGAGGTCACGCAGGTAATCATTGAACCAAGGTGACTGTGATTTGGGCAAGCGCAATTTTAACACAGGTGGCACAATCATGTCGAGTCTAGTTTTGAGCACTGAGTTTAAACTATTCACAAGTCTGTCTACTGATTGGGTATTTGCCAAATGTGAAGCTAAGACATCAGGCAGTCTAGCTTCGAGTTCAGTCTTAGTTGAGGAGTTGATGCATCGCCGTAGTGATATATCAGGTTGTTGTTCCACTAAACATGGCAGCGAAACTGTAATCTTAATAAATGAGTGATAAGAGACCACTGATATAAGAGGCATGATGTCAATATTCATGACAGCAATACCACGTGCGAGAACCAGATCCAGGGTATTTCCACTAATGTGCGCCAAAATCCTAATGCATCCACAATTTCCATAAATGATTTGCAGAGGGGATCAGAAGGCTTATTTATATGAACGTTAAAGTCACCAATGATCAGAATGTTATCTGCACTAGTTGCCAAGTTAGAGATGAATGCACCAAATTCATCAAAGAATTCAGAATATGGGCCAGGAGGCCTATATACAGTGACAAAGTAAAACGGCTGATTTTTATTCTCCTGACCTTGGCAATGCATAATATCCTGAGCACAGCATAGAATCAGATGCTCAAATGAGTTATATTTGTGACCCCCAACAGCTAATAAGCTAAACTTGATTTAGAAATAAGAGCAACACCCCCGCCTTGCTTCGCATCACGAGGGACATGACTAAATGTATATGTTGGTGGGCAGGCCTCATTTAAGGGGAGGACAGTTGTAGGTTTAAGTCATGTTTCACATAACCCAATCATATCTCAGTGATGACCAATAATTAGATCATTAATAAATAATGATTTTGAGGACAGTGATCTAATGTTAATGAGACCCTGACAAAGGACCTCAGTGGGGTTGACAGTTGAACTGTTTGGATTTAGGGGTGGTTCCAGAGTAGCATATATAAGAAGCCTAGAAGTAGTTTAGGTTTGAGACATTCCACGCATGTTGTAGGTAGCAGACACAAAATCTTGCTGGAATATTCCAGAATATTGCTGGAACAACCACTGGGCAATCCTCAATTTCAACATCATCCAATGTAGTAATAGGTATTAAGTTTGCAAAGCATATCCCTCTATGATTTTTAAGGACACATCTACAGAAGCAGGCCACAGTCTCAACTTGTTGAATTTCCTTCCCTGGCAGATAAACTGCACTATCACCATAGGGGATTTTCTGCACTAATTTCCCTGCTCAGCTAATGGATTCCATACTCACATTTGTCATAAGCCTTGCAGGGCCTCTAATCACCTGCTCCATGGCCTGCTGTAAATTCCTTATGTTACCCTTCATGTAGAGCTCTATCTGTGTTCGCAGACAAGATGGCGGCGCCTTCCCCAGTCAGGTGGTCCCAACTGTATGCTACTCTGGAACTGCCCCTAATCCAAACAGTCCAACTGAGGTCCTTAGTCTGAGTCTCATTATTGTAAGATCACTGTCCTCAAATTCACTGTTGATCAATATCTAAGTATGGATCACCACTTAGATATGATTGGGTTATGTGAAACCTGGCTTAAACCTACAGCTCCCCTTAAATATGGCCAGCCCACCGGCGGACACATTTAGTCACGTCCCTCATGATGCGAAGCAAGGCGGGGGTGTTGTTCTTATTTAAAAATCCAGGTGTAGTTTATTACCTGTTGGGGGTCACAAATATAATTCATTTGAATATCTGATTCTCCGCTCTGCCCAACTAGTAACACATCTACACACAATACCCCATGACATAGTGATTTTTTAAATTAATTTATTTATTTATTTTTTTTTACATTTTTGCAAATTTATTAAAATAAAACCTTCAAAATGATGTGCATGAGTATACATAGCCTTGCTATGAAGCTCAAAATTGAGCTCAGGTGCAACGTGTTTCCACTGATCATCCTTGATATGTTTCTACAGCTTAACTGGAGTCCACCTGGGCTAAATTCAGTTAAATGGACATGATTTGGAAAGGCACACACCTGTCTACATATAAAGTCCCACAGCTGACAGTGCAAGTTAGAGCACAAACCAAGCATGAAGTCAAAGGAATTGCCTATAGACCTCTGTTAACCCCAAAATGTGAATCAGCTGCAAATCATGAATTATCTGCAAACCATTAATTGCAAAACCTGAATACTGAAAAATATCTCCCATAATATGAATGCGGGTCTCACAAAACGTGAATATCATTCAAGATATATATATATATATATATATATATATATATATATATATATATCAAAACTTCGATGTGTCTCACAGGTTTAGAAAATTTTGATCAAACAAAGCGCCAGTCTCTCAACAACTTCTCAGACAAAGGAATTCCGACGAGGGGCTGGACGACTCCTCCCACAAGGAGTGCTCACAGGTGAATGACGTCACCGACAGGCGTGGAAAAACTCACGCATGCGCACGAGGGTTCAAGCATTTCTGACGTAAAAACATATGAATGAAATCCATATAGTTTTTGAAAAAAATAAAAAGGACCTATACTTTACGGACAGACCTCGTATATATATATATATATATATATATATATAATGTATTTTTTTTTTCCAGCTTAAGTGATTTATGGATTTTAGTTTACGGATCAATTACTGCAGGAAATTTTGATCACGAACCCTATCACCGCAAAAAAAAATTTGGGGGGGGGGAGGGGGTCGTCAGTACAGCTGGTGAGGTGGGGAGGTGATCTGAGCAGCTCTCACTTCTGGTGTGACACGCCCAGCCCTACTGAATGTGATAGTGTCAGGTGAGGAGTTTGACTGGGACGGTCCACCTGTCAAACTCACAGTGGACAGAACCCTCCCCCTCCAGTAAACGGCTCAATAATCTTAAGAGAAACATTGTAGAAAAACAAACAACACTCGTTTGTAACCTCCGGAAGGTAGACAACGAGCTACAACCTTATTTTTAGCCATATGAGCTGTCCTCTGTGCTGGAAAAAATAATACTGATCTGAACGAGCAGATGGCAGAGAAACTGAAGCATAGGGACTGTCTACAAAGTGCAAAAACAAGGCACCAGAAAAATATTCAATAAATTCAGGTGTGGTGTCACCAAATTCACTGCACACATCAGTGGTCTGCTGCTGGTTATATTACAACACTCAATTTGGAAAAATCTGCAAATATTGAATTTTCAAACTTGCTGCTTCCAGTCAACTGGATACGCCTAATGCAGTAAACCATAAAATAGAACATTGCAGTAGTCCAATCTAGAAGAATCAGTTGCATTATTCATGGTCGTAGCATCAGCCATAGTCAGGATGGGACGAATCTTCACTATATTTCGCAGGTGGAAGAAAGCAGTCCTCGTAATATCTCTAATGTGGAGGTCAAAGGACAACGTAGGATCAATAATTACCCCAAGATACATCACACTTTGTCAGTGTGATGTATGACACACGAGTCTAGGCTAAGCGTTAACTGGTCAAATTTATGCTGATGTCTCACTGGACCAAGAACCATCATTTCAGTCTTGTCAGAGTTTAAAAGATGGAAATTGCTAGACATCCAGCTTTTCACTGATGCAAGGCAATCTTCTAAGGATTTTATGTGGATGAGATTACCAGCAGTTATCGGCATGTATAACTGAGTATCATTAGCACAGCAATGAAAAGTAATCCCAAAACGCGCAATATGTGCCTACAGGGTGCTATATAAAGGGAGAAAAGCAGGGGGCCTGCGACAGACCCCTGTGGAACCCCAAATTTCATGTCATTAAGGTTAGAGGGAGTGTTACTGTACAAAACAATGAGAACTATTGGTCAGGTCTGACGTCTACCATGCGTGGGCATTCCCAGTAACCCTAAAATGATTCTCCAGCCTATCGAGTAGAATATAATGATACATGGTATCAAATGCAGTACGAAGAACTAACAGCACCAGAACTGGCAACTTGCTTCCGATGGATCGTTTGCTGTTGTGACGCTCTTCTGAAATTTACACAGTTGTATACATTTCTTTTATTTCTGTTTAGCACTTTTCTTGTTGTTAAGTGTATCTACTCTGAACCTTATTTAACTCCAGTCCTGTTGTGAATCGCTAGCGGTTAGCATTCGCTAGCCGTTAGCATTCACTAGCTAGGTGTACTCCCCCCTCTCCCTGCTGTTACTTTTATAGCTGTTTCTTTTTTTACCTAATACTTCTGTTAGCTTTTCAAAGTAACTGCTGTGAATTATAGGTTATTATTTTACTCCTGTGTAAATCTTAGGAGCGGATAGCATTTTCGCTAGTGTTTAGCTTGTGTTAGCTAGTTCGACCCTCCCCCCATTTTTTTAATACTTCTGTTAGTTTTTTAGTGTAAATGTTGTGAATTCTAGCTTAGTACTTTACTCTTGTGTTAATCTTAGGAGTGGTTTACTTGCTTACTTACTTTTTACTGTTACTGTTCCGACCAATCTAATACTTCTGCTACTTTTTCAGTGTAACTGCTGTGAATTTTAATTCATTTATTTACATCTTTGTAAATCTTGTGTGAGCCTTAGGAGTGATTAGCTTATCCATTATTGGTTAGCTTGTGCTTGCTTGGCTATACTCTTGAATTTCTTAGTGCACAAAGTACACTACTTTACCTACTTTACACCCTCTGTAAATCCTGCGTGATGTTGGAAGATAGGGTGGCTCTCTTAGAGAGCTGTGTCCATAAGTTAGAGCAGCTTCTTCCCTCAGTGGAGTTAGATGTTACGGGCACTCCAGATGAGGTTAGTGTTGGGCCGACTAGCGAGCCCATTAACATCAGCCTCGAAACACCAGCTGTGGAGGATGGCTTTCGGACCGTGGCTCGGTGGAGGAAGCCCCGTAGGGCTCGGGGCCCAATTGTGGTACACCGATCACACTCGCCACTGTGAACTGTGAATCGGTTCTCCCCCTTGGAATTGCCTGATGTGAATTCTCTGAGCCCACGAGTGACTTCTACTCCTGTCTCCAGGCGAAAACACCAGATTTTAGTGATAGGGGATTCTATCACCCGCAAAGTCAGGTTACAGACGCCGGCTGACATTAAATGTATTCCTGGGACCAGAGCTCCCAACATTGCATGACATGAGATCAATCAATCAATCATTTTTTTTTATATAGCGCCAAATCACAACAAACAGTTGCCCCAAGGTGCTTTATATTGTAAGGCAAGGCCATACAATAATTATGTAAAACCCCAACGGTCAAAACGACCCCCTGTGAGCAAGCACTTGGCTACAGTGGGAAGGAAAAACTCCCTTTTAACAGGAAGAAACCTCCAGCAGAACCAGGCTCAGGGAGGGGCAGTCTTCTGCTGGGACTGGTTGGGGCTGAGGGAGAGAACCAGGAAAAAGACATGCTGTGGAGGGGAGCAGAGATCGATCACTAATGATTAAATGCAGAGTGGTGCATACAGAGCAAAAAGAGAAAGAAACAGTGCATCATGGGAACCCCCCAGCAGTCTACGTCTATAGCAGCATAACTAAGGGATGGTTCAGGGTCACCTGATCCAGCCCTAACTATAAGCTTTAGCAAAAAGGAAAGTTTTAAGCCTAATCTTAAAAGTAGAGAGGGTGTCTGTCTCCCTGATCTGAATTGGGAGCTGGTTCCACAGGAGAGGAGCCTGAAAGCTGAAGGCTCTGCCTCCCATTCTACTCTTACAAACCCTAGGAACTACAAGTAAGCCTGCAGTCTGAGAGCGAAGGGCTCTATTGGGGTGATATGGTAATACGAGGTCCCTAAGATAAGATGAGACCTGATTATTCAAAACCTTATAAGTAAGAAGAAGAATTTTAAATTCTATTCTAGAATTAACAGGAAGCCAATGAAGAGAGGCCAATATGGGTGAGATATGCTCTCTCCTTCTAGTCCCCGTTAGTACTCTAGCTGCAGCATTTTGAATTAACTGAAGGCTTTTTAGGGAACTTTTAGGACAACCTGATAATAATGAATTACAATAGTCCAGCCTAGAGGAAATAAATGCATGAATTAGTTTTTCAGCATCACTCTGAGACAAGACCTTTCTAATTTTAGAGATATTGCATAAATGCAAAAAAGCAGTCCTTCATATTTGTTTAATATGTGCTTTGAATGACATATCATGATCAAAAATGACTCCAAGATTTCTCACAGTATTACTAGAGGTCAGGGTAATGCCATCCAGAGTAAGGATCTGGTTAGACACCATGTTTCTAAGATTTGTGGGGCCAAGTACAATAACTTCAGTTTTATCTGAGTTTAAAAGCAGGAAATTAGAGGTCATCCATGTCTTTATGTCTGTAAGACAATCCTGCAGTTTAGCTAATTGGTGTGTGTCCTCTGGCTTCATGGATAGATAAAGCTGGGTATCATCTGCGTAACAATGAAAATTTAAGCAATACCGTCTAATAATACTGCCTAAGGGAAGCATGTATAAAGTGAATAAAATTGGTCCTAGCACAGAACCTTGTGGAACTCCATAATTAATTTTAGTCTGTGAAGAAGATTCCCCATTTACATGAACAAATTGTAATCTATTAGACAAATATGATTCAAACCACCGCAGCGCAGTGCCTTTAATACCTATGGCATGCTCTAATCTCTGTAATAAAATTTTATGGTCAACAGTATCAAAAGCAGCACTGAGGTCTAACAGAACAAGCACAGAGATGAGTCCACTGTCTGAGGCCATAAGAAGATCATTTGTAACCTTCACTAATGCTGTTTCTGTACTATGATGAATTCTAAAACCTGACTGAAACTCTTCAAATAGACCATTCCTCTGCAGATGATCAGTTAGCTGTTTTACAACTACCCTTTCAAGAATTTTTGAGAGAAAAGGAAGGTTGGAGATTGGCCTATAATTAGCTAAGATAGCTGGGTCAAGTGATGGCTTTTTAAGTAATGGTTTAATTACTGCCACCTTAAAAGCCTGTGGTACATAGCCAACTAACAAAGATAGATTGATCATATTTAAGATCGAAGCATTAAATAATGGTAGGGCTTCCTTGAGCAGCCTGGTAGGAATGGGGTCTAATAAACATGTTGATGGTTTGGATGAAGTAACTAATGAAAATAACTCAGACAGAACAATCTGTCAGTTAAAATCTGTCTGTTTGGTAGAGCCAAAAATTGTTAAAAACAGTGATCTGTTACTCTGAATGCCAACGCCTGCTGCCCGTCACAGCAGAACCAATCTGGAGGAGAAGAGCTGCGTCAGTCACAGTCAGTCAGAGCTGCGTGTCGTCAGAGCGAGCTGCAAAAAGTTTGTACCTGAGTTTTCAGAGGTGGTGTTTGTAGTTGCCATCTGCCACGCCGGTGTTTGCCAACCCGGACAGTGGGAATACCACCTCAACCGGCAACTTAGCCCCGCGACTGGACAGCAACAACGTCCGAGGCCCAACGTGGTGAATTCACTGAGGCCGCGCGCTGCGTCATTAGAGCCACGCGTCACGAGTGTCGCTCGCGGAAACATCGAGGCCGCGCGGCACCAGCGCAGTGCAGATCCATCCCGGTGACAAACAATGCAGGCTGTTAACATCGGCGATCGACAAGCTGCTCATAAGCCGACCATGGGGCCTAAGAAGGTTCTGACAGCGGAGGAAGGTGACGATATTAAAAAATCTCTGGACTTTCTATCAGAGGAGATTTCTGTTGTGAAGCAGCAACAGAAATCAATCATGGATCTGGTGGAGGAGGTGAAGGCATTACGGCTCCAGAACGCCGAGAAAGACCGGCATCTGGTGCAGCTGGAAAATAGAGTGGCTGAATTGGAGCAGTACACCAGAATTAACGACGTCATCATCACAGTCTTCACATCAAACCACGGTCCTACGCACGGGCGGTAACAGATGAGAGCGGAGGGGAGCCCAGTGAACAGGAGGTCAGCTCTGTGGAAAAACAGGTTGCTGATTTCCTCCTATCTAAAGGTATAGAAATGGATTTAAATAACATTGAAGCGTGCCACCCTCTGCCCCGGAGAAATGACGGTGATAAACGAACCGTCATCATGAGATTCATCAACAGAAAACACAAAACAGCACTGTTAAAACAAGGAAGAAAACTGAAAGGGACAAACGTATTCATCAATGAACATCTCACCAAACGGAATGCCGACATCGCCAGGAAAGCACGCTTCTTAAAGAAACAGGGAAAAATCCAGCACACATGGACTTCATACTGTAAAATATTCATCAAACTGAACGGATCACCAGAACAAGCAAAAGTCATGGCAATAAGGAACATCGAGGAGCTGGACAAATATGAACAATAGTGTTTCTTAAAGCGAGGATCTGGACAAATATGACCAATAAGGTATGAGGACACAAACACATCACAACACCATGACACAGACCAGAGGAACCTATTCATCTACTACCTATTCATCTACATCTGGAGACAAGAAGGATATAACTCAAAGGATTGCTGATCATGGAAAAATAGAACTGAGAACATTTAAATACACAGACCACAATGTACTGGACTTGGAGCACGATATAGACCCGGACAATAATTTCTTCTCAAATATCAATGACAGTTGTTGCTATTATACAGATGAACAGTTTAATCGGATCATTAAAACAGATAACAAATTATCAATAATCCATTTCAACAGCAGAAGTCTATATGCAAACTTTAACAACATTAAAGAATATTTAAGTTAGTTTAAAAAAATATTTAACATAATTGCTATATCAGAAACATGGATCAATGAAGATAAAGGAATGGATTTTGAACTGGATGGATATGAATTTAATTGTGTAAACAGAAAAAATAAGAGTGGAGGAGGAGTGGCTGTGTATGTGGATAAGAACATGGATTATAAAATAGTAGACAATATGACAACTGTGATTGATAACTTATTAGAATGTATAACTATTGAAATATGTGAAGAAAAAAGCAAAAATGTATTAGTCAGCTGTATATATAGAGCACCAGGATCTAGTATTGAAACATTCACTGACTGTATGGGAAAAATGTTCTCAAAAACTAATCAAAAAACTGTGTTCATTTGTGGTGACTTAAATATTGATCTGCTCAATCCAAATAAGCATAAAATAACAGATGAATTTATCAGTATAATGTACAGTATGAGTTTATATCCAAAAATCACCAGGCCAAGCAGAATTACATCCCATAGTGCCACCTTAATTGATAATATATTCAGCAATGATATTGAGAATAACACTGTGAGTGGATTATTAATCAATGACATTAGTGATCATCTACCAGTTTTCATCGTTTATAATAGAAACCATCGGCGGAATCAGCCAGAGGAGAAAATAAAATACAGGCGAGTGCGGACAGAGGAAAACATGAACACACTAAAGAAGGATTTACAGGAGCAAAACTGGGAAAAGGTATACAGTGAAAGTGATGTTGATAGTGCATATGAAACTTTTTTTACAAATATTTACATCATTATATGATAAAAATTGTCCAATTAAACAAGACTACAGGAAACAAAAAATCCAAGCTTGACCATGGATGACGAAAGGGTTACGAAATGCATGTAATAAGAAAAATACACTGTATAGAGAATTTATAAAACTAAAGACTAAAGAGGCAGAAAATAGATATAAGAAATACAAAAATAGATTAACTAATATTATACGGGTATGTAGGAAGGAATATTATAGTAACATATTATATAATAACAAAAACAATATTAAAGGAATATGGGATATATTAAATAGCATTATCAAAAATGGTAATAAAAAACAGAGTTACCCTCAGTATTTCATTGATAATAATGTCAAGAAGGAAAATAAGGATGAGGTAGTCAACGGTTTTAATAATTTTTTTGTAAATATTGGACCAAGCTTGGCAGAAAAAATTCCCGATTCCCAACCTGAGGATTGGGATAATAATTTCATAGAAAGAAATCCCTGTTCAATGTTCCTCACAGCAGTGGATGGAAATGAAATTATAGACATTGTGAATAATTGTAAATATAAAACATCTACCGATTTAAATGAAATTGATATGGTGGTGGTAAAACAGGTCATTGAATGGATTGTAGAACCATTAACATACATCTGTAACTTATCATTTCAAACCGGTAAATTTCCCAATCAAATGAAAATAGCTAAGGTTGTGCCGCTGTATAAGACTGGGGATAGACACCACTTCACAAATTATAGACCTGTTTCTTTGCTTCCACAATTTTCCAAATTATTAGAAAAGTTATTCAATAATAGATTAGACAAATTCATAAATAAACATAAATTACTTACTGATAGTCAATATGGATTCAGAGCACATAGTTCAACATCACTTGCATTAATAGAATCAGTTGAGGAGATTACAAACGCCATAGACCACAAATTACATTCAGTTGGAATATTTATAGACCTTAAAAAGGCTTTTGATACAATTAATCATGACATATTAATCAATAAACTTGAACAGTATGGGATTAGGGGGTTGGTGTTGCACTGGGTGAGAAGCTACTTAAGTAACAGAAAACAGTTTGTGAAGTTGGGGGAATATACATCATCATGCTTGGACAATGCTTGTGGCGTCCCACAGGGGTCAGTATTGGGTCCAAAACTGTTTCTAATTTATATAAATGATATTGTCAATGTTTCCAAAATATTAAAATTAGTATTATTTGCAGATGACACAAGCATTTTTTGTTCAGGGGGGGATTTGCAGGAGTTACTGAGGAGGATCAGTATAGAAATGGGAAAATTGAAAATATGGTTTGACAGAAACAAATTATCATTAAACTTAAGTAAAACAAAAGCCAATAGAGTCTAATAATAGATTAAATGCAGTGTTGAGGCTGTCATTCTCAGCATCTGTGTGGATGTTAAAATCACCCACTATAATTATCTTATCTGAGCTAAGCACTAAGTCAGACAAAAGGTCTGAAAATTCACAGAGAAACTCACAGTAACGACCAGGTGGACGATAGATAATAACATATAAAACTGGTTTTTGGGACTTCCGATTTGGATGGACAAGACTAAGAGTCAAGCTTTCAAATGAATTAAAGCTCTTTCTGGGTTTTTGATTAATTAATAAGCTGGAATGGAAGATTGCTGCTAATCCTCATTGTTTTTGCAAAGTTACACACCGATTCAATGTTAATTTTAGTGACCTCCGATTGGCGTAACCAGGTGTCATTACTGCCGACGTGAATTACAATCTTACCAAATTTACGCTTAGCCTTAGCCAGCAGTTTCAAATTTCCTTCAATGTCGCCTGCTCTGGCCCCCGGAAGACAATTGACTATGGTTGCTGGTGTCGCTAACTTCACATTTCTCAAAACAGAGTCGCCAATAACCAGAGTTTGATCCTCCGCGGGTGTGTCGCCGAGTGGGGAAAACGGTTAGAAATGTGAACGGGTTGGCGGTGTACACGGGGCTTCTGTTTAGAACTACGCTTCCTCCTCACAGTCACCCAGTCGGCCTGCTTTCCCGGCTGCTCGGGATCTGCCAGAGGGGAACTAACGGCGGCTAAGCTACCTTGGTCCGCACCGACTACAGGGGCCTGGCTAGCTTTTCACATTTCACACCCAGAGCAGAAAAGTGCGGGAGAGACAGGAGAAGCCGCCATGCTAAATCGGCTAAGAGCTAGTAGCTGCGCTAAGCTAGCGGATTCCTAAAAACACGCAAAGTGAATAATGTGTAAATAATTTAGAGGTGATTCAGCAGAGGGAGTGCTTTAGTTAAGGCACGTGAAGATTACACTGGGAAACAAATCGTTATCTAGATAACTAGATCAATCTAACTGCGCAGATTAAACAGCTAACAGATACAGCAAAACACCGCTGTGCTCCGGAACAGGAAGTGATACAATACCGCAGTGAGAGCCAACCACCAGTAGAGGCAAGCAAGAGCGTCACATAGTTAGATATAGTCACATAGTTATTCATGTCGGCACCAATGATGTCAGGATGAAGCACTCAGAGGTCACAAAAATGGACATAGAGAGAGACATACAGAGGACTTGTGACCTTGCCAGAAAGATGCTTCTGCATCGTTTAATAGTCTCTGGTCCCCTCCCGAGGTACTAATGAGGCATTTAGCAGGCTGACATTGTTAAATAGGTGGCTGGCACAATTTTGTATACAGCAAGGCTTTAGCTTTATTGATAAATGGCCTTCATTCTGGGGCCGCTGTGGCTTGCTTGCCGGACAGTCTCCACCTGACTGGGAAAGGTGCCGCCATCTTGTCTGCGAACATAGATAGAGCTCTACATGAAGGGTAACATAGCGAATTTACAGCAGGCCATGGAGCAGGTGATTAGAGGCCCTGCAAGGCTTATGACAAATGTGGGTGTGGAATCCATTAGCTGAGCAGGGAAATTAGTGCAGAAAATCCACTATGGTGATAGTGCAGTTTATCTGCCAGGGAAGGAAATTCAACAAGTTGAGACTGTGGCCTGCTTCTGTAGACGTGTCCATAAAAATCATAGAGGGATATGCTTGGCAAACTTAATACCTATTACTACATTGGATGATGTTGAAATTGAGGATTGCCCAGTGGTTGTTCCAGCAATAGCAAAGATTTTGTGTCTGCTACCTACAACATGCGTGGAATGTCTCAAGCCTAAACCTACTTCTAGGCTTCTTATATATGCTACTCTGGAACCACCCCTAAATCCAAACAGTTCAACTGTCAACCCCACTGAGGTCCTTAGTCTGGGTCTCATTAACATAAGATCACTGTCCTCAAAATCATTATTTATTAATGATCTAATTATTGGTCATCACTGAGATATGATTGGGTTATGTGAAACGTGGCTTAAACCTACAGCTGTCCTCCCCTTAAATGAGGCATGCCCACCAGCATATACATTTAGTCATGTCCCTCGTGATGCGAAGCAAGGTGGGGGTGTTGCACTTATTTCTAAATCTAGGTTTAGCTTATTAGCTGTTGGGGGTCACAAATATAACTCATTTGAGCATCTGATTCTATGCACTGCTCAGGATATTATGCATTGCCAAGGTCAGGAGAATAAAAATCAGCCGTATTAGTTTGTCACTGTATATAGGCCTGCTGGACCATATTCTGAATTCTTAGATGAATTTGATGCGTCCATCTCTAACTTGTCAACTAGTGCAGATAACATTCTGATCATTGGTGACTTTAACGTTCATATAAATAAGCCTTCTGATCCCATCTGCAAATCATTTATTTAAATTGTGGATGCATTAGGATTTCGGCAATGCATTCGGGACTTGGCGCACATTAGTGGAAATACCCTGGACCTGGTTCTTGCATGTGGTATTGCTGTCATGAATACTGACATCATGCCTCTTACATAAGTGGTCTCTGATCACTCATTTATTAAGTTTACAGTTTCTCTGCCATGTTTAGTGGAACAACAACCTGATATATCACTACGGCAATGCATCAACTCCTCAACTAAGACTGAACTCGAAGCTAGACTGCCTGATGTCTTAGCTTCACATTTGGCAAATACCCATTCAGTAGACAGACTTGTGGATAGTTTAAACTCAGTGCTCAAAACTAGACTCGACATGATTGTGCCACCTGTGTTAAAATCGCGCTCGCCCAAATCACAGTCACCTTGGTTCAATGATTACCTGCGTGACCTCAAGCATAAGGCAAGAGGTCTAGAACAGAAATGGCGTTGTTCAAAATTAGAAGTATACCACCTTGCGTGGCATGATGCTAATCAAGACTATAAGCATGCATTATTGGCTACAAAGCAGACCTATTACTCTGATTTGAACAACAAAAACAAGCATAACTCAAAGTTCTTGTTGTCGACATGGTGGCAGCACTTATTTATGGACAACCACCTTTAGTTCGGTCTCCTTTTATAGCACAAGATTTCCTGGATTACTTTGAGAAGAAAATAGAAGACATTAGGCTAAACATATCCCAGCATGCCTTAACCCAGCCACTATGAGTATGGGCCAGGGAGCCTATATACAGTGACAAAGTAAAACGGCTGATTTTTATTTTTCTGATGTGCTGTGTGATGACTTGCGTAATGTGAGTGTCCACATGGTGAACCATGTGATTGGTTCACCGTCACATGGTTTTCCAAAATCCAATCATAGGGCAGATTTACCTCACATGATAAACCAAAGATTGTTTTTAGGAGTAATGTGTTACTAGTTGGGCAGATCGGAGAATCAGATATTCAAATGAATATCTGATCTAGGTTTATCTGGATACCTGGATTTTTAAATAACAACACCCCGCCTTGCTTTGCATCACAAGGGACATGACTAAATGTGTCCGCCGGTGGGCAGGCCATATTTAAGGGGACCTGTAGGATTAAGCCAGGTTTCACTAACCCAATCATATCTAAGTGGTGATCCATACTTACATTATTAATCAACAGTGATTTTGAGGACAGTGATCTTACAATAATGAGACTCAGACTAAGGACCTCAGTGGGGATGACAGTTGGACTGTTCGGATTTAGGGGGTGTTTCAGAGTAGCATACAGTGGGGAAAGTAAGTATTTGACCCCCTCTCAGTTTTGCAGGTTTTCCCACCTACAAAGAATGGAGAGGTCTATAATTTTTATTGTAGGTGCAATTCAACTGTGAGAGACAGAATCTAAAAAAAAAAAAAAAAAAAAAAAAAAAATCCAGAAAATCACATTGTATGATTTTTAAATAATTAATTTGCATTTTATTGCATAAAATAAGTATTAGACTCCCTAGAAAAACAGAGCTTAACAATTGGTACAGAAACATTTGTCTGCCATTACAGAGGTCAGACGTTTCCTGTAGTTCTTGACCAATTTTTCACACACTGCAACAGGGATTTTGGTCCACTCCTCCATACAGATCTTCTCCAAATCTTTCAGGTTTGGAGTTTCAGCTCCCTCCAAAGATTTTCTGGAGACTGGCCATGCCACTCCAGGACTTTGAAATGCTTCTTACGGAGCCCCTCCATAGTTGCCCTGGCTGTGTGTTTGGGGTTATTGTCATGCTGGAAGACCCAGCCATGACCCATCTTTAATCCTCTTACTGAGGGAAGGAGGTTGTTTGCCAAAATCTTGCAATACATGACCCCATCCATCCTTCCTTCAATACGGTGCAGTCGTCCTGTCCCCTTTGCAGAAGATCACCCCCAGAGTATGATGTTTCCACCCCCATGCTTCACCGTTGGGATGGTTTTCTTGGGGTTGTTCTCATCCTCTAAACATGGTAAGTGGAGTTGATTCCAAAAAGCTCTATTTTGGTCTCATCTGACCGCATGACCTTCTCCCATGCCTCCTCTGGATCATCCAGATGGTCACTGTGAACTTCAAATGGGCCTGGATGTGTGCTGGCTTGAGCAGGGGGACCTTGCTGCCCTGCAGGATTTTAAACCATGACAGCATCATGGGTTGCTAATGTAATCTTTGTTACTGTGGTCCCAGCTCTCTTCAGGTCATTGACCAGGTCCTCCTCTGTAGTTCTGAGCTTTCTCAGAATCATCCTTACCCCACAAAGTGAGATCTTGCATGGAATCCCAGACCGAGGGAGATTGACAGTCATCTTGTGTTTCTTCCACTTTCTAATAAATAATCATAATAGTTGTTGTCTTCTACCAAGCTGCTTGCCTGTTGTCCTGTTGTCATCCCAACCTTGTGCAGGTGTACAGTTTTGTCCCTGGTGTCCTTAGACAGCTGTTTGGTCTTGGTTATGGTGGACAGGTTGGAAGGTGATTGATTGAGTGTGTGAACAGGTGGCTTTTCTAAAGGTAACAAGTTCAAACAGGTGCAATCAATACAGCTAAAGAGTGCAGAATAAGAGGGCTTCTTAAATAAATAATTATTTAAAAATCATACAATGTGATTTTCTGGGATTTTTTTTTTTTTTAGATTTTGTCTCTCACAGTTGAAATAGGAGACAGAATCTAAAAAACATGACCTTAAACCTACAAAAAAAGTATATCTCTTATCTCATCTCAAGTGTACCTACGATAAAAATTACAGACCTCTTCTTTGTAGGTGGGAAAACCTGCAAAACTGACAGGGGGTCAAATACTTATTTCCCCCACTGTATATAAGATGCTTGGAAGTAGGTTTAGGTTTGAGACATTCCACATGGGTTGTAGTTAGCAGACACAAAATATTTGATATTGCTGGAACAGCCAGCGGGCCAGCCTCAATTTCAACATCATCCAATGTAGTAATGGGTATTAAGTTTGCAAAGCATATCCCTCTATTTTATGCACACATCTGCGGAAACAGGCCACAGGCCATGGAGTTCCCCTCCATGCCACATGAACTGGACTATCTTCATAGTGGATTTTCTGCATTAAGCTAATGGATTCCACACCCACATTCATCATAAGCATTGAGGGTCTCTAATAATCTGCACCGTGGCCTGATGTAAAGTGCTATTGATACCCTCCCTATAGAGCTCTATCTTTGCAGACAAGATGGCGGCACCTTGACCCCAGTAGGGTGAAGGCCGTCCGGCATCAGCAAGCCACGGTGGCCTCAAAACAAAGGACAGTCAGCAATAAAAACTAAAGCCTTGTTGTCTACAAAATTGCACCAGCCACCTTTTTAATGATATCAGCCTGCTAAACACTTCATCATTACCCTCTGGGAGGGGAGGCAACTATCCATCCATCCATCCATCCATCCATTTTCTTCTGCTTTATCCGGAGTCGGGTTGCGGGGGCAGCAGCTCAAGCAAAGCCGACCAGACCTCCCGATCCACACACACCTCCCCCAGCTCCTCCGGGGGAACCCCAAGGCGTTCCCAAGCCAGCCGAGAGATGTAGTCCCTCCAGCGTGTCCTGGGTCTTCCCCGGGGCCTCCTCCCAATGGGACATGCCCGGAACACCTCTCCAGCGAGGCGTCCATGGGGCATCCGGAAAAGATGCCCGAGCCACCTCAACTGACTCCTTTCGACATGGACGAGCAGCGGCTCGACTCCGAGCTCCTCCCGAGTGACCGAGCTCCTCACCCTATCTCTAAGGGAGTGCCCAGCCACCCTGCGGAAGAAACTCATCTCGACTGCTTGTACTCGCGATCTCGTTCTTTCGGTCATGAGCCAAGTCTCATGACCATAGGTGAGGATCGGAACATAGATCGATCAGTAAATCGAGAGCTTTGCCCCCCTACTCAGCTCTCTCTTCACCATGACGGTCCAATACAGCGACCGCATGACTGCAGATGCTGCACCGATCTGTCTATCGATCTCACGCTCCATCCATTCCTCACTCGTGAACAAGACCCAGAGATACTTAAACTCCTTCACTTGAGGCAAGGACACTCCACCGGTCGAGAACCATGGCCTCGGATTTGGAGGTGCTGATTTTCATCCCGGATGCTTCACACTCGGCTGCAAACCACCCCAGTGCACACTGAAGGTCCTGATTTGATGAAGCCAACAGAACCACATCGTCCGCAAACAGCAGAGACGAGATTCTGTGGTTCCCAAACCAGACCCCCTCAACACCCTGGCTGCGCCTAGAAATTCTGTCCACATAAATAATGAACAGAACCGGTGACAAAGGGCAGCCCTAGCGGAGGCCAGTGTGCACTGGAAACAGGTTTGACTTACTACCGGCAATGCGAACCAAGCTCCTGCTGCGGTCGTACAGGGACCGGATAGCCCTTAGCAAAGGACCCTGGACCCCGTACTCCCGGAGCACTTCCCACAGGATGCCTTGAGGGACATGGTTGAACGCCTTCTCCAGATCCACAAAACACATGTGGACTGGTTGGGTGAACTCCCATGAACCCTCAAGCACCTGATGGAGCTTGTAGAGCTGGTTCAGTGTGCCACGACCAGGACGAAAGCCACACTGCTCCTCCTAAATCCGAGGTTTGACCATCAGTCAAATTCTCCTCTCCAGTACTCTGGAATAGACCTTCCCGGGAAGGCTGAGGAGTGTGATCCCCCTATAGTTGGAACACACCCTCCGGTCCCCCTTCTTAAACAGAGGGACCACCACCCTGGTCTGCCAATCCAGAGGCACTGTCCCCGATCACCACGCGATGTTGCAGAGGCGTGTCAGCCAAGACAGTCCCACAACATCCAGAGACTTAAGGTACTCAGGACGGATTTCATCCACCCCAGGAGCGTTGCCACCAAGGAGCTTTCTAACCACCTCGATGACTTCGGCCTGGGTAATGGATGAGTCCGCCTCTGAGTCCCCAGTCTCTGCTTCCTCTTCGGAAGAAGGACAATGGGATTGAGGAGATCCTCGAAGTACTCCTTCCACCGCCCGACAACATCCCCAGTCAGGGTCAACAGCTCCCCACCTGCAACGTAAACAGTGCTGGTGGAGAGCTGCTTCTGCCTCCTGAGGCATCGGATGGTTTGCCAGAATCTCTTCGAGGCTGACCAATAGTCCTCCTCCATAGCCTCCCCGAACTCCTCCCAGACCCGAGTTTTTGCCTCTGTGACCGCACGGGCTGTGGCACGCTTGGCCTGGCGGTACCTGTCAGCTGCCTCTGGGGTCCCACCTACCAACAAAGATAAGTAGGACTCCTTCTTCAGCTTGATGGCATCCCTTACTTCCAGAGTCCACCACTGGGTTCAGGGATTGCCGCCGCGACAGGCACCAGAGACCTTGAGACCACAGCTATGAGTGGCTGCATCGACAATGGAGGTGGAGAACATGGTCCACTCGGACTGCATGTCTCCAACCTCCCCCGGGATCTGGGAGAAGCTCTCCCGGAGGTGGGAGTTGAAGACCTCGCTGACAGAGGGTTCCGCCAGTCGTTCCCAGCAGACTCTCATGATACGCTTGGGCCTGCCAGGTCTGACTGGCTTCCTCCCTTCCCAGCGGATCCAACTCACCACCAGGTGGTGATCAGTCGACAGCTCAGCCCGTCTCTTCACTCGAGTGTCCAAGACACGTGGCCGAAGGTCAGATGATACAACTACAAAGTCGATCATCGACCTCCGGCTCAGGGTGTCCTGGTGCCACGTGCCCTTATGGACACCCTTGTGCTCGAACATGGTGTTCGTGATGGACAAATTGTGACTAGCAGAGAAGTCCAACAACTGAACACCACTCGGGTTCAGATCGGGGATGCCGTGCTTCCCGATCACCCCCCTCCAGGTCTCACTGTCGCCGCCCACGTGGGTGTTGAAATCCCCCAGGAGAACAATGGAGTCCCCAGTCGGAGCGCTATCTAGTACCCCTCCCGGGGACTCCAGGAAGGTCGGGTACTCTGCACTGCTGCTCAGCCCATAGGCCGAGACAATGGTGAGAGACCTGTCCCCGACCCAAAGGCGTAGGGACGCGACCCTCTCGTTCACTGGAGTAAACTCCAACACATGGTGACTGAGCTGGGGTGCAATAAGCAATGCGACCCCAGCTCTCCGCCTCTCCCCGTGGGCAACGCCAGAGAAATGAAGTGTCCAGCCCCTCTCCAGGAGTTGGGTACCAGAGCCCAAGCTGTGTGTGGAGGTGAGCCCGATTGTCTCTAGTCGGTATCTCTCAACCTCCCGCACAAGCTCAGGCTCCTTCCCCCTCAATGAGGTGACATTCCACGTCTCAACAGCCAGGGGCTGTGAGCATGGACCGGGCCACCGGGCCACCCGCCCTCGACCGCCACCCAATCCTCTCTGCACCCGACCCCCATGGTCCCCTCTGCAGGTGGTGAACCCACAGGAGGGCAGGCCCACGTCGCTCTTTCAGGCTGAGCCCGGCCGGGCCCCATGGGCTAAGACCCGACCACTAGGCGCTCACGCTTGAGCCCCAACCCCAGGCCTGCCTCCAGGGTGGGGCCCCGGCTCCGCCATACTGAGTGACGTCTCGGTCCTTGATTTTTTACTGGTCATGGAGGTTCTGAACTGCCCTTAGTCTAAGGCAACCAGAGAATATTAATTGATGACAAGGCATCTTCCTGGCAAGGTCACGGGTCCTATCTATGTCCAATTTTGTGACCTCAGAGTGCTTCATTCTAACATCATTGGTGCCCATGTGAATAACTATGTGGCTGTATGACATGTTCCTTTGTCTGTCTACCCTTCTGCAGCATCAGCACCCTAAGATGAAAGGCAATGTCAGGATCTCTGGCCCCAGGAAAACATTTAATGTGAGCTGTTGTCTGTAACCTGACTTTGCGCGTGATAGAATCCTCTATCACTAAAGGCCGACATTTCAGACTGGAGATAGGAGTGGAAGTCACCCGTGCGCTCATAGGACTAACAACAGGCATATCCAAGGGAGACAGTTTGACCACATTACAACCATTTTGGCATCCCTTCACTGGCTTCCTGTCCCAGTGAGATCAGATTTTAAGGTTCTGTTACTAGTCTATAAAGTTGTTCATGGACTGGCACCTCCCTACTTAGCTGACCTAATTAAACCCTATGTACTGGCCCAGGCTTTGCATTCTCAGGGTGCAGGACTACTTTGTGTCCCTAGGGTGAATAAGAAGTCTGCAGGTCATAGAGCTTTCTCTTATCGTGCCCCTGTTCTGTGGAATGATCTCGCTGCATCAATAAAACAGTCAGAGTCTGTGGAGACTTTCAAGTTCAGACTTAAGATGCACTTATTTTCCCTTTCGTATGGCTAGCATACTGGTATAGTTTTGTTTTACGCTTTTTACTCTTAATTCATTTTATTAGTAAACGGAGCGTGCTGCAGCCTCAACTTTACCTAAATTCTGGGTCTTTTAGCGAAGCTTAGGGCTAGTGTCCACCAATCACCTTAGTATTTCTTCTGTTCTTCTTGTGTATTAATGCTGGCAAATTATACAGTATTTCTTGTCTTTCTGATGCCTGATTCTGTTTTTTTTTTTTTTCTCTCTCTCTCTGCTTGAGGTGCAGCTCTATCCAGAGATGGGAGTTGTATTTGTGCTGGCGACACTCCTGTCCTGTGCACCAACAGCATTTCCTGTATATTCATTTTATGACTTGTTCTGTAATTTGTGTCGGTAGCATGGCCCAAGCAGAGAGTTACCCCTTTGAGTTGGGTCTGATTGAGGTTTCTTCCTCAGAGGAAGTTTTTCCTTACCACTGTTGCTCTGGGGTTTATTAAGGTTAGACCTTACTTGTGTGAAGCACCTTGAGGCAACTGTGTTGTGATTTGGTGCTATATAAATGAAAATAAATTGAAAATTGAAATTGAAATAGAAAACCGGTTCTCAGTTCACAGTGGCGAGTATGATCGGGGTACCAAGCCCTATGTGACTTCCTCCATCTAACCCCCGGTCTGAAAGCCATCATGCACAGCCGGCATTTCTAGGCTAATGCTAATGGGCAAGCTAGCCGACCCAACACTAACCTCATCTGGATTGCCGGTAACAACTAACACCACCAAACAAACAAAATCCAAAAGTGTAGCCAACATGTTCGTTGCCAATATTGCTAATTTCTCCAAAAATATATCACCTATCAGCTTTCCATTTTTCACAGCATTCATCCTTTACCCAATATACATAAGCACACCAAATGGGAAATGTCAGCTCTCCCCAGTCTCTGTGATCAAAGCCATACACAAGCACGCACGCACATACGGATGCAAGCATGCACACAGAGGCCACTTGGCTGTTATAATATTGGTATCATTTGTCGAGGAAGTTACATGTTACATGCGTCAACTTTCCACATTTCACTGGAAAACAGTGAAGTATGAAGTCCATCCCTCCCTCACAGGATGCTGTGATACATAAATTTCTGTGAAAACCAAGAATCCTGAACATTTTCAGACAACACCTGCTCAGCTTGAGAAGTAAGATGGAAAACATTAAGTGAATATACCTGGATGTTTTATTTTCTGCAGCAGCACTGCTCCTCAGCTTTGTCCCTGATCATAATTTTCAACGCTCCATCAGAGTTCTCTAATTACAAATGAGCCTCTTTTTTTTTTTTCTTTTTTTGGCAGATGACAAGGAGCACAGAAAGAACATTTGCAAATCAATCATGGAGTTTTATTAATAAGGAGGTGTGTGCCCTGTGTGGCCAGAGAACAATATGTGACAGAGCAATTTGTGGTGAGCTCCATCCATCATTCTGAAAACTGCAACGGGACACCAAAGAGTAAAGACTTTTTCCAGAAGACTTTAAGGTGGGGTGCGATCATGTCCATCATGTCAAGAGCATTACTGAACTAAAGCATGTAATTTTGTTATTCTTGAAAATGCAAATGTTCCTGATATAGTCTTTTTAAACATACACTTATGATATCATATGATTTCTCTGTCATCATTTGGTCTTATTTATACAAACAGGCATGTTCTTCCCACTTTTAGTCAGGTGGCCAACCTCAGAAAAGAGGACCATTGTTCCCCTTAAAACCTATATATCTGAAACCTTTTGAAATTTCTTTATCTAATATCTAATGATATTTTAGGAGTTTTTGTCAGTATCTTTCATTATGTATTGGTTCCCTGGGTCATACAGAAAGGAATGGCAGTTGTAGTAATGTAGTACTCATCCAGTTATTCTACAAATATATCAAGACAGATGTCATGAATGGCGTTGCAGATCTGACTTCACAGCTGCTGGACATTAAAAAAAAAAAAAATCCCTTTTGCAGCCATGTTCCACAACAAGTAATCTATTGTTTCTTCAACCCTTAACTTTATAATTTTGGATTAAAAGGAAATTTTAATCCGGAGGGGACGTGCCTCTGAGCGTGCGTAATGAATTGGGTGTGCTCCTGGAAAGCTTGTGTATGTAGGCTACACCATTGTAAGAGACAGCAAAGAGTGATGACTGTATTTTTTTAATTATTATTTGAACGTATAGACCCTCGGTCAAGTGATCTCCTGTATACCACAAAACCAAACCAACAACTGATCTGAGAAACGACACGAGACAGTAGATTAATTCCACATACAGTCCTCCATCACAAGCGCAAACACAGTGCAATTGGGCATGACAGTCACACAACGGGTCAAAGATAAACTGTTCATGTAGATATATTTACAACAATACATAGCTTTAATGTCTGTCCCTGCGGGCAACTGGCCGTGAACGGAGGGACTAAGAAATTGCATACCGCACGACAACAGCATGTTATTTGCATTATTATCACTTTTTACTGAGATACACAACACGTAACGCGTACATAAAAAGTTGGCTCACTTAACTTTTGTTGGCTAGCTGGTGCACGCTGCTCTCCAATTTAGCCAATTTAGCTGCTGTTCATTGTTGTACTATCCATGAGAAAATCATCCGGAATATCCATATTGGGACCAAAACACACTTCTCGCATTTTCATCTTTTCCTCTGCGGACAGTTTTTTTTTCCCCCTCAGACGTCATTTGTTTACGCATAGCGGTTGGGTATAGCCAGGTACCGTCGACATAAATCTATGATACCGGCCCAGCAACGCCCCGGTAAAGTGATAATAATATTGAATAACTAATATTTTGCTATATTTTCCAGTATTTCTTTTTCTTTCTTTATTTTTTTGATAACTCTCACATCTGAGGGGGCGGGATTGATAACGTGAGGGGGCGTTGCCCCAAACGCCCTCGTGGCGCCGGCTCCGGATTCACCTACACAAGATTATCATCATAATAAAAATGGTTGTGGTTTTTCTTAACCCAAATTTGAAAATGAAATATTTTCACTGTCAGTCTGACAAAAGCTTTGCTACTTTCTTTCTGTTGATCAATCAGAAATTGTTTACATCCCTAATAGATCATGCTCATGTCAGGGCACCACAAAGGTGCCCTGACATGAACATGTTTTTGATTCATGCAACAGCACGACCTGTGTTGTGATGTGTTGTGCTGGAGAGTAAACTTGTCTTTAACTGGTGCAAACAGGACACCAGAGGGGCACCGGTGCGTGCTATTGCGCACAGAGAATTTTGAAATGTTCGAAAAAAAATTTCACGCACAAATGTTGTGCTATGTGTATATGTAATCTAATATCTAATATCAAATCAAATCAAACCAATTTTATTTATATAGCGCCAAATCACAACAAACAGTTGCCCCAAGGCACATCTATAAGGCTTGCCTCTACTGGTGGTTGGCTCTCACTGCGGTATTGTATCACTTCCTGTTCCGGAGCACAGCGGTGTTTTGCTGTATCTGTTAGCTGTTTAATCTGCGCAGTTAGATTGATCTAGTCATCTAGATCACGATTTGTTTCCCAGTGTAATCTTTACGTGCCTTAACTAAAGCACTCCTTCTGCTGAATCACCTCTAAATTATTTACACATTATTCACTTTGCGTGTTTTTAGGAATCCGCTAGCTTAGCGTAGCTACTAGCTCTTAGCCGATTTAGCATGGCGGCTTCTCCTGTCTCTCCCGCACTTTTCTGCTCTGGGTGTGAAATGTTTAGTTATTCCTCGGCCTCCTTTAGCAGTAATGGTACTTGTAATAAGTGTAGCTTATTCGTAGCTTTGGAGGCCAGGCTGGGCGAATTGGAGACTCGGCTCCGCACCGTGGAAAATTCTACAGCTAGCCAGGCCCCTGTAGTCGGTGCGGACCAAGGTAGCTTAGCCGCCGTTAGTTACCCCCTGGCAGATCCCGAGCAGCCGGGAAAGCAGGCTGACTGGGTGACTGTGAGGAGGAAGCGTAGCCCTAAACAGAAGCCCCGTGTACACCGCCAACCCGTTCACATCTCTAACCGTTTTTCCCCACTCGACGACACACCCGCCGAGGATCAAACTCTGGTTATTGGCGACTCTGTTTTGAGAAATGTGAAGTTAGCGACACCAGCAACCATAGTCAATTGTCTTCCGGGGGCCAGAGCAGGCGACATTGAAGGAAATTTGAAACTGCTGGCTAAGGCTAAGCGTAAATTTGGTAAGATTGTAATTCACGTCGGCAGTAATGACACCCGGTTACGCCAATCGGAGGTCACTAAAATTAACATTAAATCGGTGTGTAACTTTGCAAAAACAATGTCGGACTCTGTAGTTTTCTCTGGGCCCCTCCCCAATCAGACCGGGAGTGACATGTTTAGCCGCATGTTCTCCTTGAATTGCTGGCTGTCTGAGTGGTGTCCAAAAAATGATTTGGGCTTCATAGATAATTGGCAAAGCTTCTGGGGAAAACCTGGTCTTGTTAGGAGAGACGGCATCCATCCCACTTTGGATGGAGCAGCTCTCATTTCTAGAAATCTGGCCAATTTTCTTAAATCCTCCAAACTGTGACTATCCAGGGTTGGGACCAGGAAGCAGAGTTGTAGTCTTACACACCTCTCTGCAGCTTCTCTCCCCCTGCCATCCCCTCATTACCCCATCCCCGTAGAGACGGTGCCTGCTCCCAGACCACCAATAACCAGCAAAAATCTATTTAAGCATAAAAATTCAAAAAGAAAAAATAATATAGCACCTTCAACTGCACCACAGACTAAAACAGTTAAATGTGGTCTATTAAACATTAGGTCTCTCTCTTCTAAGTCCCTGTTGGTAAATGATATAATAATTGATCAACATATTGATTTATTCTGCCTTACAGAAACCTGGTTACATCAGGATGAATATGTTAGTTTAAATGAGTCAACACCCCGAGTCACACTAACTGTCAGAATGCTCGTAGCACGGGCCGGGGCGGAGGATTAGCAGCAATCTTCCATTCCAGCTTATTAATTAATCAAAAACCCAGACAGAGCTTTAATTCATGTGAAAGCTTGACTCTTAGTCTTGTCCATCCAAATTGGAAGTCCCAAAAACCAGTTTTATTTGTTATTATCTATCATCCACCTGGTCGTTACTGTGAGTTTCTCTGTGAATTTTCAGACCTTTTGTCTGACTTAGTGCTTAGCTCAGATAAGATAATTATAGTGGGCGATTTTAACATCCACACAGATGCTGAGAATGACAGCCTCAACACTGCACTTAATCTATTATTAGACTCTATTGGCTTTGCTCAAAAAGTAAATGAGTCCACCCACCACTTTAATCATATCTTAGATCTTGTTCTGACTTATGGTATGGAAATAGAAGACTTAACAGTATTCCCTGAAAACTCCCTTCTGTCTGATCATTTCTTAATAACATTTACATTTACTCTGATGGACTACCCAGCAGTGGGGAATAAGTTTCATTACACTAGAAGTCTTTCAGAAAGCGCTGTAACTAGGTTTAAGGATATGATTCCTTCTTTATGTTCTCTAATGCCATATACCAACACAGTGCAGAGTAGCTACCTAAACTCTGTAAGTGAGATAGAGTATCTCGTCAATAGTTTTACATCCTCATTGAAGACAACTTTGGATGCTGTAGCTCCTCTGAAAAAGAGAGCTTTAAATCAGAAGTGCCTGACTCCGTGGTATAACTCACAAACTCGTAGCTTAAAGCAGATAACCCGTAAGTTGGAGAGGAAATGGCGTCTCACTAATTTAGAAGATCTTCACTTAGCCTGGAAAAAGAGTCTGTTGCTCTATAAAAAAGCCCTCCGTAAAGCTAGGACATCTTTCTACTCATCACTAATTGAAGAAAATAAGAACAACCCCAGGTTTCTTTTCAGCACTGTAGCCAGGCTGACAAAGAGTCAGAGCTCTATTGAGCTGAGTATTCCATTAACTTTAACTAGTAATGACTTCATGACATTCTTTGCTAACAAAATTTTAACTATTAGAGAAAAAATTACTCATAACCATCCCAAAGACATATCGTTATCTTTGGCTGCTTTCAGTGATGCCGGTATTTGGTTAGACTCTTTCTCTCCGATTGTTCTGTCTGAGTTATTTTCATTAGTTACTTCATCCAAACCATCAACATGTTTATTAGACCCCATTCCTACCAGGCTGCTCAAGGAAGCCCTACCATTATTTAATGCTTCGATCTTAAATATGATCAATCTATCTTTGTTAGTTGGCTATGTACCACAGGCTTTTAAGGTGGCAGTAATTAAACCATTACTTAAAAAGCCATCACGTGACCCAGCTATCTTAGCTAATTATAGGCCAATCTCCAACCTTCCTTTTCTCTCAAAAATTCTTGAAAGGGTAGTTGTAAAACAGCTAACTGATCATCTGCAGAGGAATGGTCTATTTGAAGAGTTTCAGTCAGGTTTTAGAATTCATCATAGTACAGAAACAGCATTAGTGAAGGTTACAAATGATCTTCTTATGGCCTGGGACAGTGGACTCATCTCTGTGCTTGTTCTGTTAGACCTCAGTGCTGCTTTTGATACTGTTGACCATAAAATTTTATTACAGAGATTAGAGCATGCCATAGGTATTAAAGGCACTGCGCTGCGGTGGTTTGAATCATATTTGTCTAATAGATTACAATTTGTTCATGTAAATGGGGAATCTTCTTCACAGACTAAAGTTAATTATGGAGTTCCACAAGGTTCTGTGCTAGGACCAATTTTATTCACTTTATACATGCTTCCCTTAGGCAGTATTATTAGACGGTATTGCTTAAATTTTCATTGTTACGCAGATGATACCCAGCTTTATCTATCCATGAAGCCAGAGGACACACACCAATTAGCTAAACTGCAGGATTGTCTTACAGACATAAAGACATGGATGACCTCTAATTTCCTGCTTTTAAACTCAGATAAAACTGAAGTTATTGTACTTGGCCCCACAAATCTTAGAAACATGGTGTCTAACCAGATCCTTACTCTGGATGGCATTACCCTGACCTCTAGTAATACTGTGAGAAATCTTGGAGTCATTTTTGATCAGGATATGTCATTCAAAGCGCATATTAAACAAATATGTAGGACTGCTTTTTTGCATTTACGCAATATCTCTAAAATCAGAAAGGTCTTGTCTCAGAGTGATGCTGAAAAACTAATTCATGCATTTATTTCCTCTAGGCTGGACTATTGTAATTCATTATTATCAGGTTGTCCTAAAAGTTCCCTAAAAAGCCTTCAGTTAATTCAAAATGCTGCAGCTAGAGTACTAACGGGGACTAGAAGGAGAGAGCATATCTCACCCATATTGGCCTCTCTTCATTGGCTTCCTGTTAATTCTAGAATAGAATTTAAAATTCTTCTTCTTACTTATAAGGTTTTGAATAATCAGGTCCCATCTTATCTTAGGGACCTCGTAGTACCATATCACCCCAATAGAGCGCTTTGCTCTCAGACTGCAGGCTTACTTGTAGTTCCTAGGGTTTGTAAGAGTAGAATGGGAGGCAGAGCCTTCAGCTTTCAGGCTCCTCTCCTGTGGAACCAGCTCCCAATTCAGATCAGGGAGACAGACACCCTCTCTACTTTTAAGATTAGGCTTAAAACTTTCCTTTTTGCTAAAGCTTATAGTTAGGGCTGGATCAGTTGACCCTGAACCATCCCTTAGTTATGCTGCTATAGACGTAGACTGCTGGGGGGTTCCCATGATGCATTGTTTCTTTCTCTTTTTGCTCTGTATGCACCACTCTGCATTTAATCATTAGTGATCGATCTCTGCTCCCCTCCACAGCATGTCTTTTTCCTGGTTCTCTCCCTCAGCCCCAACCAGTCCCAGCAGAAGACTGCCCCTCCCTGAGCCTGGTTCTGCTGGAGGTTTCTTCCTGTTAAAAGGGAGTTTTTCCTTCCCACTGTAGCCAAGTGCTTGCTCACAGGGGGTCGTTTTGACCGTTGGGGTTTTACATAATTATTGTATGGCCTTGCCTTACAATATAAAGCGCCTTGGGGCAACTGTTTGTTGTGATTTGGCGCTATATAAAAAAATTGATTGATTGATTGATTGAATATAATAAGTATATAATATCTATATACCATAATATCTATATATCTAATCTCCAACACTATGTGTAGCTCGTCAAGTGGAGTAAACAAGCAGTGAACAGAGCGACTGGTGAGTCAGTAGACTGGTGGGTCAGTAGATTGCATCAGAGCGCAGCTCTTTGAAGGATTAAAACAAGAAGTTAAAACTGTTATAAACATACTTTAACAGCTGCAGAAAAGAAGGAAAGAACATGCAACTGTTTTATCAAACCATGACAATGTAAACAAGTCAGATAATTACCTTTTCTAGATGGCTCAAAATGCTTTCTGCAGCTTGTTAGGTGCACGCGAACGGCTCTGGCTGCAGCCTGTTTTTTTTTCAACGGACAATTTGCAGAAAAAAAAAGATTAATCTGCCACAAAATAATTATTTTATATACGCAGCATCCAACACAGAGCATGTGGCAGCCGGTACAACAAAGAATGGCGTCCAGCTGGGAACACAGCGCGGGGATCGTCACGACACAGGTCGTGCTGTTGTGTGAATCAAAAACATGCTCATGTCAGTGCACCTTAACTGTGTGGCACAAAAACACATAAAGAAGAAGAACAACAAACAAGATCATCACTCACAGTTCAATTCTTTTCATTGCTAAGGGTGATTTATGTAAGATGAAATACATTTTAGTCTCAGATTGCCAGTAAACAAGGTTGTTTTTTTGGCTTTTCTAAAAGTGCCACTGTAATGTTTTAAAACATTTCTAAAGATGTAGTTATTCTAACAAAAATCTGTAGCTTGATGTGACACTTCAAACTGAAATTCATGGTGCTATTAACCTCCACCATTATTCACTATTCACAGACAGTTATCCTTGAATTTGTTCAATCTGAAATTTCAACATAATTTACCCATGGAAAGTAACTGTTTAAATAGACCTTCTCAAACCTCATCATCATAACTGTCTAGCTTCATTATCTGCACATTGGGGAACAGATTTTAATTAATGACACTGTTCTGCTTTAGTGGTGCAATATCTGCAATTTCTCATATACAGTGCATCGGAAAGTATTTACAGGACTTCACTTTTTCCACAATTTTTTATGTTCCAGCCTTATTCCAAAATTGAGTAAATTATTTTTTTTTTCCCTGAAAATTCTACTCACTACTCACTCTCTCTCAATTCTACTCAAATTCTACAATCATTATGGGTAATACATTTACAAACATTAAAAACAAAACATTAAAATACACTTTTTTCATAAAAATTTGAGAAAAAAAATGAAATTCAGCCATTTTGGAAGAAGGCTGGAACATAACAAAATGTGGAAAAAGTGAAGTGCTGTGAAAGGCTCTTCACTTCACTTTCTCAGCTTTCAGGCTCCTCTCCTGTGGAACCAGCTCCCAATTCGGATCAGGGAGACAGACACCCTCTCTACTTTTAAGATTAGGCTTAAAACTTTCCTTTTTGCTAAATCTTATAGTTAGGGCTGGATCAGGTGACCCTGAACCATCCCTTAGTTATGCTGCTATAGACGTAGACTGCTGGGGGGTTCCCATGATGCACTGTTTCTTTCTCTTTTTGCTCTGTATGCACCACTCTGCATTTAATCATTAGTGATCGATCTCTGCTCCCCTCCACAGCATGTCTTTTTCCTGGTTCTCTCCCTCAGCCCCAACCAGTCCCAGCAGAAGACTGCCCCTCCCTGAGCCTGGTTCTGCTGGAGGTTTCTTCCTGTTAAAAGGGAGTTTTTCCTTCCCACTGTAGCCAAGTGCTTGCTCACAGGGGGTCGTTTTGACCGTTGGGGTTTTACGTAATTATTGTATGGCCTTGCCTTACAATATAAAGCGCCTTGGGGCAACTGTTTGTTGTGATTTGGCGCTATATAAAAAATTGATTGATTGATTGATTGATTGATTGATTGAATACTTTCCGGATGCACTGTACATGAAACGTTAAATATACTTATTATTTTAATACTGGATTACATGTAAATGGACTGCATTTGTATAGCGCTTTTTCATCTACATCAGATGCTCAAAGCGCTTTACACACTAATGCCTCACATTCACCCCGATGTGAGGGTGCTGCCATATAAGCTACTCACTACACACTGGGACCAATCCGGATTAAGGCTCTTTGCCCAAGGGCCCTTTGTGATTTTCTGGTCAGGCTGGGATTTGAACCGAGAATCCTCTGGTCTCAAATTGAACGCTTTAACCACTAGACCATCCATTACATGTCAAATGTAACTTTATTTTCACAATGCCAAAGCTAAAATTCAAGTTTAATTTCTTCTTCTTTTTTTCTTAGTACAGGGAATCATGTTCTGTGTGCGAATATGATTCTGACAGGTTTTGAAACAATCAGGAACAAAAAAATGGTCCCAGGAAGCGAAAATAAAGTGAAATTATAATAAAGACTTGAAAGCAAGACTTTCTCAGAAAGGAAATGATACTGATCCAAGTTTGAAGAGTGGCACTGAATCAACAGAGAAAACACAGTACACTGAATTTAAAAAGTAGATGAAAGTAGATATTCACCATATTTATTATAACACAACCCCGATTCCAGTGAAGCTGGGACGTTGTGTAAGATGTAAATAAAAACAAAATACAATGATCTGCAAATCCTTTTCAACCTATATTTAACTGAATACACCACAAAGACAAGATATTTAATGTCCAATGTTTTTGTGCAAATATTTTGAAATGTGAAACCAAATCCAAGCCTGTAACACATTTCAAAAAAGTTGGGATGGGGCAACAAAAGACTGGGAAAGTTGTTGAATGTTCAAAGAACACCTAAGTGCAAACAGTTGAGTGTCATGATTGGGTATAAAAGGAGCATCCCCAAAAGGCTCAGCTGTTCATAAGCAAAGATGGGGCAAGGATCACCACTTTGTGAACAACTGTGTGAAAAAATAGTCCAGCATTTTAAGAACAATGTTTCTCAATGTTCAATTGCAAGGAATTTAGGGATTCCATCATCTACAGTCCATAATATAATCAGAAGATTCAGTGAATCTGGAGAACTTTCTAAACATGAGCGGCAAGGCCGAAAACCAACACTGAATGGCTGTGACCTTCGACGTTGTGTCCTCCAGACAAGAGGAAAAAGACCATCCAGATTGTTAGCAGTGTAATGTTCAAAAGCCGGCATCTGTGATGGTATGGGGGGGTGTGTTAGTGCCCATGGCATGGGCAATTTACACATCTGTGATGGCACCATCAATGCTGAAAGGTACATCCAGGTTTTTGGAGGAACACATGCTTCCATCCAAGTAACGTTTTTTTCATGGACGTCCCTGCCAAGTCACATTATGCACGTGTTACAACAGCGTGGCTTCATAGTAAAAGAGTGCGGGTAATAGACTGGCCTGCCTGTAGTCCAGACCTGTCACCCATTGAAAATGTGTGCCGCATTATAAGGTGCAAAATATGCGAACGGAGACCCTGGACTGCTGAACAACTGAAGTCATACATCAAGCAAGAATAAGAAAGAATTCCACCTACAAAGCTTCAACAATTAGTGTCCTCAGTTCTCAAATGCTTATTGAGTGTTGTTACAAGGACAGGTGATGTAACACAGTCGTAAACATGCCACTGTTCCAGCTTTTTTGAAACGTCTTGCAGGCATCCAATTCAAAATGAGCAAATATTTGCACAAAAACAAAATTTTTCAGTTTGAACATTAAATATCTTGTCTTTGTGGTGTATTCAATTGAATATAGGTTGAAGAGGATTTGCAAATCATTGTATTCTGTTTTTATTTACATTTTACACAATGTCCCAACTTCATTAGAATTGGGGTTGTATTCTAGTTATCATAAATGTTAAAGTTTATTATATATTCTAGTTATCATAAATGTTAAAGTAAACAATTAATACATCTGCTTTGACTAACCAAAAAGTTAGCTTTGATCATTGCTAATCCACTAACTGAAAAGCTAACTTCTATAACTATAAACTGATAAAAAAAATTACAGAAGCTACAACGAACTGGTAACCGCTAACTTTTAGTATTGACTCTGGTACACTGTCAGCTACTGACAAGCCAGTTTTGAGTTGAAGCACCGCTGATACTTTTGAGTAAACTCAAAGGCGATCACAAACCCAACACAAACAATGAGTCAGAGCTCCTGTCTTTGTGTGCATTGCCCACTGCCATAAGGAAGAGTCATTTTCACTCACAGCATACAGAGCCCCTGACGTGGGCCAAAGGCATAAACAGAAAAGCAGTTTTGACTTATGGTTTGATTATTCAAACCAAACTAATTCCAGAAAGTTTATTTATATTAATGTTTAGTTTTAAAGTAATGCACTAATTCCGAATGTTTGAGCATTAAAACTCACAGATGTCCAAAAGGCATAATGGGAAATTGAACCTCCTCATCACTGGTTGGTTGTAAAAAACAGCAACACAAATGTTACTGTAATGTGTGTGTTGGTTTTTACAAATAAATCTGTATTTGTAAATATGTATTTTTTTCATTTGTAAAAAAAGGGATTTGCAAAACTGAAAATTATGTTTAAGCCTGACACAGGAGCGCCCTCAAAGGTTAGCAAATCCAAATTTAGCGGAAGCTAATTGGGCCACTGATGGTTTTTCAAGTTAGCTGAAAAGCTAACTTGAAAATAAAAGTTAGCTTCACTAATTAGCAGTTAGCGGATTAGCGGAACTGTGCCCACCACTGGAATTATTGACATTGCAATGTAATACAGCCAAAAACCACATTGATATAATGATGCCATGCTGCCTGTTATGCAGAAGCGAAATTATTAATTGTACAGAATTCAAGGATGCACAAAGGATGCTCAGTAATGGGCTGCAGGTATATTTCAGCGAAATTCTTTGTTCCCACATTTGCCTGCACAGCTTGCATGAAGACAGATTCACCAGCTATTTTGAACTTGTGTGTTACAAAGATTTTGGAACCAAAATAATGATATTTACATAACCATACATTCCACAGTGCACTATTGATATAACCATATATTCCAAAGTACAATATTTACATAACATACAATCCAATGTGCAATATTTACATAACCATAGAGTCTAATGTGCAATATGTACAGAACCATAGATAGATAGATAGATAGATAAATATTATTGTCATTACAATAAGTGCAACAAAGTTGCAAGTGCAAATAAATTATCTTCACACCCTATCAACTCAGACAAAAATACAGCAATTAATCCACAATTAATCCACAATTATTACTTGTTGAACGTAATAATGGCACACACCAGAATTAAAACAACCATACATATACATTTGATTGTTTATGTACGTTAAACTGTAAGACAGTCTGTCATCCAAATTGAGGCAATGTGAGTATGGGGTGGCCACAGCAGTATCCCAGGCAGCCACAAGCTAGGGGCAGTGGCAGGGTGGAGGTGAGGGGTGGGGGGTAGGGGTTGGAGGGGTGTGCGTCATGTGTGCAGATATGATCAGTTTGTATCAGTCAGATGAGTTTGTATCAGTTTCTGTCAGTGTGTGCATAATGTCTGGAGTTGCCTCGACAACGTCACACTGTAGGGGAAGGCAGAAAGATAAGATGGGCAGCTGAATAGTTCACCAAGGCTGGTGCCTCCTGGGCACCTCCCTAGGGAGGTGTTCCAGGTACATCCATCTGGGAGGAAACCCCGGGAAAGACCCAGGACTAGGTGGAGAGATTATATCTCCACACTGGCCTGGGAATACCTCGGGATCCCCCAGTCAGAGGTGGTCAATGTAGCATGGGAAAGGGAAGTCTGGGGTCCCTTGCTGGAGCTGTTGCCCCCACGATCCAAACTTGGAAAAGCAGTTGAAGATGAGTGAGATGAGTTAGTGAAAACAGCGGCACATTTTGATCTGCGGAGGCTGATAAGTTTGCCATTTTTAGGGTTCAGCAGAGAAACACAGACCAAATCCAATTAATGAGTATTCCCTGGTCTCTGGCATCTTCTTTTGCAAGGCATACCTTTGCTCCAAGATGTTTTCCAACTTACGTATGAGTTCAAGAGTTAACGCAGTCTGAGACCATACCACCTTGTCCATCTCATTTATCATGATGGACAGCTGAGGGGTCGTGGTTCTGGTAGGAGCCATCTTGCCAATTCTCTGGTAGGTCAGGGCAGCACAAAAACAAATTAACACCAGCCCTCCCACCATAAAACCAAATATAAGTAAGTCTTCAACATCCTCCACAGAGAGTGGTACAAAGCACGCAACATGCCACTTCTCCCAGACGTCGATAACATAGCCCACAGGGCAGGTTCCATCTGGGCAAGCAGGGTCACCCAGCCCTGATTTCCTTGTTGAAAAAATGGTGTCAATAGCATTCAGAGACCAGCTGATCAGTTCCATGGTTAATCCAAATATAGTTTGAAGAATTCACAGTCCAGTGATGTACGGACTTTGAAGGTTGTAGCAGAGATAGAGGAGATAGAGGAGAGAGGAGGATATGCGACCGCCCTCGCCGGAGTCCCAAGCTGATAACCTTATATTCCAATGTGCAATATTTAAATAACCATATATTCCAAACTACAATATTTACATAATCATACATTCTGAAGTGCAATGTTTATGCACAATGCACCCATAGACACTTACGAGGTCTGTCCAAAAAGTAATGGACCTTTTTATTTTTTTCAAAACTATATGGATTTGAATCACGTGTGATTGCATCAGCCAAGCTTGAACCTTCGTGCGCATGCGTGAGTTTTTTTCACGCCTGTCGATTGCATCATTCGCCTGTGGGCAGGCTTTGGGTGAGCACTGGTCCACCCTCCTCGTCGGATTTTTATTGTCAGTGAAATGGCTGAGAGACTGCCGCTTTGCTCCATGAATTTTTTGTCAGAAACTGTTAGAGACAGCCAGTTGAAAACCATTCGAAAGATTCAGATGGATTTCGGTGAAGATTCTGTCGGCGTCACATGGATTAAGGAGTGTTAAAACCGTTGGGGTTTTTCTGTAATTATTGCATGGCTTTTGCCTTACAATATAAAGCGCCTTGGGGCAACTGTTGTTGTGATTTGGCGCTATATAAATAAAATTGATTTGATTTTGATTTGATTTAGGGCTGGATCAGGTGACCCTGAACCATCCCTTAGTTATGCTGCTATAGACTTAGACTGCTGGGGGGTTTCCCATGATGCACCCAGTGTTTTGTGTTATTCACCTCTTTTTGCTCTGTATGCACCACTCTGCTTTTAATCATTGGTGATTGATCTCTGCTGTCTTCCACAGCATGTCTTTTTCCTGATTCTCTCCCCTCAGCCCCAGCCAGTCCCAGCAGAAGACTGCCCCTCCCTGAGCTTGGTTCTGCTGGAGGTTTCTTCCTGTTAAAAGGGAGTTTTTCCTTCCCACTGTCGCCAAGTGCTTGCTCACAGGGGGTCATTTTGACCGTTGGGGTTTTTCTGTAATTATTGTATGGCTTTTGCCTTACAATATAAGCGCCTTGGGGCAACTGTTTGTTGTGATTTGGTGCTATATAAATAAAATTGATTTGATTTGGTTTAAAACCTTTTTAAAGACGGCCCACAGCGGAGGAGGGCGTGCGGTGCACCGAGCAGCCATCGACAGGCTGGAACGACCAGATCATTTCTAAACTGAACGCTGTGTTGATCCGGGACATCATGTGACTACCACAGAAATGGCAAGAGAGCTGGACATAGCACTTTTGCGGCACATTCCACTGTTACAGGAGATTTTGTAATGAAAGACGTGTAGAGGATTTCGCGCGTCAGCACAGTGCCGCTCATGGCGCGAAACAAAAAGAACACCTCCGTGTTGGAAGTCTCACAGGACATGTTGTGGCATGTCTAGCTGTTACACAATTTCTCGGATACTCACTAGACTGAAAAGCCATCGAAAGTCACCTGAATCTTCTGAATGGTTTCCAACACAGAGGTGTTTTTTTTGTTGAGCGCCATAAGCGGCACAGTGCTGACGCGTGAAATCCTCCGCACGTCTTTCATTACAAAATCTCCTGTAACAGTGGAATGTGCCGCAAAAGTGCTATGTCCAGCTCTCTTGCCATTTCTGTGGTAGTCACATGATGTCCCGGATCAACACAGCGTTCAGTTTAGAAATGATCTGTTCGTTACAGCCTGTCGATGGCTGCTCGGTGCGCCGCGCGCCCTCCACCACTGTGGGCCATCTTTAAAAAGGTTTTAACACAACTTAATCCGTGTGATGCCGACAGAATCTTCACCAAAATCCATCTGAATCTTTCGAATGGTTTCCAACTGGCTGTATCGAACAGTTTCTGAAAAGAATTTCATGGAGCAAAGCGGCAGTCTCTCAGCCATTTCCCTGACAATAAAAATCCGACAAGGGTGGTGGACCAGTGCTCACTCAAAGCCTGCCCACAGGCGAATGACGCAACCGACAGGCGTCAAAAAACTCACGCATGCACACGAAGGTTCAAGCTTGGCTGATGCAATCACACGTGATTCAAATCCATATAGTTTTTGAAAAAAATAAAAAGGTCCGTTACTTTTTGGACAGACCTCGTGTGTGTGCACAATTTGTTACTTTATTTTTATTTTTGCTACTAAGTGTGTACAATTGACTGTTTGTTTGTTTTTTTTTATCTTTTTAAAATATTGTTAATAATATTGTGCCATGGAAGACCAAAAAAAGTAAGAATTTCATTGTATGGTCTTTTTACTATGGTTTAACTGTGCCTATGATTATAAATACTCAATCTCAATCTTGATATTTTATGTTTGGGTCATCATTTGATGCACAGAAAAGTTGCATGAATATGTTGATTGCATGGATACGTCTGAGGTCAAGAATGTTAACCGAGACTCCACCCACCTGCAAATGGGTGCAGGCTGGGGAGTAAGCTGTGATGGACTAGTGTCCCACCCAGTGGGAGTCATGGTGACTAATCCGCTTCTCCCTCTGGCGTCTGGGGCCTGTATAAGAATTCCTTTTACGGCATCTCTGTACATGCGTGATGGCACATGTATGACACCTTTGAATGAACATGATGAAAATCAAGCTTGTAATGGTGATGGACTGGTTGGTGACTACTGATCAAGGGCATGCATGTCTCGAAAGCGCTTTTTGATATTCACCAGTTTGACCAAAATGCCAAAATATAACACTACATCTGCCTCTTTGAAAAGAGTAGTAGAAATGCAGAAATAAAGGTGCCATTCTATTTATATATTAATTTTTTGTGAACTACTTATTCCAGTCTAATATCACCAGATAAAATGCATGCATGTATGTGTGTGTGTGTGCATGTCAGTATTTTGAATAACATTATATTTACAGTTTATAGCATGGCAAAATATTACACAAGTACATGCACGTTGGTGTTCACAAAATTGATGGATGATCTTGTTCACGCTTGATCCTTATTCACAGTAAGAATTTTCTGCAAAGACAATTTAAAGAGATTGTTACAGTCAAGGCAGGAAAGTGTAACAACACTGTTATCGGAATCCCCCTCAAGGGAGCTCCTCCCACAGTAGCCAGCCACATGATGTAGCTCAACTCAGTGGGTGAGCTGTTAAAGTCTGGAGGACAGTTTCACGTTGAAGCTCATCTTGATGGGACTCTGGGACACCGACAAACTGTAAACTAATCAAGAAGTGGAGTTATTTGTCAGGAAGCCAGAAAATAATAATAATAATAATAATAATAATAATATGAGCGAAGCGTCACGCAAGCAGCACAAAGCTCTCTTATGGAACAGGGCATCCTAAACAGGAAGTGCCAATTTTCAAATCCACAGTAAAACAGTAAATGTTCAAATGTCAAACACTTCCTGGATTGACAGACAAGATCCCATGGAATCTCACGGGAACTCAGTGGCAAGCTCACACTCAAACAGGAAGTGCCAATTTATCAGTCACAGTGAAACAGGAAATGTTCAAATGTCAAACACTTCCTGGCATGGGTAGAGCTAGAGCGGAGGCCAGGGTTTCACTGGACTCCCCTGAAATCTTATTGGACACAGATGATTGACATGTCACGGCACCACACGCCTGGTTGAAGGACCTGCATTTTCAAATCAGTGAGTCACATTGACTGCTAGGTTCCTCCTGTCCAGTACTTTGTGCTGTGTACCATAAAAAGTTCTAATCCACCTTAGTAGAAGAAGAAAAATGTTTGCTTCAGATTTGAACTGAACACGTCGTTTGAACTATGGATTTCTAATCACACCAAACTTATATTGGTGAGTAAACGACCATATTTCATGCCCAAAATGATGTCCAGGTTGTTAAAAAAAAGCATTTCTCCTTTAATTTGGGTTGGATTATGTACACATGTTTAAACTGACAACATCTGGTTCTGTTGGCTTATTAGTGCAGCAGATAAATGAAACAATCCTTCAAATGGTGATACACACATCAAATTCAGCACAAATACAGCTGGAGCAAAATTAATGGAGCAACTTTAACTTTTGACCCCTGTACAAACTGAAACTGACCTTTGTCACCATTCTTGCTGCTTTTACCTCATAACTCCATAACATTCAGTCACAGATAGTACAAAGTATACCTTTTTGGAAACTTTATGATCAGGCAAATAATGTGGTGAAGTTTTCTATGTGATTGGAGCATCTTTTAATTTAGACCAGGGGTGGGCAACATGTTTCAGAAAGGGCCAAGAAGGTGCAGGTTTTCTTTGCAGTCACTGATTCCACCTGGTGATTTCACTGATTAATATCACTTTGAGTAGATGGAATCAGTTAATCAATGAAATCACCTGGTGGAATCAGTGACTGCAAAGAAAACCTGCACTCTCTTGACCCTTTCTGCAACAAGTTGCCCACCCCTGTTTTAGACCCCTGTGTAATTCTTCAATTGACCCTGACCTGGCTGCCTATTGAAAATTCAAGTGGCAAATCAGTTTTTTTTAAAGAGTTAATGTCTATGGAGTATTTGTGCCAAATTTGATGCTTGTATCACCATTTGCAGGATTCCACTCTAAATATTCTCTTATCTGCTGCACTATATATGAGATGTTAGATGGTGCTCCTCAGTGTTTCTCAATTGCCCTCAAAAGTATTGGAACACTTGTTATTTCACACATTTTATTTTGTTTATTCCACTTCAAATACTTTTTTTTTTCTAAATTTATCTTCCTTAACTCAAACTGAAAGAAAATCTCTACAACTTGATATAAATGAATTAAAAATATAAAATCCAGCTTCCTGATGAAGTAGTGTAGAGGAACATTTTCTTAAATAAGACCTGAAAGTTCAGCTACAATTTGACAGAAAGTACATTTGAGATGAAAGCCTAGATTTGATGTTTTGGTTAAAGAAACTTTTGTATTTCTTCATAATTGATATAAATAAAGTCCAAGACATATTCAATGACTTGGAAAGGTTCATGTTTCCATCCTCTGACTTGTCTAAACAAAACTGGCAATAAAACTGATTATTATTTACATTATTTTTTCATGTTTTAGAGATTGCTTTCAGTTTGAGTTTGAGGAAGATCATTTTAGAAATTTGTATTGTTTATTTATGTATTTATTATTATGTATTTACTTCTTCTATTTAAAATGGCATAAAAAAAATTAAAAAACGTGAAATTCCAAGTGTTCCAATACTTTTGGAGGGCACAGTATGATAACCTTAAGATGAGTGCAAAATGAGTGGTATTATTACTGTTTTGTTTAAGAATGTTTAATTTTCACTGTTGCTGCACTTTCTCTCAAATCATAGTCATATCATATATCATATTGATATGAAAATTCATTAAGGTATATCTTCTATTATACATTTCAAATCTAAGGTGGAACTCTACTAGTGTTTACTAAGGTAGACCTAAATATCTTTAAAAAAAAAGAGAGAGAGAGAGTAGAGCCACTTAGGTGCTTGGTCTTGAGAATCAGGGATGGTCCGTTGAAAAGCTTTTTTATCCCATGGGAACTCTCCCTACCCACATAAATGGCTCAAAAATATGAACAGCATGTATATAAGTGACATTTACATGACAATTTGTATGACAATATTGAGATACGATAATTTGGCCATATTGTACACCCCTACTGTCAACTAGCTGAAACCTTTGATGATTAATTTACATTGACATTAAAAAAATGCTTAAAGTGGCAGGGGGTTAAAGCCCCGTTTACACATAGACGGTAAGCGCTCCCGGAAGCATCCCGGAAGAGCTTTTGGCTCCTCCGGGCCGTCTTAGGGATGAAACGCCGTTGTTAACGCTGGCGCTGGGGGCGTGGCTTAGTTCCGGCTTCACCGGGGATCGTCGAAAAAATTATTCAACATGTCGAATAATTCCGGGAGTGCTCCCGGAGAATTCGCGTGATGACAGAGACAACGCGAACAACGGTGTTTGATACTTTTTAATCACCGTTTCATCCTGTGCTTTCCTGTAGTGCCGTAGTTTACACTGCTGTTATTCGGCGGCCGGCATTGTATCCCTAATCAACGGCATATAAAATGGAGATAGAGCCCACATCGGCGTACACAACAGCATTTTAACCGGCAACAGAGGCAGACAAAACAGCGGCGCTAGCGGACAGTACGCCGTTCTAAACACCACCTCCTGGTTAAAACGGCGTTCCAAATGGCTGATAGGTGGCGGTCAGTATAAAAACACTAGCGCGCTGCATGCAGGCCTCTCATTCGTGGCCAGCTCCAGATATTTTTGCAGAGAAGCTCCAGTATGCCTCCTAAAAGAAAGTTGGCAGCGGCAAGGACTTGTTCAGAAGCAGAGTGGAGGCCTGTGGTTGAGACGGAGAAACACATTGAGGAGGGGGAAAGGAAGGAGAAGAAAAGGCTGAGGATGATCTCCCCAGTGACAGAGGCATGTATTCCTGCTGCTTCAGCCTATTATACTCTGGGGGCGGTTCCTATATGCAAATGATCCTGGAGTAATGCAGGATTTGCCTGGATAAAAAACTGGGTATTACCAGTGGTACACAGGGCATTATCGGCGGCAGCAGAACACCGCCATTCTCACGCGCGTCTTAACGTGCGATTGTAAAGGATAGAACTGGGTATTAACCCCCGTTGCCTGACGTGTGCCGGATGCTATGGCGTCAAAACGCCGCTTTATTCGGCAGATTTAGCGGCATTTTATCCGCCTATTTGCGGATAGTACGGCGGTCAAAACACCGGCGAAATGCTCCACCCCTTTCCACCGTGAAAACAGCCGGAACTACCGCAAACTTCAGTCTACGTACTACCTGCCGACAAAACCGTTTATGTGTAAACAAGGCTTAAGAGAGCTGTCCTTAGGGGGAGTCAGCTGAAAAGCAAAAAAAGAAAAAAAAGCTTAAATAGAAGAAGCTGAAAGGTTTTTGCCATGCCAATGCACCCCTGAAGCATTTACTCAAAATAAAGTCTGAAGAACCTAAATGACATGGTGAGATGCTGACGAGCTTCGCTTGTTCATGTCGTGACATTTGCATATTAATAATAATAATAATTATAGCCTTTATTTAACCAAGTAGAATACCAACCTTTTTTATTTTTTACAAGGGTGACCTGGCCAAGAAAGGCAGTAGCACACATCATTATGGTCAGAATAACATCATCATGAGAACATTAATGACAACTAAAATACAAGAAATGCAATCATCTTGGTCATAATAAATTGTACTGATGGATAGTCTAAAACAAATTTGAATTTAGAAACATGGGCATTGTGCTAAAGAATTCTGTTCGCAGACTCTTAAGATGAAGTGGAAGGTGTTCAGTGAAGTCAACCCAGACAGTTTCAATTTGGATTGGAGAACATTCCAATCCAATGGAGCAGAAAAGCTAAACCGTTTCTTTCCCACTTCAGTGCAGACATGAGGTACATGAAAGCACAACATGTCATTCAATAGCAGAGCATAATGAATTTCAGATCTCCAAAGTAAACTGGATAAATAGGTTGAACCAGTCCAATAACAGTCTTGTACACAATAGTCAACCAAAGTGTATATTGCCTAACAGTCAAAGAGGGCATGCCAGCTTTGGCATGCAACGCACAGTGGTGGGTAAGGTGGCTACAGCCAGTGATGAATCTCAAGGCACAATGACAGAGAGGAGTCAAGGACTGTAGACAACTGGTTGAATCACACATATAAATGGCATCACCGTCATCCAACAAAGGCAGGAAGGTGCCAGTTATCAGGAGCTTCCGAGCAAGGCTTACCTCCCAGCGTGTGATTTTGAGTGAGTTATTCATTTGCTTATAACATCTCGTTTAGATTATTGTAACTCACTCTATTGTGGACTGGACCAGTTGTCTTTAAAGCATCTGCAGCAGGTTCAGAACTCTGCTGCACGACTGCTCACGGGGATGAGGAAACGAGAGCACATCACTCCTGTGTTAGCCTCGCTCCATTGGCTCCCAGTCTCATTTAGGATTGATTTTAAGATCCTGTTGCTTGTGTTCAAGTGTTTAAATGGTTTGGCTCCCGAATACCTCTCTGAGCTTTTGACTCCTTATGTTCCGGTCAGATCAGTGAGGTCAGAAAGCCAGCTGTTATTAAATGTGCCCAGATCTCGAGTAAAAACTCGAGGTGATCGGGCTTTTTCGGTGGCTGCACCTAAACTCTGGAACAGTTTGCCTATGCACATCAGAGCTGCTCCATCTCTAGAGTCTTTTAAATCTGTTCTTAAGACTCATTTTTATGCTTTGGCTTTTAATACAATTTAAGCTGTGTGTGTCTGGTTTTATGTGTTTTTGTATATTTTGGAATTTTAATGCTCTGTTTTGGGGGTATGGTTTTTGATATTGTTTTTACTGTGAAGCACTTTGGGCAGCTGCTGTTGTTGTAAATGTGTTATATAAATAAAATTGACATTGACATTGACATTGACACTTAAGGAAAAACATGACTTATTTCTATAAAGGAAGCCGAGCTTCACCCTTAATTTGGAGGCTTTGAAGGCTTGGAGTCACAGCCACAATGGGTGACTTCAGATAACAGCTATGCTATCCTTGCCTAATTATTGACTGCTGTGGGACAAATTAAATAATTAAAAAAATACAAATATAATGTAATTCATTTGTTTTGTGACCATCATGATGAACTTGTGAAGCCCAAAGGAGCAGTGGGTCACTTCTCCTGAAGCATATGGCTCTCAGGTCAAAGAAAGGACTTGCATTGAAGATGAGCTGGGAGAATATCACGCTGTACTATGTTATGTGACAGTACACTAAAATAATTGAATAGAAAATCCTGAGACAAAACACTTCAAAGTTTTAATTGTAATATGTCACAAAATTCCGTCCAAAATTCCGCTTTGCTGTGTCAAAGGTCAACCATTTCACAGCTCTTGGTCCCGATCTCAAACAAATCATGTACTTTTCTTAATTACTGCAAATCTAATGCTGCAGTTTCTACAAAACATGGTGGAGATGTTAGCTGTGATCTGATGAGCAATACAAAGCAGAGTGCTGATGATCACGCTGGGGATCCAGGAGTTAATCATCACTGTATGTTGCTCAATGAAATCAACTGTGTTTGAGTATGCTGTAAATACTTCAAATGTAATGAACATGTGCGGCACAGCTGCAGGTATAGCAGTATATATTTTTGGGCCAAGGTCAATGTGCAATATCTAAGGACCGCTTCACACATAACATGATTTAGGCAGAATGGTGCATGAAGGAGGAGTCAAATGCCACTCGTGAAAAACTGGAGCTGCCTCAAATGCCTTGTACGTCTGTTACAGTCATTCACGCATACCGGCGGTCAAAAGACAGCAAGTGTCCTGCGAGTACCCATTTGATCCCTCTCTCAGCAAGTGTTGGCCAAAGTCTATGTGCCACACAGGAACATCCAACACCCCTCGCTGGACACTTAGAAAAGGCGGGGCTATTTACGCTCCTGGCACGAGAGTAGAGAGCAGCTGACAACATTCAAGCTGTTTGTGGAAATTGTCTAAGTAGCCCACGAGTGTGCCATCAACAAGAAACATACATGGGTGCAGCTGTGTTGACTCTCTCAAAACATGTGGCGTGTGTGTGTTGTGCTCCCTCCCCAACACATGTGGCGTGCCAGTGGGTTGGCTCTCCCCTCAACAGTTGGCATGCAATGGGGGGGAGCACACTTGCATGACATGCTGATATTTATGTACAGACAAAATCACGTGAGGACCGGCCAGACATGTCTGTGTGCACACAGCACTAAGAGGCGCCTCTCAGGTGATCGCGGCATGCATTAGATCCCTCTCGTGGCAGGTGTCAGCCAAATTCCAAATGACACAAATGAACATCCAGCACTGCTCACTGGACATTTAGTCGTGTCAGCAATATCAGCACAAAAATAGTGAGCAGGAGGTCACTTTCAAGCTGGCGGTGAAATTTGTCTAAGTGCCCCCATGCGTGTGGCGATGCAAAAAGCAACACACAGGTGATGTGCATGTGTATCACATGTGTGTGTCACCCCCCCCACCCCCAACACATGGAGCACACTTGCATGAAATGCTCATGTGTATGTACAGACATGATCACATGGGGACCGGACAGCCACGTCTAGCGCACACAGCATGGCGAGGTGCTTCTCAGCTGACAGCTGTCAATTCCACACTGACAGCTGGAATTGACAGCTCAGTGCACATTGACGTGTTACATTAAATACACAGAGAACAGAACCAGAACAAGTACAGTTGTATGTAAAAGTTTGGGCACCCTGATGATTTCAATGATTTTCCTTTATAAATCATTGGTTTGGATCAGCAATTTCACTTAAATATATCATATAGCAGACAAACAGTGATATTTGAGAAATAAAATGAAGTTTATAGGGTTTACAGAAAGTGTACAATAATTCTGTAAGCAAAATTAGGCAGGTGCATAAATCTGGGCACCCCAACAGAAAAAAAAAAAATACATAAATATTTAGTATATCCTCCTTTTGCAGAAATAACAGCCTCAAAACGCTTCCTATAGCTTCCAGTGAGAGTCTGGATTCTAGTTGAAGGTATTTTGGACCATTCGTCTTTACAAATCATCTCAGGTCTGTTGGTTTCTGTGCATGGACAGATTTTCAATAATATTCAGGTCTGGGGACTGAGATGGCCATTCCAGAACGTTGTACTTGTTCCTCTGCATGAATGCCTTAGTAGATTTTGAGCAGTGTTTAGGGTCATTGTCTTGTTGAAAGATCCAGCCCCGGTGCAATTTCAACTTTGTCACTGATTCATGAACCTTGTTCTAAAGAATCCGCTGATATTGACTGGAATCCATGTGACCCTCAACTTTAACAAGATTCCCAGTACCTGCACTGGCCACACAGCCCCACAGCATGATGGAACCACCTCCAAATTTTGCTGTAGGTAGCAAGTATTTTTCTTGGAATGCTGTGTTCTTTTTCAGCCATGCGTACCGCCCCTTGTTATGTCCAAATAACTCAATTTTAGATTCATCAGTCCACAGCACCTTATTCCAAAATGAAGCTGGCTTTTCCAAATGTGTTTTAGCATACCTCAAGTGACTCTGTTTGTGGAATGTATACAGAAAAGACTTCCTCTGCATTACAGCATCATACAGCATCTCTTTGTGCAAAGTGCATTGTGTAGTTGCAACCTGGTCTCACGGCAAGTCGTGATTCAGCTCCAGCTGCTCGCACTGTTTTCATGCCCGTTGCTGCTGTATCGTGTGCGCCTGTCTATGTGTCTGTTCCGACAGCAGGTGGAATGTTTTGCAGTTCCCCAGTTTGTTTTTTGTTGACAGATTTTCTTTCGGTTTGTGCTTCTTTTGCCCAATGTCATGTTACGTGTAAGGGGCCATAAGAATCCAATTTTGGCAGCACATACAATAAGGATGTGCACAATGTGTATATATGGTTAATGGAGTGCATTTATAGAGTGCATTTCCATCTGCATCAGAAGCTCAGCACTTTACAATTATGCTTGACATAATTGTTCACATTATTCACGCTGACATACTTATACACTGATGTCAGGATGCTGCTGTATAAGGCACTCACTGCACACTGGGAGCAACTAGTGGATTAAGGACCTTGCCCAAGAGCCCTTCATAGAGTAGTTCCAGCCTCTAAATGAATGAATGAATGAATTTATTTGGCACACAAACTCAACAATAACAAAAAACTGTTACACAAGACAATTCCACAGTGACATGTGTGACCAAAAGGATAGGAATTTGTAGTGGGTATCAGCCACCAAAGCTCCAAGAGGTGAAACCTGCAACAAAGTTCCAACACCACTTAGCTATGATTGGTTTATGTGAAACCCATCTTACACCTGCTGCTGTCCTCCCCTTAAATGAAGCCTGCCCACTGGTGTAATTCTGGAAAAAAAAAAGGTTTCACAACAGCTTGTGGGCCACCTTGCTGAGAATAATGTCTTTAACACCATGTTCACACCAGGCGCGATGCGAGCGACAGCAGCGACAGGTTGCCATGTAATCCCTATGGAAGGAGGCATTATGGTGCCAAGCCACGCAACGCAATGTGATGGACACGAATGAAGCGACGTGAGTGAAGCGATTTTGAGCGATTGGCGCATTTGTGGCACGATATCCCGTCGCGTCCCGAACTTTTTCATCTTATCGTGCCATGATGACCAATCAGGGACTGGATATGTGGTGACATAGGGGAGCGCAGCGCGAGCAAACTTCATGATGGAGGAGAGACTGATTGTTGCTGTGAACGCGAGCCCTGAGTTGTACGACCCTTCAAACTGTGATTACAAACACAAGTACAAAAAGGACATTGCGTGGAGAAGAGTCAGAGAAGAGACCGGACTGGAAGGCAACCTTTGATTTTTTTTGTAGTTTGCTATTTAAATGGCTTTAGCGACTTTGTTCTTGACAGATTCATGTAATAATAGCAATACTTTTCACAATAAATCATCCAAAGTTAACAATAGCCACATTAGTGACTGATTCTGCACCATTTTCAGCAATGCGGACCGACGGGGGAACAATGATTTGTGCTGTGTGCGTGCGCACGCGAACGAATGAACTGCTGGTAATGTGGAGATGTCTGGAGTTTATTCTTGATGTGGATATGTTCAGTCTCTGGCAATCTGCCAGACCTGTGTCCCTTTTGTCCTTTATTTAATACAATTATGACAGAGAGGTGAGAGAGCGAGGAACTGTAGCCTTTTTTTATTGTTCACATGTGCATGCGCAAATGAATCGTCCGTGAAGTTAATTTTATTAACTACACGGATGTATAAACAAATGGTGACTGGTTTATAACACAGTTATGACAGAGTTTGAAGGGTGAGAGAGCAAGGAACTGTAGCCATTTCTTTTTTATTGTTCACACGTGCTTGCACGAACGACTCGTCCGTGAAGATAAATTTATTAACTACACAGATGTACAAATGGTGACTGGTTTATTGGGGGCATAATGGTGACATCACATTATATGCTGCCCTCCAAACCAGTCACTATTTATATATTGACCTCCAAAATGAGAGCCGCTGTTCCACAAAGTCAAGTTATTTAATGGCTAATCCTCTACACTAATCAAAATGATATTATGTTAATTGATAGTTAGTGTTTACAAAAACAATTCTATCTTAATCTGTTTTCAGTGGATGTGTGCCGCAAGCGGTGGAAGGGCTTGCGGGACACATACCTCAGGGAGAGAAGGATGGAGACGGAGGCCAGGAAGAGTGGGGCAGCAGCACACCAGCGGAGGAGATGGAGGTTCTCTGGTGTCCTCTCGTTCCTGGACCCATTCGTGGCTCCCTGGTCCACTTCCAGAAACAGGTGGAGCCACAAGAGGCCCAGAACCAGGGCCTCCCTCCCTCGTGGACCTTGGACCAGGAGTCAGAAGGTACAGTACAACCAAAACATGTATTTAACATGTCTTTAAAGACGTCATAACGTTATGTCCTGTCATTATAGAGGATGATGAAGAGCCCAGGACCTCTTCACTGCCTGAGGTCTCATCAGGCTCAAATGACCCTGGTCCTTCTGCTGCTGTGCCCACTCCCCCGGTGTCCACTCCTACAGGTGTGGGCTGGTTATAATACAATCCACAAATCAATGTAGTTTTTCTTTGTTTAGGGCTGTACACACTGTAGAAATTGTGGGAAATCTAATTTAATTTTTTTTAATTTTTTACAGGACAAAGAAAGAGGAGGAGAACCAGACCACAGGAGGAGCCTTCTGCGGTGGAGGCTGCCATTTTGGCAGCTCTCCAAAATCGGCCACCACCACCTCCACCACCTGGAGAGGCGGAAGTACCACTGAAAGCAGCCGTCATCCAGATGCAGCAAATGATGAAACTCCCCGAATTGGGAACGTCGCATGAGGATGTTGTGAACCCAGGGATGATGCCGCTGTCGATTGGAGTGAATTTTCGCAGAGAAAGTTCCACTCAAGCAGAGCAACACACCGGGCGATGGTGGTGCAAATTTGTGGCACTCGTCGTGCCCAGTGTGAACGCGGCATAAGACACTGCAGTCCACATTTAGAATATATCATTCCACAGATTCAGATTCAGACAACTTTATTGATCCCTAAAAGGGCAATTAATTTCACACCCAGTTACCTCAGACAAAAATACAGCAATTAATCCACAATTTTTACTAGTTGAACGTAATAATGGCACACATCAGAATTAAAACAACAGCACATATACATTTGATTGTTTATGTGCTCTAAACTATGTGTGTGTGTGTGTGGGGGGGGGGGGGTGCAGCAGCAAGTGGCCATGCAGCCAAGCTTGGGGGGAATGGGGAGCTGCTGCAGCTAAAGCCACGCTGCTTCCCAAAGGGGGGAAGGGAGTGGCATGAGCGGGGGCTGGGATGGGGGTGGGGGGGTCGGGACAGAAACACAATGGAGGGTAGGGGTGGAGGCGTGCATCATCTGTGCTGAGTTTTGTCAGGAAAGATGACTTTAAGCTTGCTTTCAGCTTGTTTTCATCTTGGAATATAATACAAGCCATGGAATTAATATACATGCTGTTGGATTAAACTGCACAGTTTTTGGTACCTTCCAGGAGTAAGTGAGGTCATACCGGACTTTTCCATTACAAATGGGGAGGCCCACGGAATGAACTCGGTGGTGAAGACGAGGGAATATATCTAAAAATTATTCTAACATGACAAGTATGATCAAATTAAGTATTAATGTGTTAAAATTATGAGTTGATTAGAAGATATATTTTACAAATAAGTGAAATGAATGATTATATGAGTTGTTTTTCATAAAGAGTGCAGAGTCAGAGAAAAAGAGGAAGTGAAGAAGATGTCGCAAGTAGGGCAAGAAAAGCTGATGTTAAACAACTGATCAAATGATTAAGATGTTGGTAAAATATGAAATGAATAATAAGGAATGAGAATGTTTGTATATGATCATATGAATTGTTTTTATGTAAAAGAGAGTTGTAATGAAATGATTGAATATGATTGATGTGATTTTGAAGAAATGATTTAATTTCCTTTAGCAAAAAGGAAAGTTTTAAGCCTAATCTTAAAAGTAGAGAGGGTGTCTGTCTCCCTGATCTGAATTGGGAGCTGGTTCCACAGGAGAGGAGCCTGAAAGCTGAAGGCTCTGCCTCCCATTCTACTCTTACAAACCCTACGAACTACAAGTAAGCCTGCAGTCTGAGAGCGAAGCGCTCTATTGGGGTGATATGGTACTATGAGGTCCCTAAGATAAGAAGGGACCTGATTATTCAAAACCTTATAAGTAAGAAGAAGAATTTTAAATTCTATTCTAGAATTAACAGGAAGCCAATGAAGAGAGGCCAATATGGGTGAGATATGCTCTCTCCTTCTAGTCCCCGTCAGTACTCTATCTGCAGCATTTTGAATTAACTGAAGGCTTTTCAGGGAACTTTTAGGACAACCTGAAATGAATAATAAGGAATGAGAATGTTTGTATATGATCATATGAATTGTTTTTATGTAAAAGAGAGTTGTAATGAAATGATTGAATATGATTGATGTGATTTTGAAGAAATGATTTAAAAGAATGAATTCTCAGAAAAACTGAAGTGTTAACAGAAAAGAGGAACTTGAGAAATAAGTTACTGGTAGGGGCTGCGAGGATTTCCAGTAAAGCAGAAGGAGAAGGGAGGAGGTTTTGAGTCAACAGCGTCCCCATGGTAACCAAGATCATCTGAGGACGACTGGAGTCAAGAACATATATAACTTGTTGAAACACCAGAAAACGGGGTTATTCTTCCAGGGAGAGGTGCTGTTGCCACTACTCCCCTGCTACGAGGAGATCACAAGACTTGACCATCTTGTGAGCAGCAATTGGAATCGTGGAGTGAGAAGACTGGAGCCATAAAAGATCATTTGAGAGAGATTTCAACTCCCACTCAGGCCGTCCAGTCACAGAGTAGCAGAACAATGGAGAATAACCACTGGCCTTAAGTCTGAGTGGGGAATGTTCAACGATTTCTCAAAAACCTCCTTCCCTCACTCCTAGAAGAAATTTGTTGAGAAATCAATCCAGTCCCAGTCAAAGTAAGATCAGTCAGAATTATTGAATTAAAAACAAAAATCTCTGCCAATCATTATTCTAATTACACTTGAATTACTGTTGTGAAATTATCACCATATAACCTATTTTGATTATGTTATCGGCTCTTGCAAAACCTGCAATAAAATTCCAAGCATGCAGTTAAAGTGTTAAGGCTCGGACATTGGATTGGAGGTGTACAACATCAAAAGACTCTAAACGGTTAGTCTGGTTTTTTAATGAAAATAACACATCCTGGGTACTCGCTGTACGAGTCACTAAATTTAAAATCTAGCAACATACCAAGAGCCCTGATCCATAGGAGGAGAGCTGCCGTTAACGGGCGTGGCCGGTTCGTATCCTGGTTCCTGAGAAGGCTATTCGACCGGGGTGCGAGATCAGCTTCAGCGGGGTGGACGTCCGGATGGAGGCAGTGAGCAGCTAGACGAATCAATCAATCAATCAATCAATCAAATTTTTCTTATATAGCGCCAAATCACAACAAACAGTTGCCCCAAGGCGCTCCATATTGTAAGGCAAGGCCATACAATAATTATAAAAAACCCCAACGGTCAAAACAACCCCCTATGAGCAAGCACTTGGCAACAGTGGGAAGGAAAAACTCCCTTTTAACAGGAAGAAACCTCCAGCAGAACCAGGCTCAGGGAGGGGCAGTCTTCTGCTGAGACTGGTTGGGGCTGAGGGAAAAAACCAGGAAAAAGACATGCCGTGAAGGGGGGCAGAGATCGATCACTAATGATTAAATGCAGAGTGATGCATACAGAGCAAAAAGAGAAAGAAACAGTGCATCATGGGAACCCCCCCCACAATCTACGTCTAAAGCAGCATAACCAAGGGATGGTCCAGGGTCACCCGATCCAGCCCTAACTATAAGCCTTAGCGAAAAGGAAAGTTTTAAGCCTAATCTTAAAAGTAGAGAGGGTATCTGTCTCCCTGATCTGAATTGGGAGCTGGTTCCACAGGAGAGGAGCCTGAAAGCTGAAGGCTCTGCCTCCCATTCTACTCTTACAAACCCTAGGAACTACAAGTAAGCCCGCAGTCTGAGAGCGAAGCGCTCTAATGGGGTAATATGGTACTATGAGGTCCCTAAGATAAGATGGGACCTGATTATTCAAAACCTTATAAGTAAGAAGAAGAATTTTAAATTCTATTCTAGAATTAACAGGAAGCCAATGAAGAGAGGCCAACACGGGTGAGATATGCTCTCTCCTGCTAGTCCCCGTCAGTACTCTAGCTGCAGCATTCTGAACCAACTGAAGGCTTTTTAGGGAACTTTTAGGACAACCTGATAATAATGAATTACTATAGTCCAGCCTAGAGGAAATAAATGCATGAATTAGTTTTTCAGCATCACTCTGAGACAAGACCTTTCTGATTTTAGAGATATTGCGTAAATGCAAAAAGGCAGTCCTACATATTTGTTTAATATGCGCTTTGAATGACATATCCTGATCAAAAATGACTCCAAGATTTCTCACAGTATTACTAGAGATCAGGGAAATGCCATCCAGAGTAACGATCTGGTTAGACACCATGCTTCTAAGATTTGTGGGGCCAAGTACAATAACTTCAGTTTTATCTGAGTTTAAAAGCAGGAAATTAGAGGTCATCCATGTCTTTATGTCTGTAAGACAATCCTGCAGAATCTCCTCGCCACCACCTTGAACAGCCTTTGTGCAGCCCTGCCGGGTAATACCCGTGGAGACACGAAGGTCAGACCCCAGAGACGGAGAGCTGGTTTACACAAACACACTCATCGGAGGGTGAGCGTGTGCCGTGTATCTAAAAAGCAGGATCTGACACGTGGTGCCCGAACAGGGACCTGACAAAGTGTAGTCGGGTCTGAGGAAGAATCCTGGCCAAAGGAGAGTCTTTGCCATTGGGTAGGTGGAAAGCCCCTGAGTAGATCACCAAAGGAGACAGTGTTGTGGAGAGTGTCGGCTGATGGCCTGTATAGGTCCAGTAATGGCTTGAAACATATCTGTCCTCCAGAGGTGTGAAAATTTGGAGGCGACCACCAGAAGGACGAAGTAAAGACAACAGGAGTAAGTAACCCAGGGAGCTGGGATCAAGGACGAGAAGCAGATGTGTCACTGCTGGATTGTCTGGACTGGGACGAGAAGCAGACGGGGATAACCTGCTGGATCGTCACGAAACGACGAGGAAGGGAAGCAGGCGAGGGAGCCTGCTGGATCGGATCACCAAGAAAGCAGGTATGAGAGTATACCGTGCAAAATGGTGATCTACAAGAGAGAATAGGATTATCAACCCGTGAGGTTCCTGAGGGGAGAAGTGGGAAAAGGAGCAGCTGATTTGGAGTTAACCTCTGGAATTAGCGCTGAATAGCCAAGTAGTCTGTCACTCATCCCTGACTCAAGGCACCAAGAGAGGCTTTGAGAGGCAGACGACTCGAGACGACAAGGACCATAGCTGAAGTCAAGGAGACGACAGTGGTGGAATCGACAATCTCAGCAACCGAGAGAATAAAGAGAGGACAATCATTACGAAACAGTAAGTTTAGTATTAAGAACAAGCAGTGAAAATATGGCTGAAGGAGAGCCAGGACCCGTAGCAAACCCCGAATCCGAACATGAAGGGACAAAAGAAGTGGATTTTCGGCCACACAGAGTGGTATTGTATGGACGAGGATATGATACTTGGGCAGAAACAGTTCAAAAATATGTCATAGATCAAAGTGTGGAAACTGATGAAGAATGTTTCAAAGAAGATATGGCAGAAACTATACACACATTAGGGATATATTATCCAGGTAAGCATAAGGAGGGGCAGATCCTGGCCATTTTGGGGAGCCCACCAGTCCCAAAGGACAAGATGGGGACCAGAGAGTGGCTTGAATGGTGGTGCAAACTTCTCGGAGAAGAGTGGAAAAGAGGACAAATCACCACCTTAATAAGCCCTGAGAAAAGTTATGACTGCGTAGTAAAAATGACAGCTGGGTTGTTGGAAGTAGAGACGGTCCTGGTTAATGTTAAAGCAAAATCAGCGTCCGTATATGCTGAGTTTAAGTCCATGGCAGAACGGCTAAAAGGGTTAGGAAGAATGCTTAAGGAACAATATCCTATAATGGAAGATATGAGTGGAAGTCAGATCCTCGATAATGAAGACGAAGGCAAGATAAACTTCCAGGCCGAATCCGAACAAAGTGATGAGGAACACAAGTCAGAGGGAAGTGGAGATGAATCGATATCCCCGGGAGGTCCTAATCCTAGGGGAAATGGTCAAGAATATAAAAGCCCGGACCAGCTCCATACAAGCTTTGACCCAGAGTGGCCAAAATTGCCCTTGGGAAGTGTGAGAGGAACAACCTCAACAGTTAGAAAACAGACAGAACGCCTGGTTGAGCAGGATAAAAGACGAAGAAGCCTACAGCTTAAAGCTGAAGAATGTGTTGCTGGACCGAGTTACCATATTAAAGAGGAAGGGCGTTCGCAGGAGGTCTTTAGAAAATCTAAATCAAAAACCCACCATGTATACACTGAATCTGACTACATGGAGGAATTGGACCCTATGCCCGAAGGAACTAAAAAAAATGGTGGTCCAAGATGGAAGACGGGCATATCATTATTTTGGCAGTCCTTGGGATATAGATGGAGATAGTCTCATTGTCTTCACAAATCCCAGACTGAAAATTGCCAACCGAAAATTCCGAGCAAAGCTCAAGGAGCGGGCAGGCAGAGAATCAATTCAATCAATCAATCAATTTTTTTTTTTATATAGCGCCAAATCACAACAAACAGTTGCCCCAAGGCGCCTTATATTGTAAGGCAAGGCCATACAATAATTATGTAAAACCCCAACGGTCAAAATGACCCCCTGTGAGCAAGCACTTGGCTAATACCAAGAAGAGCTTGAGAATATAAAGGGGAGAGATCTGGACGGAAGATCGATGGTGATAACAAGCGCACCACGAATGGCGTATCATGCACTCATACATGTGCCCTTTGAAAGCTACCCAGGGAGAGAAAGTTCGATCGAATACATGGAGGAAATGCTGAAAACTCTGGGAACAGCTATTGATTTGGCCAAAGAACACCAGCATCGGCGGGTGGTGATATGTGTGGACGGATTACGATCTGGACATATGACATGGGAAGAGGCAGAAAAGGTTGCCATGGCAGCCGTGAACCTACACATGCGTACCCCAGGAGCATGGGGATCAATGAGAGAAATTGTGGTGGTCACTAGCAATGAGCAGGAACAAGATCGAGTGAGAAGGGCACTTGAAGCGGTGAACCTAGGACCAAGTAGAGCAGGTCCAAGGAAGGGTGCAGTTGGAGCAAGTGGAGTGGCAACTAGTCCCCCGCTAGTGATGCAGTCCTTCCCCACGGCGACAAGTGAGAAAAGATCAGTTCATGCTGTGGGAGTGCAGCAATTAAGGATTAAAACCCCACGACCAACATTAAAACGAGTTACAAGTGGGCTCCAGACTATCATACACCCCACAAGCTCCCAATCTCGGATGAGAGAGCCTTTCCAGGCTCCTCCACTGGATAATGGAGAAGAGGATCCTATATTAATTCCTCTACCTGTCGGAAATGCCGAAGCAACCGGGTCACCCCGAAGGTCAGAACAAAACAGGGACCCACAACCACGAGACCGACGTCCTTCCCATGAATCTGATATGGATGACGATCAGGAAAGAGAGTCTGAAGAGGAGATCAATCCACAAGACTCGGAAGAGGACGAACCGCTATCTGTGGTAGGGGAAAGAGAAGTCTCACGCCCAGAACTACGAACTGGACGCTATAGAGGACGAAAGAAAGACGTTGGGGTGTATAATGTGCGTGTAGCATCAGAGAGAATTGCAAGAGATGTCAGGTTCAACCCAGTGGAGTCCTGAGATAAGCGACAAACCTATGCTCCAGAAGTTGGGCAAACTGGGTATGACATCCCAGAAGAGTGGATTGAGCGACAAGATGAAAAGAAAACTCTCGAGGTAACAGTAACTGTTGGAGAGTGGGCTAATATACTAATGTGGCCCTTCTATCCTACACTGACTGCCTGTAAAGAGTTAACAAATAACTTCAGAGTCGCCTATTTAGGCGTTGCCCATGATGTGATGTTGAGGAAACTAAAAACAGCAGCTTTACGCTGGTCACGGCAAGTGTTGAGAGAAACTAATGAAGAAAATCTGGATGATGAGGGAGAAACAATTCCACCATCGTCAGGATTACAAGCGAGCCTCCCAAATCAGGACTTTCCTGCTGGATCTAGAGAGCAAAGTCTGCCAGCAATTCAAGCTGAAATCCAAGCAGACGGCAGGGAATTCCAGGAATTCAAGAAATTAAAGATGCTGGTGAGAGAGAAAGAACCAAATGAGGACCTAAAGGACTATTTGAAAGAAGTGTGGCAGAGCTTCTAACAGCGAAGAGGGTAAATCTATGTGGCTGGCCCAAGTTACCAGTCAACCCATCAGTCGGGGTGAACCAGCACAAAACCATTATGCCAGGTTAGTGTTGGAAGATCCCAATGATGAAGATTCCCATATTGCTCGAGCTAAAGCTGGACTAGACAAAGGTCAAACATTAGTTCAAGTATGGCATGGGCTAAAACAGACGATTTTGCCACAACGCTGTGTTAGGGCACTGAGAGAGGTCACTAAGGGAAGAAGAGGGGAGATAACCTTTGTAAAAATGTCCATAGATGGCACTACAGTCCCACAAATGGACGCGGTGGTGAAGAGCTGGGATCTGGAGCAGCAGTTCTATGAGGAAAAGAGGAAGAAGGAGAGCACACCGAGATCAGGACAAAAACCGGTGGGAGTGGAGAAAAGAAATTCAGTGCCTAAACCACCACCTCCTCAGCTGCATCAAACACCACAGAGGAATAATCAAAGGCCTCCAGCAGGACAATGGAGCTCTCGGCCGAGAGGTCCACCACCTCCACCACCACAATCGCGACCTACACCTGCACCTCGTAGTGGTGGCTATCTCCTTAAAGAGGAGTACGACAAATTAACTCCAGAACAAAGGAAAGCCCTCCAGGAAGTCCGCCAAGCCTCAGCGGCGGCTGGAGGGCAGAAGAAGTAATGGCTTCAGAGGCGCGGGTCATGCTAGACCATGCCTACTGGGAGGGGGACAATATCTACACTAATGTGGATGGAGAACCGTACCTGGTGGACACAGGAGCAGAGGTGTCCATGACCCGCAGAAGCCTCGAGACCAAGGGATACCTACTGATCCAGTATGCGAATGTGGCAACGGAGAAAAGACCATTTGGAATATAGAAAGGGATAGTTTGGATAAAAGGCCCCTTTAATTTGATAACAGTCAAGGATTTGAGAGAATTGTATCAGCCCAAAAGGCTTTGAAATCTGATAGGACGACGAGTGAAAAAATTACAAGCAAGAGTTGTACGAATGGATATGACTCCAATTGGAAAGAGTCCGGTAAGCTGGTACAAAGAAGTGGATGTACCAGCTGTCACAGAAGAAAAGATTGGAGAATGTGATTTCTCTGAAGCAGGGAAAGAAAAATTAAGGGAAATTATCTCCAAAGCTAAAGTAGCATGATTTAAAAATGATTGTGGACATTTGGGGGCTAAATACATTCATGTCATCGAAGGAGGAGTACATCCACCGGTGCGACAATATCCCTTGAACCCTGGAGTGGTTGAGGAAATGGATAAAATAGTAAAAGAATTGGAAGCTTTGGGGATCATTCGAGTGGAATTGAATCCGATTACTAACAGCCCCATCCAAGCAGTTAAGAAGCCAGAGTCGGCAGGAGGAGGCTGGAGACCAGTAATCAACTTCAAGGCTCTCAATCGACGAACAATAGCCAATAGAGCGAGTCTGATGAATCCCCAAGGAGCACTGAAAATGCTCCAAATTAAGAGATACAAATCATGCATTGATCTGGCAAATGGATTCTTTTCCCTGCGATTAGCAAAACAGTCACAAGGGAAAACAGCATTCACACATAAAGGGATAAGTTATGTGTGGTAACAACTCCCGCAGGGATACACAAATTCACCAAATGTGTTCCAAGCAGCAGTAATGGAAATATTAAAAGATCTGGGAGTAACAGTCTACATCGATGATGTGTTTATCGCAGATGATGATGAAAATGAACACCTAATGCGGCTGCAAAAGGTGATACAGAAGTTCACAGAAGCGGGATTAAAACTCAACCTGAGGAAATGACAGTTTGGACAATTCAAGGTTAACTATTTGGGATTCCAGGTGTCATCAGACCTGGGACTCTCAGAAGTATACCGAGAAAAATTGAGTGATTAAACCACCGCAATCTGAGAATGACCTACAGAAAATATTGGGATTATGTAACTATGTGAGAGATCACGTTCCACACTATCAGAGATACGCAAAGCCCCTTTATGCTCGTCTCAAGAAGAAACCTAGTGGACAAGAGCAAAAGCAATGGATTTGGACAGCTACAGATCAGGATTGCTTGGAAAAGCTAAAGAAAGCCATTCAAGACGCGGTTAGGCTGGAGCCGCGTAGTCTGACTACTCGTCTGCTAGATGAAATAAGCTGTGAAGAAGAGGATTCGGTGGTAAAAGTGAGCAACAAAGGAGGGGGTATGGTAACTTTGTGGAGCTATACTCTGTCTTCGATTGAGAAAAAATATCCACCGGAAGAAAAAGAACTGGCAGTCTTGGCTAGATACTGGAGTGCGTTAAAAGAACTTGCACAAGGTCAGGGAATAAAAGTTATCACTCAAAGCCAAGTCCACCGGTTCCTAAGGAAAGGAACTATTGAGAGTACTAAAGCCACAAATGCCAGATGGGGAAGGTGGGAGGACACCATTCCCACACGGAAGGAGCTGGAGAAGCTGCAACTTTAGATTCCGAGAAACCAAGTCTGCCGAGTGCTCAAAGACTGTGAAGTATGTGGTCGATACAATCCAGGATGACGAGGACAAAGGGTGTATGGTTTCACCATAAAGAGTACTGTTCCATGGGGATCAGTATGCATGGATGTTGCCGGGCCCATGGGGGTGACCCGTAAGAAAGGAGAAAAGTATCTGTTGGTGCTTGTGGACTCTATGTCGGGCTATGTGACTGTTAAGCCTGTGAGAAAAGCCAACGGCAGCAATGTGGTCAACATGTTGGATCAAGTGTGTTCAAATCTGGGGATACCTAGGGAGCTGAGAAAGGACAATGGGACACATTTCCGTAATGCTCAGGTCGACCAGTGGTGCCAGGGAAATGGAGTAATGAGAATTTACTCGCCCCCATACACCTCTCAAGCAAATGGAGTTGTGGAAAGGGCTATTGGACTGGTGAAAAACTGGATTGGGAAAAATGCTAACACGAGGGAATGGAGTACTAAGGCCCTGGAAATTGGACAGGCCCTGAATGACCGCCATCATGCTGGCAGGCCCACCCCTTCGCAAGAACTGAACCAACGCCCATTTTCGACACCGGAAGTGGGGCGGAGTCAGACTAAAAGGGACAGAGAACCAGAACCAAAGATCCCATTTAAGGTTGGGCAGAAGGTGTGGGTGAGAGCTCGAGATCACCTAACCAACACTGCTGTTAAACCTAAGTATGAGACCACAGATACAGTAGTGAAGATACTGGACAGCAACACAGTAGAATTGAAGAAGAAGGGAATCCAAGGAGTAGAGCAGCTGAAGCCAACTCCTAACTAGACGAAACCAGGAGCTAAACATGGCCAAAAACACCCAAGATCTTCCGCCCTTCGTCAGAATGGCCACTGTCAATGGGGTGGTTGCCTTAAGAAGAACAAAAAATGACCTCTGGGCAGGCAGAGCCTTGAAGAAACTATATCATGCAAAGAAAGGATTTTTATCATATGAAAAGGAGATATTACAGTGGAAAAAAGTTGAGAATCACTGTGTGATTTGCCACGAAGACGTACCGCTGACGGTCCAATGGTCGGGACCTGGGATTAGAAAACCCCCAATTCCAAATGGGGCAAAACATGAGTTCAAGCAAATACTTCACAAGCCGGTGAAGGTTTTGGATGCACTTGTATGTGGGTTATGCTGACTAGCCCAGTTGCCAAGAATGGTCTTTTACACCCAGTGGGACATACGTGGAGACAATGTGGATATGCAGGTGTGCTCATGCTATTGGAATGGACATGCGATCGAGTATTGCCTGATGTGTAAAGCAAGAACTCATATGGGAAGACTACTGCATGTGGCAAGAGCAGAAGGATGGCAAGTGAGAAGGTTTTTGGACCCCCAGAGGACCTTTCACACCGATGAAGCCTGTTGGGGTAATCCTGCAGCAACAGTTGCACTTGATCAAGCTGAAGGGAATCAAGGCAGTGGTGACGTGAGTCCAACGGCACCAAGTGTCTATTTGATGTTGGAAACAACTAGAGCAGGAGGAAGTGACCAAGCTGCAGGAGGTGGTGAGCGAAAGCCGTCTTTGTTGCATGAAGCTATACATCAAAGTTGGTCCCATGGTCCAGAGTATGGGCAAACTTATGACCCTCCAATAGACACAGTGCAAATTCCACTGGTGTTCAGAGTGTATAGAGATCCGGAGCGACCCGGATATACAGACATGATGGGAGGACTGACAGATGATCAACAGCAAAAAGCCCAAGAAGAAGGATGGATCGGCTCTTGGGAACTGACAATTTGGGCCAAATTGATAGAAGAAGTTATAAAAAAAAAAAACCCAGAAGTTCCACTGGAAGATGCAGAAGAGGTGCCACAAGAAAAAGGGGGCAGAGAAACCCTCATGCATTATTTTACCACTGGACTAGATGCCTGGGGAAATAAAGCGGCAAAACCGAAGAAGAAGTCAGCCGAGTACCACGTGACACCCGAAGAATGGGTGAGAAAGAGGAGGATACAATCTATGGGGGGAGTGGCTAGCAGAGCGGACACTCCTAGTAGGCCGGACCAAACACTTAGGGTGCGGCTCACAGTGCTGATGGTCTTGGTCCCCTATGTGGGGGTTTACGCTGTCGCGGCACATGTTGACCTCCTGGAGGAACAGCAGCAGTCGTTACACCAACCGACTCAAGGTGAGGAAAAATCAGGAAAGCCTCAGAGTCGCTGGATGTTTCCCTCCATTTTCCGCGGGATAAGGAAGAAGTAAAAAGAAGCGGCTGTTTGCAAAATGTTGCAAGGACCAGATGTAAATAGAGTACCCATTATTAATAATCGAGGAAGACTTGGACCCTATATACAATGTGGCATTGGTGCTGAGAAACTATACATAAATTGGCCAGAAAAAGATTTTGATGAAGAAGACTGGGAACTAGCATCTAACGGATATTATGTCTCAAATTATGAATATAAAAGAGATGCCGACTTAACAGAGACAACAGGACAAAAATTACTTGCTGAACGAGTGCTTAGCGAGGAAAGTCTGCGGCATTGGTACATAATAGGACGCCGAAGAATACCCCAATCGGTTCCAAGATGTCCAGACACCTACCCTTGGATATTAAATGTGGTTTACCTACAACTCAAAGACCTGAGATTCACATTGAGATGGGGGATTAATTACGTTGAGCCACTCCAGGGAGTCTATGTTGAAATATACCTTAACCAGTGCTTGATCTGGACAACGAGCCCCAACATGCGACATCAAATGTACAGACGACTGCAAGACCCAAGATATCACATTTTAGATAACCAGACATTAAATTTGAGAGTTATCGATCATCCTCTGGCCTGTGTGAGCTGCCTACCCCCAACCATACCAACAATCTTTGTAAATCAAGACTTCTTCTACCTGTATAAAAAAGGAGTCTGGAACTGTTGTCAAGCAAGGAAGACTCAGCTTCAAATTGAGCCCAAGGATCAAGAAGAGAAGCCTATAGTTCCCCTTTATCTAGCCTTATCACAAACCAGGTATTCTGGAAAACAGTTTTGGCAGCATTGGCAACATCTATGGAACTATGGAACATCTATGGAACATCAGGTACATAAACCCTCCCTAAACCTGACAGGATAATTGTTACGATGTGGAAGTGGGCGTGGAAAGGAATGGATTCAGAACTTAAGCACCCATCTCCCATCTACACTCATCTCTTTAAGAGACAACGACTATTCCCTATGGTGGTGCATCTTGGGAGAAAAAGAAGGAGACCGATGGCGGAGTGACAACTCACTCTGAATCATGCAGCGGACCTTCAAACTGGATGAAAATAATGTAAATAGTCTACGATCCGGGCATGGAGGACTTACACCATACTTGGAATTACCCTACAAGAAAATATGTTTAAACTGGCCACAAAAGGATTACAAAGAGAAAGGATGGTTGCTGGGAACAGGAGGATACTTTATAGATAATGATTCGTATAAAAGGACTGCTGACCTTGCAGAGCCTGGATTATACACTCCTCTGGAAGCTATCGTGGACAAAGTTGGACAACACTGGTATTGCCCTGGGGTCGGATGGAAGTTTTACCCAATTCCCCGGTGTCCAGACTCATATCCCTGCATCTTGAATGTAGTGCATGTACAGAGAAGGGGCTACAGATTTAAAATAAGGTGGGTGTAATGTTGATCCATTACAGGGAGTGTATGTGGATATTTGGCTTGGATCTTTCCAGATTTGGACCAGTAGTCCCTATATGTTTAAAAGACTTCAACTACAAGAGGCACGTTCAACTTTTTATTTGATTGAGAACCAAACTTTGCCAATATGCACGACAGTACAGTACCTTGACATCGAGAAAGGCGGAAGTCTCCCACCTATTAGAAGTGGATGGCGAACCAGACTACTAGTGGGGCTTTGGCAACCCCCAAGGGCTATACTGATACGACTTAGCATAAAGTCGGGAAGAGGACTATTCCGGAGATTGACTCCTCTATACTCTGTGATGGTGCAGTATGTCTACAGTGGAACGGCATATTGGGACGCCTATGAGGATATCTTGCACCTACGTAGAGAATTGAATCCTGCATCTTCACAGTGTTTCTACACACCCCAGGGACCACCGCCTGAAATGAAGGAGGTGACAGTCGTCACTTGGAAATGGGCGTGGTGAGGACTAGATATTAGACTCCCATGGCCATCTCCCTTGTTAGTCACCCTTCTTCAGCAACGAGTATCAAGCGGTTCTGTTGTGAACACGAGACAAACAACAGCACCTAAGATCGTCTATCTCCGAGATGGAAGAACCACAGGAAGACAGCGTGATCACCACGCAACAACAAAGAACCAACGAAAGACCAAGAGAACAGGAGTTTGGCATAGAAATGCCACTACTGCAACGGCCCCAAAAGCTGGAGCCGCTGCCACCAGTACCAAGTGAATTCTACTATGAAAATGTTGGATGGCCAGAATTACAGCATTATTAGTCGGCGTTGCTGTACTTCTAGCTATACTGTACTACTATGGTAGTACGCCCTGGACCTTAACCCATATCAGGGTCGAGTACGCAACAACTAAAACTTTCCAACAGACATGTTGGGGAGTTGAATCAAGAAACACCTACATGATATGGGACCAGAATTCTACAGAGAAATGGGCAAAGATAAAGAACCTAACCCAGCATGGCTTAACGACACCTTTCCGTGGGTCTGGAGCATTCCACTGATACATTTTGGGGGGAATTTTCCAAAAGGATACACGTGGACTGGGCATAGTTTGCGGGGTCCACATAAAGCAAACTTCTATGTGCAAAAACTACCAAAGCCTGATGAGCTAAGGTCAGTACCTCAGGAAGATTTTAGCAAAATTGATCAATGCGTGGTGAATAAAATCTATGGAAGCTTACATGAGACAGAATACCATAATAATTTGGCTGAAGGTTCTGGTAAATCCCCCCGATGTCCCATAGACCAAATTAAGACAGGGAATTGGCTAAGATGGGTATATAACTGTACACAGTTGTTACAGATTCCAACCATTAAGGGGACCCTTCAAGCATGGCAGGAAGGAGTTAGACGTAGTAAGGACGTCACCTGGTGGGGAATGGAGAAATATGAAGTTGAAGATTGGGTATTCCCCTGTTTGGATCAAAGTAATAATTATTGGGTTAAATATCAATACATCGCCATGGTCTACTCCAGAGACAGAGCTACTTGGTCCAGTGTACTCTGGAGACCAAACCCTTATGTTACGCCATGGCCCTGGAAAATGATTTGTAACAGATTTAATACCACATGCACGATAAGCCTTGCCCACCAAAATTGTAGAAATGTTCCTGGCTGGGAAGAATACTGTGACGCTTACTATGACGGCGAGTATGACACTTATGGCCATCAAACAGTTTGGGAGAAGAACAATGCTGGCGTATGGATAAGAGCTTTTCCACCCAACGTTGGATGTGCCAAGGCTGTCCTGGGACATGGAATGTCAAAAAGGAAGCAGGTCCTAGGCCACATAGTGCCATTTGTTGGTGATGCTTTGATAATGCTTGAGGAAGGATATGCCTTCAAGAAAAGTCTATGCGAAGGACGAGAAATTGTCGGTTACGAATGGTTGGGACCCAGTCGGATTTACAATAATGGTACGTGTGAATCGCCTGTAGAACATTGGTTGAGCTGTGGAAAAGGAAGAGGTCGGCATGAATGTTCTTGGTGGGAAAGAATGGAAATAATAGCTGGAGGAATTATCACCACTTTCGCTGCAGAGACCGGAGAAGTCATTAAAGAAGGTCTCGAAGTGGTGACTGGTTGGATTGGACATTTGTTTGGATATCTTTGGCCCTATCTGTTAATCATAATAGGACTAATTATTGCTGCAGTGATTGGATATGTTTTGTTAAAAGGAAGTTTCGCAGCCGCCCTGCGCTTGTGTGGGAGGAGCACACAACGCAGTGATATGGAGCCCCTCCTCCGTTAGGGGAAGAGCAATGAAGCCTACAAAGCCCGACGCCGAGACACGCCCTGTTCATTCTGACTTGGGGGAGTAAAGGAAGAAGAAGCATCTACATAACTTGTAGTCTTACACACCTCTCTGCAGCTTCTCTCCCCCTGCCATCCCCTCATTACCCCATCCCCGTAGAGACGGTGCCTGCTCACAGACCACCAATAACCAGCAAAAATCTATTTAAGCATAAAATAATAATATAAAAATAATAATAAATAAAAATAATAATTATAGTGGGCGATTTTAACATCCACACAGATGCTGAGAATGACAGCCTCAACACTGCATTTAATCTATTATTAGACTCAATTGGCTTTGCTCAAAATGTAAATGAGTCCACCCACCACTTTAATCATATCTTAGATATTGTTCTGACTTATGGTATGGAAATTGAAGACTTAACAGTATTCCCTGAAAACTCCCTTCTGTCTGATCATTTCTTAATAACATTTACATTTACTCTGATGGACTACCCAGCAGTGGGGAATAGGTTTCATTACACTAGAAGTCTTTCAGAAAGCGTTGTAACTAGGTTTAAGGATATGATTCCTTCTTTATGTTCTCTAATGCCATATACCAACACAGTGCAGAGTAGCTACCTAAACTCTGTAAGTGAGATAGAGTATCTCATCAATAGTTTTACATCCTCATTGAAGACAACTTTGGATGCTGTAGCTCCTCTGAAAAAGAGAGCTTTAAATCAGAAGTGCCTGACTCCATGGTATAACTCACAAACTCGCAGCTTAAAGCAGATAACCCGTACGTTGGAGAGGAAATGGTGTCTCACTAATTTAGAAGATCTTCACTTAGCCTGGAAAAAGAGTCTGTTGCTCTATAGAAAAGCCCTCCGTAAAGCTAGGACATCTTACTACTCATCATTAATTGAAGAAAATAAGAACAACCCCAGGTTTCTTTTCAGCACTGTAGCCAGGCTGACAAAGAGTCAGAGCTCTATTGAGCCGAGTATTCCTTTAACTTTAACTAGTAATGACTTCATGACTTTCTTTGCTAATAAAATTTTAACTATTAGAGAAAAAATTACTCATAACCATCCCAAAGACGTATCGTTATCTTTGGCTGCTTTCAGTGATGCCGGTATTTGGTTAGACTCTTTCTCTCCGATTGTTCTGTCTGAGTTTTCATTAGTTACTTCATCCAAACCATCAACATGTCTGTTAGACCCCATTCCTACCAGGCTGCTCAAGGAAGCCCTACCATTATTTAATGCTTCGATCTTAAATATGATCAGTCTATCTTTATTAGTTGGCTATGTACCACAGGCTTTTAAGGTGGCAGTAATTAAACCATTACTTAAAAAGCCATCACTTGACCCAGCTATCTTAGCTAATTATAGACCAATCTCCAACCTTCCTTTTCTCTCAAAAATTCTTGAAAGGTTAGTTGTTGTGTGGGCCGCCAGAAGAGGAGGTACTGCTGGCCCACCACCAGAAGGCGCCCTGCCTGAAGTGCGGGCTTCAGGCACGAGAGGGCGCTGCTGCCACGGACACAGCCGGGAGTGACAGCTGTCACTCATTAATTCCTGACAGCTGTCACTCATTCTTCATCATCGCACTCCATAAAACCCAGACGTCATCTCCTCCTCATCGCCGAGATATCATACTTCTTTGGAGGTAATAGACTCAGCCGTTTGTGTTTTACAATATAATCTGTATATTGTGAGTGTTTGCAGGAGTACCGGTCCCTCTGTCTGTGGAAGCTGAGTGAGTGCTGGACGGCACTCTTTTCCCCTGAGGAATCACTGCGGTACTCTGCAGAATATTGTGTTAGAGGTGGAGGTGGCATTCCCACCGTTGTTGTTACGGGGTGTACACACACCCACACTTGACTGTCTTTGTTCTTCGCCAGCAGTACCAGATCCGACAGTCGGGGACGGTGATCACCTGGGAATTCGGGACTTGGCGGCTCCAGTATTCACCAGGTTCGGTGGCGGCGGAAATCGTGTGGTTCCGGCTCTTCTCAGGACAGACGTCTTCTATCCTCGAGCCTGCCCACACATCACCTTTGTGGATTGACTGTAATCATATTCTGAGATTGTCTGTATATTCGTTGTGCACCTTCACAACATTAAATTGTTACTTTTTGGCTCATCTATTGACCGTTCATTTGCGCCCCCTGTTGTGGGTCTGTGTCACTACACTTTCACAACAGTAGTTGTAAAACAGCTAACTGATCATCTGCAGAGGAATGGTCTATTTGAAGAGTTTCAGTCAGGTTTTAGAATTCATGATAGTACAGAAACAGCATTAGTGAAGGTTACAAATGATCTTCTTATGGCCTCAGACAGTGGACTCATCTCTGTGCTTGTTCTGTTAGACCTCAGTGCTGCTTTTGATACTGTTGACCATAAAATTTTATTACAGAGATTAGAGCATGCCATAGGTATTAAAGGCACTGCGCTGTGGTGGTTTGAATCATATTTATCTAATAGATTACAATTTGTTCATGTAAATGGGGAATCTTCTTCACAGACTAAGGTTAATTATGGAGTTCCACAAGGTTCTGTGCTAGGACCAATTTTATTCACTTTATACATGCTTCCCTTAGGCAGTATTATTAGACGGCATTGCTTAAATTTTCATTGTTACGCAGATGATACCCAGCTTTATCTATCCATGAAGCCAGAGGACACACACCAATTAGCTAAACTGCAGGATTGTCTTACAGACATAAAGACATGGATGAGCTCTAATTTCCTGCTTTTAAACTCAGATAAAACTGAAGTTATTGTACTTGGCCCCACAAATCTTAGAAACATGGTGTCTAACCAGATCCTTACTCTGGATGGCATTACCCTGACCTCTAGTAATACTGTGAGAAATCTTGGAGTCATTTTTGATCAGGATATGTCATTCAAAGCGCATATTAAACAAATATGTAGGACTGCTTTTTTGCATTTACGCAATATCTCTAAAATTAGAAAGGTCTTGTCTCAGAGTGATTTTGAAAAACTAATTCATGCATTTATTTCCTCTAGGCTGGACTATTGTAATTCATTATTATCAGGTTGTCCTAAAAGTTCCCTGAAAAGCCTTCAGTTAATTCAAAATGCTGCAGCTAGAGTACTAACAGGGACTAGAAGGAGAGAGCATATCTCACCCATATTGGCCTCTCTTCATTGGCTTCCTGTTAACTCTAGAATAGATTTTGACCGTTGGGGTTTTTACGTAATTATTGTATGGCCTTGCCTTACAATATAAGGCGCCTTGGGGCAACTGTTTGTTGTGATTTGGCGCTATATAAATAAAATTGATTGATTGATTGATAACAGCGTACAAACTTAAGGAGATAAGTAAAAAGAATAAGAGAGCACAATGTCCAACAATACTGGCGGCGTAAATGACACCATCTTCAAAGTGAGTAGAGTGGAGTTTATTGCACTACTGTTAGTATGGCTGCTATACTGCTGTGTCGGCTGTTGGGACTTACGACAACCACTGCGAATAGTAACGCTACTACATGGATGTGTCAGATTGGCGATCATCAATCTGCACTATGGTCAGAGTGACTTAGGGTTGTCTTTATTCATCACTCACGTCCTCGGTCGCTTTACTCTCCAGTTTGACTGTTGGGGAATATGGCAGTACACATCAATTACAATTTGGATGGTGATAGATATGACAGCAATCTTTTATGTCCCGGCAGTGATAGCTGACATTGTGTGCGAAGCTGTGATGGCCTTGACCCTGTTGACGTACATAGCTACGTTAACTGGAGCCGTACAACGCAAGAAACCCTGGCTCTACAAACTTGGACTTATCATAATTTGGGCCTTAGGATGGGGAATGTTATGAGCTTTATACTGGCTGTCCATGGTTAGTCAACTACTCCTGCTGTTATGGTTTACGACCTATGATGCTTGCTTCCCGCGTACGGCTCCTTCAGCTACAGTGGGAATGACAATGTCACCACAGTCCCACTCTCCTATGGTGATCATGAGGCGTCTCTGGGGTACATCTGAATAATCCCAACGAACACTTTTGCTTGCTTGCAATATAATAGTTAAAAGACTAATGTTTCCTCTTACACTATAGGGGGATATAAGATGTATTCATTGTCAAGCCACCCTGGAACAAGCGCTCTACTTCTGGGAGATAACACCGACTCTGGATTATCATCTCGGGAATATGAGGCAAATCCGCCTCCATTGGAATTACCATCAGAATCACCACTACTGGACGAGCAGCCTTCTGACGGCGACGGCAATCTACAGGTGGGCGGAGAGGAGTACGTGGTGCTGGATGAGTGTCGTTCAACTCCAGCTCCTCCTGTTCTGTCTCCAGTGGTGGATGAAAAGGAAGTGCTCATCCTTCATCCTGTCGATGACGACAAGGATGTTTTTATGGAGGTACAGAGAGATCGGCGGAGCTTCAAGTCATGGAGGGGGTGTCAGGAAAGATGACTTTAAGCTTGCTTTCAGCTTGTTTTCATCTTGGAATATAATACGAGCCATGGAATTAATATACATGCTGTTGGATTAAACTGCACAGTTTTTGGTACCTTCCAGGAGTAAGTGAGGTCATACCGGACATTTCCATTACAAATGGGGAGGCCCACGGAATGAACTCGGTGGTGAAGATGAGGGAATATATCTAAAAATGATTCTAACATGACAAGTATGATCAAATGAAGTATTAATGTGTTAAAATTAAGAGTTGATTAGAAGATGTATTTTACAAATAAGTGAAATGAATGATTATATGAGTTGTTTTTCATAAAGAGTGCAGAGTCAGAGAAAAAGAGGAAGTGAAGAAGATGTCGCAAGTAGGGCAAGAAAAGCTGATGTTAAACAACTGATCAAATGATTAAGACGTTGGTAAAATATGAAATCAATCAATCAATTTTATTTATATAGCGCCAAATCACAACAAACAGTTGCCCCAAGGCATCTTATATTGTAAGGCAAGGCCATACAATAATTACGGAAAAACCCCAACGGTCAAAACGACCCCCTGTGAGCAAGCCCTTGGCAACAGTGGGAAAGAAAAGCTCCTCTTTAACAGGAAGAAACCTCCAGCAGAATCAGGCTCAGGGAGGGGCAGTCTTCTGCTGGGACTGGTTGGGGCAGAGGGAGAGAACCAGGAAAAAGACATGCTGTGGAGGGGAGCAGAGATCAATCACTAATGATTAAATGCAGAGTGGTGCATACAGAGCAAAAAGTGAAAGAAACACTCAGTGCATTATGGGAACCCCCCAGCAGTCTAAGTCTATAGCAGCATAACTAAGGGATGGTTCAGGGTCACCTGATCCAGCCCTAACTATAAGCTTTAGCAAAAAGGAAAGTTTTAAGCCTAATCTTAAAAGTAGAGAGGGTGTCTGTCTCCCTGATCTGAATTGGGAGCTGGTTCCACAGGAGAGGAGCCTGAAAGCTGAAGGCTCTGCCTCCCATTCTACTTTTACAAACCCTAGGAACTACAAGTAAGCCTGCAGTCTGAGAGCGAAGCGCTCTATTGGGGTGATATGGTACTATGAGGTCCCTAAGATAAGAAGGGACCTGATTATTCAAAACCTTATAAGTAAGAAGAAGAATTTTAAATTCTATTCTAGAATTAACAGGAAGCCAATGAAGAGAGGCCAATATGGGTGAGATATGCTCTCTCCTTCTAGTCCCCGTCAGTACTCTAGCTGCAGAATTTTGAATTAACTGAAGGCTTTTCAGGGAACTTTTAGGACAACCTGAAATGAATAATAAGGAATGAGAATGTTTGTATATGATCATATGAATTGTTTTTATGTAAAAGAGAGTTGTAATGAAATGATTGAATATGATTGATGTGATTTTGAAGAAATGATTTAAAAGAATGAATTCTCGGAAAAACTGAAGTGTTAACAGAAAAGAGGAACTTGAGAAATAAGTTACTGGTAGGGGCTGCAGGGATTTCCAGTAAAGCAGAAGGAGAAGGGAGGAGCTTTTGAGTCAACAGCGTCCCCATGGTAACCAAGATCATCTGAGGACGACTGGAGTCAAGAACATATATAACTTGTTGAAACACCAGAAAACGGGGTTATTCTTCCAGGGAGAGGTGCTGTTGCCACTACTCCCCTGCTACGAGGAGATCACAAGACTTGACCATCTTGTGAGCAGCAATTGGAATCGTGGAGTGAGAGGACTGGAGCCATAAAAGATCATTTGAGAGAGATTTCAACTCCCACTCAGGCCGTCCAGTCACGGAGTAGCAGAACAATGGAGGATAACCACTGGCCTTAAGTCTGAGTGGGGAATGTTCAACGATTTCTCTCTCAAGGAATATCACAGCATACCAGAATGGATTAGATCAACTTTTGGTTGATTGAAGACGGAATAAATTCTTATGTGGATTAACTTCCTGAAGGATTACAATATCACACAAGGATCGTGGTCAGCTAACGACTAATAGCTGATGAAGAGGTAATCAAGTTCATCGAGCTGGGGACCCTAACCTCAAAAACCTCCTTCCCTCACTCCTAGAAGAAATTTGTTGAGAAATCAATCCAGTCCCAGTCAAAGTAAGATCAGTCAGAATTATTGAATTAAAAACAAAAATCTCTGCCAATCATTATTCTAATTACACTTGAATTACTGTTGTGAAATTATCACCATATAACCTATTTTGATTATGTTATCGGCACTTGGAAAACCTGCAATAAAATTCCAAGCATGCAGTTAAAGTGTTAAGGCTCGGACATTGGATTATTGATGCTTCTTAAGGTGTAAAAGTTAAGTTTATTGGGTGTACAACATCAAAAGGCTCTAAAAGGTTAGTCTGTTTTTTTAATGAAAATAACACATCCTGGGGACTCGCTGTATGAGTCACTAAATTTAAAATCTAGCAACATTCCAAGAGCCCTGATCCATAAGAGAAGAGCTGCCGTTAACGGGCATGGCCGATTCGTATCCTGGTTCCTAAGAAGGCTATTCGACCGGGGTGCGAGATCAGCTTCAGCGGGGTGGACGTCCGGATGGAGGCAGTGAGCAGCTAGACGAATCTCCTCGCCACCAGCTTGAACAGCCTTTGTGTAGCCCTGCCGGGTAATACCCGTGGAGACACGAAGGTCGGACCCCAGAGACGGAGAGCTGGTTTACACAAACACACTCATCGGAGGGTGAGCATGTGCCGTGTATCTAAAAAGCGGGATCTGTCAGTTTATATCAGTCTCTGTCCATGTGTGAGTGGCCTTGACGACAGCCGCAGGAGGCTGTAAGGGAGGGGCAGATGAAGAGGGAGCTGAATATCTTCACCAAGGCAGTTGAATCCTTCAGGGGAAAACAGTGGGACATTTTAACTTTTGGTAGCTGATAAGGCTGCCATGTTTTGGTTTAAGCAGAGAGGTACAAAATTCCAATACAGTCTCTCTTTAGCCATCCAGATCCAATTGTGAATATCGAACTGGTCTTCAACATCAATTCCTTTGCAGGGCAGACAATTGCTCCAAGATGGTTTCCAACTTGCAAAAGTTTATGCAGTCTGAGATTGTTCGCCTTGCCCACCTTGTTAATCATGATGGTTGGGGTAGTGTGGCAGCCATCTTGGCAGCTTTCCAGTAGGTCAGGTCAGTGCCTATCATAAAGGCAAATTAGAGTAAATAAATCCTTGATGTCTTCCATGGAAAGTGGTGCCAAGCATTCGAAGTACCATTTTCTCCCAGGCGTCAAGAACATAGCCCGCAGAATAGGTTCCATCTGGGCACGCAGGGTCCCCCAACCCTGATTTCCTTGTTGAAAAAATGATGTCAATAGCATTGAGAGACCAGCTGATCAATTCCATGTTTACTCCAAATATAGTTAGAAGAATTCACAGTCTGGTGAAGTTGGGACTTTGAAGGTTGAGGCAGAGATAGAGACAAACAAGAGAGGAGATAGGAGGAGATGTGACTGCCCTCACTGGAGTCCCAAGCTGAAAGCTAGACAGAGACAGCTCTCACTAAAGTGGCGTTAGATAATATCTGTGCTAATTCATTATTTTATGTTAGTGACCAAGTATTTGCCTTTTTTATTTGATTAGAAGTCTCTGAGATCTGGGGCAAAGTTTAAATATCAGAGTTAGGTTTCACTTCCATCACGCATGTCCAAGTTTCAGACACATGGAAGGCTCCCCCTATCTGTGAGAGCCAGTAACACATAGACTAAACTACACCCACTTTAACATCTACATTGTATAAAAGTGCTTTGCCAGGCATCTTCTTGGTCTTCCACAAAATGGACACCATCTGTGAAGACCCAGGCCTGGTTTTCAATATGCTCTTCAATAAATTCAAAATGGGGAATATATCTATGTGGTTCTTTGTAAGGGGCAGTAAATTACCTAAACAGCCAGGAGAAATCACAGTGGTAAATGACATTCTGCTTGCAATGCATTCAGACACCACTATGGTTCTGGTGCTGTTAGATCTTTGTGATGCGTTAGGTATTGTCGATCATTGTATTTTACTTGGTAGGCTGGACAATCATTTTGGAATTATGGGGAATGTTCTTGCATGGTTGACATCTTACCTAACCAGTCATTCTCATTGTGTATTGTACAACACTAACTCCAACCTTGGTGACTTGAAATTTGGGGATCCACAGGGGTCCATCTTAGGCTTTTAGGCCTTTCTTTTCCCATTTATATAGCAACCCTTGGGCACATATTGCGGTGTTCTGGGATTAGCTTTCATTGCTATGATGATGACATTCAGTTGTACATGCCGATAACTGCTGGTAATCTCATATACATAAATCCTTTGAGGGTTGTCTTGCGCCAGTGAAAAGCTGGATGTCCAGCAATTTCTTACTTTTAAACCTGGACCAGACCGAAATGATGGTTCTTGGTCCAGCGAAAAATCTGCATCAGTTTAACTACTTAACGCTTAACCTCGGTTCATGTGTCATTCATCACATTGACAAAGTCAGGAACCTTGGGGTGATTTTTTTTTTATCTCACATTGTCCCTTGACCTACATGTTAGAGATATTACGAGGGCTGCTTTCTTCCACCTACGAAACATGGCAAAGATTCGTCCCACTTTGTCTATGGCTGATGCAGAGACCCTGGTCCATGCATTTGTTTCTTCTAGAATGGACTACTGCAATGTTCTATTTTCTGGTTTACCACAGTCCAGCATGAGGGATTTCCAATTTGTTCAAAATGCTGCTTCCAGACTCTTGACAGGAAGCAGAAAATTTGATGACATTACACCCATTTCAACTTCACTGGCTTCCTGTCTCTGTAAGGTCAGATTTTAAGATTCTGATATAAAATTTGTTCACGGACAAGCACCTCCATACTTAGCTGACTTAATTAAACCCTACATACCAGCCTGGGCTCTGTGTTCTCAGGGTGTAGGCCTACTTTGTGTCCCTAGGGTGATTAAAAAGTCTACAGGTCACAAAGCCTTCTCTTATCGTGCACCCGTTTTGTGGAATGATCTCTCTATGGAGATAAAACAGTCAGATTCTATAGAGACATTTAAGTCCAGACTTAAGACGCATCAATTCTCTGCATATTGGCATAGTATGGCACTATGCTTCCTGTCCTTTTAAATTAATTTTATTAATAGCAAAATCTGCCTCAACTTTATCTAAATTCTGTCTGTGCCTGTTAGTGAAGCTTGCTAGCAGATGGCAATCACCTGAGTATTTTCTCTGCTTTTATTTTGATTTCCTGCCAATGAATTACACCTTAGGTGTGTTTTGTCCAGCCAACTGATCCTGCTCTTTTTCTCTCTGTCTGAGGTGTCAAGGGCATAACAAAGGATTGGTCGCTGTGGACCACGGAATGCTAGACTGACCCTGAGATGCCATGCCTGAAGCTGATGCAGTGGATGTTGTTTTGATTTCATGTTTTCTGTTTCTTCAACTTTGGGAAACTTTGTAAAAACCTTGGAACTGTTAGAATGTACTAAGCTAGTGGTGGGCAATCATGCGCCATGAAGGGCCAAGACACTGCAGGTTTTCCTTGCTGCCAGTCACCTTAGCAATGATCAGGTGTCTCAGTAGGTGATTTCATTGTTGATCATGTGTTTATTTTCAGGGGAGAAGCTCATCAGCAAACACACCTGCTGAAGTGATTGGCTGCAAGGAAATGTACTGTCTCGGCCCTCATTGCCCACCCCTGGCCTAAGCAGAGGATCACCCCTTTGAGTCTTGTCTGCTTGAGATTTCTTCCTCAACATCATCAGAGTGAGTTTTTCCTTACCACTGCCGCCTGTGTGCTTGCTCTAGGGCAGGGGTGCCCAACCTTTTCTGAATGGAAATCTACTTTTAAAGTTTACAGTGTATCGAGATCTACCAAGCCATATGGAACGCCACAGTGTAGCCACAATATATTGTGCACCAATATAATAACACAATTTTCTGGCAGGTTTTAACAATAATAATGCATCAATGAAGTAAATGTGCATGGTGGAAAAGAATAAGCACAAGTAGGCCCAGGACTGGCCGAAAGTTGGAAAAGTTGTTCCCTATCTTAGTGGGACTTCTGGCCCCAAGAGGAGGAAGCTGGTCTCTCATAGTCCGGACAGTAGGAGCTGAGTGCAGCTGTAAGCAGGAACTCAGGCACTCTCTGTCTGCATTAGATTCCAGATTTACATTCATGTCAGGTGTTGCTCTGGAATTGAGCTCAACGTCATTTTTCAGTGTGAGGATCCAGGATGAAGAGTGATGCCACTTTGGATGATATACAGTCCACATCTATATTTTCCCCAAATGGAAAACAGAGAAAACTGACAACAGGCTCTTTGGATGCAAAGTCAGTGAAGCGTCTGTCAAATTCTGACAAGATGCTCTGCACGTCATCCTCATAACGTGCACTCTTAGGCTCCATGGTCTTTGTCTTGGTGCTTAAGTTCTGTGTCCATGTGTGGAAAGTTCTGCAGGTCTCACTGTTGCAACCTGCTTGATAGCACATGAAATTTGCTTTAAAACTTGCTTTCAAATCCAAAAGCTGATCATATTCAGCATGAATTGAACGTTTCAGAAATTCTTTAATTTCAGGCATAAGACCATTCCAGAAAGGGCTGGACCAAAAGGAGCAGGACGTGCAGGAGCCGAAAAGGTCACAGGACTGTGCAGGAGGCCTGAAAAAAATCCCGCTTGTGTGCCTTGGTGGCTGCTGTATTAATTGTATTATGTTACTAAGCCATATATATTGATTTATAACACAAAACTGTCAAAAGGGGTAATAGCTATAAGGGTAAACATGACTGAATATATCATCAGAGCAGTAAATTGATCAGTACATGTGAATGTCACGCAGAATGCTGCAGCATTCAGGTACCATCAGAAATTACAGGACTTTTTGTTGTTTGTGTTGTGTTGTGTTTTGTTGTTTTTGTTGTCAAACTCAGAAGTTGCTTGTGGCAGGAGTGTGGCTTTTGTTTTATTTATGGTAAAAAACATATGATTGTATCAATCAATCGATCAATCAATTTTATTTATATAGCGCCAAATCACAACAAACAGTTGCCCCAAGGCGCTTTATATTGTAAGGCAAGGCCATACAATAATTACGTAAAAACCCCAACGGTCAAAACGACCCCCTGTGTATCCACACAAAAGATTCATTCTGGCCTATATAAGGTGCCTGAGCCCAGTGAATCAGACCCCCCCCCCCCCCCCCCCGCACACACACACACACACACACACACACACACACACACACACACACACACACACACTCACATAAAAAAATCCAAGCAAACCCGCTGTAATTTCCAACGGTACATGAACGCAGCAGCAGCAGCATTCTGTGTGGTGTTCACATGCACTGATCAATTTACTGCTCTGATGATATATTCAATCATCTTTACACTTATATTTATTACCACTTTTGACAGTTTTGTGTTATAAATCAATATATATGGCTCAGTAACATAATACAGTGATAGAGCAGCCACCATGGCACACCACTGTTTTTTTTTTCTTTCAGGCCTCCTGCACACTCCTGCGATATCCAGAAAATTACCTTTGCTGAGCCACCTAACGTCTGTGTGCAGCAGATGTGTGTCTCATCCAGCTGTGAACAGAATAAATGCGTCTTCAGACTACTGAACCGAACAGAACACTGCTGCTCGCCGACTTTTCAATTCCTGGACTTTTCAAGCGAGCAGAGCAGATTTAGCCAGGTTAACATTAGAAGTTAGCATCGTATTTCTTGTGAATCATCTGAAATGCCGCTCCAAAGTCCCTTTCTTCAGTAAAGCCACATTTACATTGCAGATAAGACAGATGGATTTGCCATTTGAATAAATTAATAATACAGGATGAAAATTATAATTTTTCTTATCCACCATAGAAGAAGAGCTCTTCTTCTACTCTGACATTTAACGGCAACCGGCATCCTTGTTGGTGCATTGCTGCCACCTGCTACGTCTGTTATAGCAGCACTAAATCCTCTCGAGTCCAGTGACAGATTTTTTTTTTCATGCGATCGACTGGAACTCAGCCCACAATCGGCTGGTCGATCAACTGGTTGGGCTCGCCAGCTCTAGGGGTTGGTGATGACGTTAGAACTTACTTGTGTGAAGTGCCTTGAGGCAGCATAGTTGTGATTTTGTGCTACATAAAATTAAATAAATTGCAATTTAAATTAAAAATTGAAATTTAATTGAAACAACACATAAATGAGACAGAGACATTAGCCAAGCCAAGGGGTCAAGGAAGAGTTGACTTGTTTTTGGTGCAGATCCATACAAAGGATTGGATCTTGGCTTTAATCCTTGAACTATGAGCTTTGATCCTGATTGCTTTGATCCTTATTCTGCATTTGACTTTTGATCTGTAATACTGATTGGTTTGATCTTGCAATTCGAATTGCAGGTCAGTTCAGCGATCAGTATCAACAGTCAGGACAGACTCCTTGATTCTGGTCCATTTCATGATAGTAAGAAAATCAAAGCAAGACAGACAGATAGACAGACAAAAAGCAACAAAGACATACCCTCATAGATGAGGTTCAAAAACCAGTGCTCGGGAACAAAGAATAGTATCAAAGCTCTGCAAATGACTGGATCAGAGATCAGCCCTTGGTCATCAGGATCACTGATCAGAAATCTTGATCAATGGTCAGGATCAGTCATCACTACTAATCAGATAGAAGTGATCAGAAACAAAGATCAGAATCACTATTTCAGGTCAACAATCTGGATCAAACGAAGTTGGAGAGAAGATGAAAGAAATAACTTTCTGACAAAGAAAGAGATGAAAATGTCATCAGAGACTTAAACGGAGCACTGTTGGAGCTTTGTGGAAGAATGTACTCTGAGTGCCATTCTACTTCAAGCTTACTCCATTCAGTTTGAAATACAACTGTTTATCACAGTAAAAGATAATGAGGCAAATATTTATTTACTGTTTCAGTAACTAATTATGATGGAGGCTGAAACCTTGTGTCCCATGGTGCACACGACATGTATTCATGGCATGTGATCACGTGCAGCACATACAGTACAGCAGACATCAGTTATACATGTAATGTTATGTGTCGGACGCAGCTCGGAGAACCGACCAGCGTTTGAAGGACCCAGTATGAAATAAGCAGAGCACGGTACAAAGGCTAACTGAATTTAATACATAACAGTGATACATAAAAATACAAAAGAAAGTGCGGTCTGGCGTGGTGCGCTCCCAGCAGCGCTAACGGTCCGGAGCCAGAAGCTGTTCGGACTCAAGGACCCCGCCGACACCCCCCAGGTGGCCGCAACAAACCGAGTCTGTGAAAGAAGGAACCATTATGTGAGTCCACACTCTACACACAGAGAGAACACTTAAAGGTGTACAAACAGCAAACACTTCCTGGCTTGATTACTAATCAACTTCCCAACCTGCAGGCATGGAACATCCAGTTCACAAAACTCCACTGCAGTGGAAGTCGATACATGACTAACATACAGCTCAATATAATAAAGGTGTGAGGGACACCACATTTACTGACTGTATAAATGTTAGTCACAAAATCTAACGTACCTCAGGAAGTGTGCTGACGAGCGTGAGACCTCACCCTCTCCTCTTTCACAGACCGTGCATCAAACCTGGACGTTCTCTGCATCCACTGATGATGAGATGGCTCCCGAGACGACGATCTCACCCGTCTGGTCACAAGGTCGAGTCTCTGGCAAATACACACTGTGCACTCCAGTCTTAAATGCCACCATGTTCCAATCCATGCAGATGCACCACAGCTGTGAGTCCTGACGAGCCGCAGGTGATCAGCCTCAGGTGATCAGGGTGAGGTCCTGATAAACTCAGCAACACAGCCACTCAGTTCCAAATGCAAACCACCTGGAAGGAGAAGCAAAGGACAGAAACAAAAAGGCAGCCAGGCCCCCCCAGCCATATAACATGTAACTGCTGTATGGCAGCTTTAAGAGACGTGGACGGAGAAGCTGAAAAGCATTTAATTGAGCAGTGAGCATGAAACCTCGGCCTGGCAGATGACGTATGTTAATGTGTCAGTTCTTTATAATTTCTTCTGCAGAGTACGAGCCTCAAGCAAGTTAAATATGCATGGGAAGGATTTGAATTATACATTTGAATCAGAAACACACTAAAACAATAAATGTGTTGTGATTAATATTTCTAAATGACTGCTATGTTCAATCACATCCACACAACTAAACATTCTTGAGCTTTCATTTTAATCCAGTGAGAATTGTCTTTGGAGAATTAAAGCATGAAGCGACAGGATCTGTCCAGGTGATTTCATACAGTTTGTTCATTTGAGTTGTTGTGTCTTTCCTGAGCCTGTGGACCATAATTCAATGAGTCTGTTCATGGAGATGCTTCATGCTTAACACTGGGTAGCAGAAATCCCTGAGCTGAATGTAGCGGCCCTAATTCTCAGTATGGCTCAATGAAGCCACTCAGACACTGATGTGTACTCTGTATGGTGATGTGTTGTTAGTTCTACTCGGAGGAAGTTTCTGCTATAAGAGGGATGTGGAGGCAAATCAGAAAAAAGACAAATCAGCCTGCTGCTGGTCACGACTGTCCAGTGAATTCACTGTGGCAAAAGGACAGTGCAGTGTGAAGCTGCACATCATTTGCATGTCATTTCTTTCTTTTAATCCCCAGTAACGTCTTGGTCAGGAGCATAACAATACATAATAGAATATATCAAGAAACACAAATGTGAGAATAAGACCCCCATCACACATGGCACAAACGAGGCTAAATGGCATCCGAATGAAACATGGATCCACATTCGGGAAGCATCAAAGTGCATTTTGGGGATGTCAGACAGCAGTCTCAGAGCAGTCGAAACAGTCGGTCCCATTCGCTCGGCCGTCTTGATTGCTTTGCTCATGTTCAAAACAGTCGTGGCTCAGTCGAGGTGGAACCATTATGGAACGGCAGTCAGAGTGCCATCTGACCGCATTCTGAACAATCGGCTGCTGTGAAAACAGCATTCGTAACAGTCTGATTGCGATCGGGGAGATGTTCGGCATTATTCCGTCTTGGCCAAATTTTCTATTCTAATTTCCCGAATGTGCATGAACGCACTACGATGGTGCGTTCAGGCACATTCGGGAAATTAGAGTGCACCTAAACCGCTGCTGGAATATATTCTACTTAACTGCAAGCGCCCTGCAATTGTAAAGCTTTTAAGTGCATTCTTAGTGCATTCTTACTGGCTATGCCAGTAACTTCACCCTGACTGATCATTGGATAGTCATAGTCACTTCCTGTCTTCAGAGTGAGATTGCATCAGAATTTTGGCTCTCTGTTGGGACTGTTTACACAGAGACTGCTACCAGCTGCTTTGGACTTTGAACTAACAGTCTTTTTCAAGACTTTTTTACTTTTTTACCTTTTTACTTTTTTTACTTTTTTACTGTGCTCCAACGCCTAAGGAAGACCTCTAACGGTCGAAACATCGCGACGGAGCACTTTTATCAGCTAACTTTCATCAGCGTTGGCAAGCTAACTAGCTTGCTAACGCTTTCGTTTTTATTTATTTTTTTATTTTTTTTAGCACTGTTGTCGTGCGTTACCTGTGCTGCTCCACAGCGTGTTTAGTCGATTTTTATTTTATTTTAGCACCGTTGTCGTGCGTTCGCTATTGTTGTGCGTTATCTGTGCTGCTTCATGGCCTGTTTGGTGCCTTAATTAAGGCACTCCTTCTGCTGAATCACCTCTAAATTATTTACACATTATTCACTTTGTGTGTTTTTAGGAATCCGCTAGGTTGCGTAGCTACTAGCTCTTAGCCGATTTAGCATGGTGGCTTCTCCTGTCTCTCCCGTACTTTTCTGCTCTGGGTGTGAAATGTTTAGTTATTCCTCGGCCTCCTTTAGCAGTAACGGTACTTGTAATAAGTGCAGCTTATTCGTAGCTTTGGAGGCCAGGCTGGGCAAATTGGAGACTCGGCTCCGCACCGTGGAAAATTCTACAGCTAGCCAGGCCCCTGTAGTCGGTGCGGACCAAGGTAGCTTAGCCGCCGTTAGTTCCCCCCTGGCAGATCCCGGGCAGTCGGGAAAGCAGGCCGACTGGGTGACTGTGAGGAGGAAGCGTAGCCCTAAACAGAAGCCCCGTGTACACCGTCAACCCGTTCACATCTCTAACCGTTTTTCCCCACTCGACGATACACTCGCCGAGGATCAAACTCTGGTTATTGGCGACTCTGTTTTGAGAAATGTGAAGTTAGCGACACCAGCAACCATTGTCAATTGTCTTCCGGGGGCCAGAGCAGGCGACATCGAAGGACATTTGAAATTGCTGGCTAAGGCTAAGCGTAAATTTGGTAAGATTGTAATTCACGTCGGCAGTAATGACACTCGGTTACGCCAATCGGAGGTCACTAAAATTAACATTAAATCGGTGTGTAACTTTGCAAAACCAATGTCGGACTCTGTTGTTTTCTCTGGGCCCCTTCCCAATCGGACCGGGAGTGACATGTTTAGCCGCATGTTCTCCTTGAATTGCTGGCTGTCTGAGTGGTGTCCAAAAAATGAGGTGGGCTTCATTGATAATTGGCAAAGCTTCTGGGGAAAACCTGGTCTTGTTAGGAGAGACGGCATCCATCCCACTTTGGATGGAGCAGCTCTCATTTCTAGAAATCTGGCCAATTTTCTTGGATCCTCCAAACTGTGACTGTCCAGCGTTGGGACCAGGAGGCAGAGCTGTGGTCTTATACACCTCTCTGCAGCTTCTCTCCCCCTGCCGTCCCCTCGTTGCCCCGTCCCCGTGGAGACGGTGCCTGCTCCCAGGCCACCAATAATCAGCAAAAATCTATTTAAGCATAAAAATTCAAAAAGAAAAAATAATATAGCACCTTCAATTGCACTACAGACTAAAACAGTTAAATGTGGTCTATTAAACATTAGGTCTCTCTCTTCTAAGTCCCTGTTGGTAAATGATATAATAATTGATCAACGTATTGATTTATTCTGCCTAACAGAAACCTGGTTACAGCAGGATTAATATGTTAGTTTAAATGAGTCAACACCCCCGAGTCACACTAACTGTCAGAATGCTCGTAGCACGGGCCGGGGCGGAGGATTAGCAGCAATCTTCCATTCCAGCTTATTAATTAATCAAAAACCTAGACAGAGCTTTAATTCATTTGAAAGCTTGTCTCTTAGTCTTGTCCATCCAAATTGGAAGTCTCAAAAACCAGTTTTATTTGTTATTATCTATCGTCCACCTGGTCGTTACTGTGAGTTTCTCTGTGAATTTTCGGACCTTTTGTCTGACTTAGTGCTTAGCTCAGATAAGATAATTATAGTGGGCGATTTTAACATCCACACAGATGCTGAGAATGACAGCCTCAACACTGCATTTAATCTATTATTAGACTCTATCGGCTTTGCTCAAAAAGTAAATGAGTCCACCCACCACTTTAATCATATCTTAGATCTTGTTCTGACTTATGGTATGGAAATAGAAGACTTAACAGTATTCCCTGAAAACTCCCTTCTGTCTGATCATTTTTTAATAACATTTACATTTACCCTGATGGACTACCCTGCAGTGGGGAATAAGTTTCATTACACTAGAAGTCTTTCAGAAAGTGCTGTAACTAGGTTTAAGGATATGATTCCTTCTTTATGTTCTCTAATGTCATATACCAACACAGAGCAGAGTAGCTACCTAAACTCTGTAAGGGAGTTAGAGTATCTCGTCAATAGTTTTACATCCTCATTGAAGACAACCTTGGATGCTGTAGCTCCTCTGAAAAAGAGAGCTTTAAATCAGAAGTGTCTGACTCCGTGGTATAACTCACAAACTCGCAGCTTAAAGCAGATAACCCGTAAGTTGGAGAGGAAATGGCGTCTCACTAATTTAGAAGATCTTCACTTAGCCTGGAAAAAGAGTCTGTTGCTCTATAAAAAAAGCCCTCCGTAAAGCTAGGACATCTTACTACTCATCACTAATTGAAGAAAATAAGAACAACCCCAGGTTTCTTTTCAGCACTGTAGCCAGGCTGACAAAGAGTCAGAGCTCTATTGAGCTGAGTATTCCATTAACTTTAACTAGTAATGACTTCATGACTTTCTTTGCTAACAAAATTTTGACTATTAGAGAAAAAATTACTCATAACCATCCCAAAGATGTATCGTTATCTTTGGCTGCTTTCAGTGATGACGGTATTTGGTTAGACTCTTTCTCTCCGATTGTTCTGTCTGAGTTATTTTCATTAGTTACTTCATCCAAACCATCAACATGTTTATTAGACCCCATTCCTGCCAGGCTGCTCAAGGAAGTCCTACCATTATTCAATGCTTCAATCTTAAATATGATCAATCTATCTTTGTTAGTTGGTTATGTACCACAGGCCTTTAAGGTGGCAGTAATTAAACCATTACTTAAAAAGCCATCACTTGACCCAGCTATCTTAGCTAATTATAGGCCAATCTCCAACTTTCCTTTTCTCTCAAAGATTCTTGAGAGGGTAGTTGTAAAACAGCTAACTGATCACCTGCAGAGGAATGGTCTATTTGAAGAGTTTCAGTCAGGTTTTAGAATTCATCATAGTACAGAAACAGCATTAGTGAAGGTTACAAATGATCTTCTTATGGCTTCGGACAGTGGACTTATCTCTGTGCTTGTTTTGTTGGACCTCAGTGCTGCTTTTGATACTGTTGACCATAAAATTTTATTACAGAGATTAGAGCATGTCATAGGTATTAAAGGCACTGCGCTGCGGTGGTTTGAATCATATTTGTCTAATAGATTACAGTTTGTTCATGTAAATGGGGAATCTTCTTCACAGACTAAAGTTAATTATGGAGTTCCACAAGGTTCTGTGCTAGGACCAATTTTATTCACTTTATACATGCTTCCCTTAGGCAGTATTATTAGACGGTATTGCTTAAATTTTCATTGTTACGCAGATGATACCCAGCTTTATCTATCCATGAAGCCAGAGGATACACACCAATTAGCTAAACTGCAGGATTGTCTTACAGACATAAAGACATGGATGACCTCTAATTTCCTGCTTTTAAACTCAGATAAAACTGAAGTTATTGTACTTGGCCCCACAAATCTTAGAAGCAGTCTAACCAGATCATTACTCTGGATGGCATTTCCCTGATCTCTAGTAATACTGTGAGAAATCTTGGAGTCATTTTTGATCAGGATATGTCATTCAAAGCGCATATTAAACAAATATGTAGGACTGCCTTTTTGCATTTACGCAATATCTCTAAAATCAGAAAGGTCTTGTCTCAGAGTGATGCTGAAAAATTAATTCATGCATTTATTTCCTCTAGGCTGGACTATTGTAATTCATTATTATCAGGTTGTCCTAAAAGTTCCCTAAAAAGCCTTCAGTTGGTTCAGAATGCTGCAGCTAGAGTACTGACGGGGACTAGCAGGAGAGAGCATATCTCACCCGTGTTGGCCTCTCTTCATTGGCTTCCTGTTAATTCTAGAATAGAATTTAAAATTCTTCTTCTTACTTATAAGGTTTTGAATAATCAGGTCCCATCTTATCTTAGGGACCTCGTAGTACCATATTACCCCATTAGAGCGCTTCGCTCTCAGACTGCAGGCTTACTTGTAGTTCCTAGGGTTTGTAAGAGTAGAATGGGAGGCAGAGCCTTCAGCTTTCAGGCTCCTCTCCTGTGGAACCAGCTCCCAATTCAGATCAGGGAGACAGATACCCTCTCTACTTTTAAGATTAGGCTTAAAACTTTCCTTTTCGCTAAGGCTTATAGTTAGGGCTGGATCAAGTGACCCTGGACCATCCCTTAGTTATGCTGCTTTAGACGTAGACTGTGGGGGGGTTCCCATGATGCACTGTTTCTTTCTCTTTTTGCTCCGTATGCATCACTCTGCATTTAATCATTAGTGATCGATCTCTGCCCCCCTTCACAGCATGTCTTTTTCCTGGTTCTTTCTCTCAGCCCCAACCATTCTCAGCAGAAGACTGCCCCTCCCTGAGCCTGGTTCTGCTGGAGGTTTCTTCCTGTTAAAAGGGAGTTTTTCCTTCCCACTGTAGCCAAGTGCTTGCTCATAGGGGGTCGTTTTGACCGTTGGGGTTTTTCATAATTATTGTATGGCCTTGCCTTACAATATAGAGCGCCTTGGGGCAACTGTTTGTTGTGATTTGGCGCTATATAAGAAAAAAGTTGATTGAAGTTGATTGATTGTTCTTACTGTATCCGGGCAGCTGTCCAGGTACTCTTACTGTGTACCAGAAATGGGGTCAAATACTTTGCATTGTATTTAAATACAAATACTTTAGATTTTCGAATTCCAAATACAAATACAAATACTTTGTACTTTTTCCAAATACAAATACTTTATAGTTTGAGTATTTCAAATACAAATACTTTCTATGAACTATAAACAACAAATCAACACAAAAACTGATAAACCGGTGGCAATTTATTGTGAAAATAGCATGACCAAATGCTATTGATAAGTAAGGAAGTAAAGGATTAAATGTTTTATCACAAATTCACTATTATAATGTCACAGGCAATAATCGAACTATCACAATATATATTCTGTTTCCATCAATATTGCATCCTTTTGTATCCACCATATCACAAAACAATAATAAAATGTCATATCTGGTGTGTCTCAACACGGTGTCACAGAGATTCCCAAGTTTGAAAAGTATTTGAAAAAGTATTTGGAAAAGTATTTGGAAATATTTGGGATCAGTGATGCATTTGAAATACAAATACAAATACTTTGAATTCAAAAATCAGAAAATACAAATACAAATACTCTGAAAAATGTATTTAAGTATTTTCAAATACAAATACTTTTGTATTTGGCCCCATGTCTGCTGTGTACTACCTACATTTGTACTGCATTCGGAGACTCGTGCACAAGACACATGCACGAATCAGTCAGAGAAGATCGGAGCAGGTCAGTCTGGGTATTCTGGGTTGTTCGCAATTCTTATTCCCTCCCAGATGTGGCACAAATATATATATATATATATATATATTTTTTTTTTCTACATTTTGCCTAATTCGGCTTGGCTCGTGCACATTTGTATGGTGTGTGATGGGATCTATGTCTTTTATTGCTGTTAAAATCACCTGGCAATGGTAGATATAGGTGACTTTTTGAAATAGGTGCTGATGGACTGCTTATCAACCAAGATTCCATAATGTAGGAAATGCAGCAGTGTGCAGCACCACAAACAGAACTCTGATCGGAGGAATGGTTGAAAAAATGAGATACTTCGACTCCCCAAAGTACTGAATTTGTTTGTGTGGGCAGTTTTTAAGTGTGTTGCTGAGGCTTTTATTTTAACTTGGCATCCAGTCAAATATTTAGGTCTGCATTTTATGAATTATTAATAGAAATATAAATTGATTTTGTTGAAAATCCAAAATCTAGCGGCCAAATAGCAGAAGGTAAATGTCATCTATTAAAGAGTGTGAGCTGACAGGTTTAAGAAGCTGCCAGAGACTATTGGCAAGCTCGTAATCTTAAGCAAACAAACAAATTTTAAAAAGTCCTACTGCAGAAATCTCAACAAAGTGTGCAGGGAGATTAACATATTGGGTTGTCATGACCTGAGGACTTAAAATGTGAGTAAAACAGGATTTATCCATTTATTTACTTTCAAGAAAACATTCTCATATTTCTGTTTGAAGTGAAGCTCAAAAAAAAAAAACTTTTTAAAACTGTAAGAATGGTGCAATGTGAAGTGTTGCATATGTTGCACTTAAGGCATAAAATACTGGAAAAACAGAATAATAAGGGACTTTGAATACTTTGTTTTCATTCCAAAAGTTATGCTTGTGCTTTTGTGAGTGTACTGACTCCTTGTCCCTGTATGATGTTGAAGATCTCTGAGGAGATCACAGGTCTCAAACTTGTGCCCCTAATCGTCGCCATGTCATATGTTTCATTAATCTCATTCAGGCTCTTACTGCACACGTACTTCAAAAGATGATTTTTTGGGGGGGTTGTCTCATCAGTTCCACTTAGTGCAGAACTGTCAACCCAGTCTCACGGCATGTCATGATTCAGCAGCACGAAATATACATTAATCTATTGGTTCGTGATATTGTGACGAAAAGCGCGTCATTTTTGTCAATGCAGCATGAATTCATTCTCATTCATTCCATGATGGCTGCATGAAATTAAAAGTGAAGCCGGGGGGGGGGGGGGGTCAGGGGTGGTTATGGTTAGGGTGGGTTGAAGGAGTAGGGTTAGGTTATGGTTAAGGTTAGGGTTGAGGGAAGGAGTATGGTTAATAATAGTGAGTTTAAAAAAAAGTCACGAAAATTTGACTCATTTCATGACGGGGGACAAAAAAACAAAAAAAAAAAAAAAAAAAAAAACGTGAGACTGGGCTGGAACTGTAGGAGCAAAACCGGGATATTCAGAGTAATAGTGACTGAATAAATGGACTGCATTTATATAGCGCTTTTCCATCTGCATCAGACGCTCAAAGTTCTTTACAGTTATGCCTCACATTCACCCCAATGTCAGGGTGCTGCCATACAAGGCACTCACTACACACCGGGAGCAGTAGGGGATTAAAGGCCTTGCCCAAGGGCCCTTAGTGATTTTCCAGTCAGGCGGGGATTTGAACCCATGATCTTCTGGTCTCAAGCCCAACACCTTAACCACTAGACCATCACCTCCCCAATGATGTTTTAGTTGTTAAAAATATACATATACATTGTCATTACCTGTGGTGACACAGTTCTGCTAATCCACTAACCGCTAATTAGCAAAGAAAACTTTTTCGTTGGCTGATTATCTTTTCAGCTAATTTTGAAAACCATCCACAGATTAATTAGCTTCCACTATATTTAGTTCCGCTGACTTTCACTCCACTAACATTTCTTTGCTGGTATAGTGAGTAAGACCGAATGGTCAAAAACACAAGTAAACAATAAAACCAAACATTAATTTCTCTCTGTTGGATGTTTTGCAACAGCCAAGGTGCCATAAAGAACTCAGCAAGCCACCCACCCCCAGCAGAAGAAGGCAGGGCAAGTGCTGGTGCAGCTGGAAAAAAAGAAGAAAAAAACTGTAACTGACTTTCAACACACAGCAATTCAGACAGTAGCGGAAAAGGTCAATCGCAACATTGTTTTCAGTCATGGTCACAACATAACTCTTCACAAAACTAACTAAATTCCTTGAACTATAAAAGCAAAACAAATCTATAACACCAACAACACTCCTAAATTAACGTACAACAACAATACAATTAACGTGCAATAAGAATAATAAAAACAAACAAACCCCAAACTCCCATAATGCATCGCTGCAATGCATTATGATCGACAGTGTGTCTGCTTTAAAAGTACATGCAGTGTGTGTCTTCTTTAAAAGTACATGCAAGTGCATGCTTTACTTTTTTAAGTGAAAAGACACTAATTTATGGAGTTAAATTTGTCTCATTAATGCCTGTAAATGCACAGAGGGTGATCTACAAATCATCCTTGATTTGCACACATATTTTGTGGTCCACATACTCAAATTTTCGATTTTTAACTTGCGTGTTGGCTTTTACAAATAGATGACATTTCGTAAATACATCATTTCTTCCATTTGTTAAAAAAAAAAAAAAAAAAGCATTTGCAAAACTGAAGATTCTGTTTGTGAAGTTTTACTCAGCATGTTGGCAGTGTTCTATGCGTTTTGACGAGGGGGCGGGGGTGATAAGATGCGTCTGATTTCCCATAATGCCTTTTGATGCTTGTGTCGGTTTAAGGCTCAAACCTTCTTTATTGTTTCTTCTTCATTACTTTAAAAGAGTGATATTTTCACTTTGTAAAAATGACAGAGTTGCTGTGAATGTGTTGATAAAGTGTCTGGAATTAGTCTGTTTATAAATACAGCCATGAGTGAAAGTGCATGGCGTTTGATCTACACTGCCACTGTGAAAGGCAAATGAGACGTCTTTGTAGTAGCTGACAGGGTGTTTAAAAACACAAGTACTGCATTGTCAATATTGAAAGTTAGTGGTTACTTGTAACCTCAGCTATTTTTTTTAGGAGTTTACTGTTTGTGTTATAAAAGTAAAATTTTCAGTTAGCGGATTAGTGGTTATTGAAGCTAATTTTTTTGGTTCGCTGTACCCACCACTGGTCATTACTAATATTAATACTATTCTCATTAATATTATTTTTGTTGGTGTTTGTAAAATGATGTCTTTAAAATGTCTTCAAAAGTGAACCTTTACTCTATGAGGGAGCTTCTGATACTGCTCTGTGGCTCCATGTCTGTGCATTGCCTGTATAAGCAGTAGTTAAACAGATGACAGAGAAAAAAAAAACTTTTTTGTGGAAATTGCTATCTGATTGGCTAATATCAGCAGAAGCACACTTGGTTTTGTATTTGAACCCTTCACCATAGAGCTCTGAGCCTATCACCACTCTGTGCTTAAGAGCAGACACTGGGATTATTATGAAGCACATGACTTGAGTTTCATTAATCACATATTAATCTAATATTATTCAGGCAAATCTGCTCAAAGAGTTTTTTCTGCTACCATTCACACTGTTAATGCTGCCTGGCCTTCTGACAGTGCAGGCTAGGGGGTCACAGAAGCTATGTATGTATTAATTACACATAGAAAAAACAAACAAACAAACAAGAATGGCCTATTACTGGACTTAGTGTCAGGATTTGGATTTTTGTCTTTGTTATGTATGCTCTGTCTTAGTTGCTTTATTTTATTGTTTTCTTCTGGTGTTAGTTGTCTTGCTGGGTTTTATCTGCTTGGGGTTTTCTGTCCCGATCTCTCTTGTCTGTCACTTGGTGCTTGGTGGTGGGCGCTTCACTCTGTCTGGCCACACACTTGTTCTGGTGCTTTCTATGCACCGTTTCTAATCTGCAGCTCATCACCTGGGTGCATTTAAGGTTCACTTGGTGCTTTAGGCACTTGCCAGATCGATGCACCTTGTACCTTCTTTCCAGCTCTGTTCCGTGTGTTCTCATAGTCCTGCTTGCGTCATAGTGTTTTTGACCTCCTGCCTGTTTTCTCGACCACGCTTAAGCCTGATGATTTTTGTACTGCTGTATTTTTTTGGACTGCCTACTTATGTACTGACCTCAGCTATCCACACTACTAAATTCTTTTAAAAACCAAAGCTGTTCGAGCATTGCATTTGTGTCCAGCCGTTCCTGAGCATCCATCCTGATACTTACAAGAATTTTGCGTTAAAGAGATTTTGACAGCTCTAATATTAACCAGATTTTTTTTTCCAGTTAAATCAGCTTCTATCAATGGTGACTCGTGAGTCAAGATCATTGAATAATTTTTAGAACAGTAAATCTGCATGTGGTTGCAGATACAGAATGCCATGGGTCAGACTTTAGGTATTTAGTTTTGTCCTCAGCATTATTCTATTCCGAGCATGTTTACTCACATTTTTTTTTCAGCTGGACTGAAATTTGGACTGAAAGCTGCCCACACAGACAAGCCAAATACCTTCTGGACAATAACCTTAATGCAAGGGCTAACCTGGGCTACAGCCCCAGGACCTTCATCATAGAGGGGGCTGCTAAGAAATTATAGTAATTAATAATTAGGGGTGTTGTAAAAAATGATTTGTCAGAACAATGATTTTATTGCTTTGCTTATTCTCACTGCTGGTCATCAAGTTTTTTTCTATTCCCCTTTCCTGCTTTTGAGGAGGAGGAGTCAGTGTGTGTGTGTGTGTGTGTGTGTGTGTGTTCATAGAGTAATAGAGCACTAGAGCACATGCACATATACTTAAGGAAAACTAGAGTGACAGCACGTTAGTAAAATTATTTTAATGTGTCTTATTACTGTTTTCTTTCAAACTAGGGGCTTAAAAGCCAAAGTGCACAGATACATATTTGTGCTGATTCACAGTTTCTGTATTAGATCAAACCACACTGCATACGAGTTTGGACAGACAACATTAGCAACTTATTACATAGTTGATGTTTGATATAAAATACTGTAAGATTTCACACATGGGATGTTTGTCAAATTGAGATGTTGCCTATGATGATCTTAATCTGTACAGAGTGATCATTTATAACAAGCCATAATTTGTGCAAAAATTAAAGTTTAAATTGACAGAATGTTTGAAGCGGTCTGGCGGGACACATTGCATGGTGAGTAAAAAAACAAACAAACAAACAAAAAAATAATGCCCCAGAGTAAATTCATCAAATGCTAATCACAAGCTGTAATCCAGTTCAAAAATGTTTAAAGAAAATAAATTTTTTATTTACACTCTGTCACATGGTGTTTAAGTGTCTGACACAGCTCTCTGCAGCTCACACATCAAAAACATACTGTACTATATGTACGTTTTTGAACAGGGCACCAATGCTACATCAATCCAGTGGAGCTGCTACTTCTTCACATTGAAAAGAGCCAGTTGAGGTGGTTTGCACATCTGGTGAGGATGCTCCCTTGTCATCTCCCTAAGAAGGCCTTTCAGCTACCTTCAATAGGGAGGATGCCCTGAAGAAGATCCAGGACATGGTGGAGAGATTATATTACCCACCTGGCTTGGGAACGCCTTTGGATCCCTCAGGAAGTGTTACAGGACTTGGCCAAGAATAGGGAAGTGTGGAATGAGCTGCTTGCTCTGCCTCCACGACCCGGATAAGTGGTTGAAAATGTTGTGGTGCCTTGGTGTTTGCTTTGCTCTATTCTCCCTCCCTCTCTTTTTCCCCAGCCACTACACAACAAAGCTGATAACACTGCACCTGTCAGCAATCATCTGCACCTGTATTTAAGCCCTGGTTCTTCAACTCCACAATTGCCAGAAACTCAGTTTTCACCCTGTGGTAACCTGGCCTCACTATCTTCCATAATAGTTAACATTGCTTACTCTTGACTCTGCATTATTCATTTTTGACTTGGTTTGTGCTCTTTTTTTCCAGCATTCCTGGGTCTCATCAGCTCCATTGCGGCCATCTGGTTCTTCCCTATCATACGACGTATTCTGGTCCAGCCTGTGTCTTTGAGCTCCAGTGTCCCCAACAAAATCTCCTCCAGGATTCATTCCACTTTTCTTAAATAAACTGTCACCTTGGTTCCACCACAATTCCCTGCATTTGGGTCCTAAATCATTTATCGGCTCAACCGTAACAAAAAATGAATGAAGGAATGAATCAAGTGACATGAAATATAACAAAATAATGAAATATGAACTTTGCATCATATTTAACTTTAAGTTGGCTCAAGTTAAAAAAAAAAAAAAGTATATATATATATATATATATATATATATATATATATATATATATATATGTATCAAATCAAATCAAAGCAATTTCATTTATATAGCACCAAATCACAACAAACAGTTGCCCCAAGGCGCTTCATATTGCAAGGCAAAGCCATACAGTAATCACAGAAAAACCCCAACTGTCAAAACGACCCCCTGTGAGCAAGCACTTGGCGACAGTGGGAAGGAAAAACTCCCTTTTAACAGGAAGAAACCTCCAGCAGAACCAGGCTCAGGGAGGGGCAGTCTTCTGCTGGGACTGGTTGGGGCTGAGGGAGAGAACCAGGAAAAAGACATGCTGTGGAGGGGAGCAGAGATCAATCACTAATGATTAAATGCAGAGTGGTGCATACAGAGCAAAAAGAGAAAGAAACACTCAGTGCATCATGGGAACCCCCCAGCAGTCTAAGTCTATACCAGCATAACTAAGGGATGGTTCAGGGTCACCTGATCCAGCACTAACTATAAGCTTTAGCAAAAAGGAAAGTTTTAAGCCTAATCTTAAAAGTAGAGAGGGTGTCTGTCTCCCTGATCTGAATTGGGAGCTGGTTCCAGAGGAGAGGAGCCTGAAAGCTGAAGGCTCTGCCTCCCATTCTACTCTTACAAACCCTAGGAACTACAAGTAAGCCTGCAGTCTGAGAGCGAAGCGCTCTATTGGGGTGATATGGTACTACGAGGTCCCTAACATAAGATGGGACCTGATTATTCAAAACCTTATAAGTAAGAAGAAGAATTTTAAATTCTATTCTAGAATTAACAGGAAGCCAATGAAGAGAGGCCAATATGGGTGAGATATGCTCTCTCCTTCTAGTCCCCGTTAGTACTCTAGCTGCAGCATTTTGAATTAACTGAAGGCTTTTCAGGGAACTTTTAGGACAACCTGATAATAATGAATTACAATAGTCCAGCCTAGAGGAAATAAATGCATGAACTAGTTTTTCAGCATCACTCTGAGACAAGACCTTTCTAATTTTAGAGATATTGTGCAAATGCAAAAAAGCAGTCCTACATATTTGTTTAATGTGCGCATTGAATGACATATCCTGATCAAAAATGACTCCAAGATTTCTTACAGTATTACTAGAGGTCAGGGTAATGCCATCCAGAGTAAGGATCTGGTTAGACACCATGTTTCTAAGATTTTTGGGGCCAAGTACAATAACTTCAGTTTTATCAATTCAATCAATCAATCAATCAATTTTTTTTTACATAGCGCCAAATCACAACAAACAGTTGCCCCAAGGCGCCTCACACTGCAAGGCAAGGCCATACAATAATTATGTAAAACCCCAACGGTCAAAACGACCCCCTGTGAGCAAGCACTTGGCTACAGTGGAAAGGAAAAACTCCCTTTTAACAGGAAGAAACCTCCAGCAGAACCAGGCTCAGGGAGGGGCAGTCTTCTGCTGGGACTGGTTGGGGCTGAGGGAGAGAACCAGGAAAAAGACATGCTGTGGAGGGGAGCAGAGATCGATCACTAATGATTAAATGCAGAGTGGTGCATACAGAGCAAAAGAGAAAGAAACAGTGCATCATGGGAACCCCCCAGCAGTCTACGTCTATAGCAGCATAACTAAGGGATGGTTCAGGGTCACCTGATCCAGCCCTAACTATAAGCTTTAGCAAAAAGGAAAGTTTTAAGCCTAATCTTAAAAGTAGAGAGGGTGTCTGTCTCCCTGATCTGAATTGGGAGCTGGTTCCACAGGAGAGGAGCCTGAAAGCTGAAGGCTCTGCCTCCCATTCTACTCTTACAAACCCTAGGAACTACAAGTAAGCCTGCAGTCTGAGAGCGAAGCGCTCTATTGGGGTGATATGGTACTACGAGGTCCCTAAGATAAGATGGGACCTGATTATTCAAAACCTTATAAGTAAGAAGAAGAATTTTAAATTCTATTCTAGAGTTAACAGGAAGCCAATGAAGAGAGGCCAATATGGGTGAGATATGCTCTCTCCTTCTAGTCCTCGTTAGTACTCTAGCTGCAGCATTTTGAATTAACTGAAGGCTTTTCAGGGAACGTTTAGGACAACCTGATAATAATGAATTACAATAGTCCAGCCTAGAGGAAATAAATGCATGAATTAGTTTTTCAGCATCACTCTGAGACAAGACCTTTCTAATTTTAGAGATATTGCGTAAATGCAAAAAAGCAGTCCTACATATTTGTTTAATATGCACTTTGAATGACATATCCTGATCAAAAATGACTCCAAGATTTCTCACAGTATTACTAGAGGTCAGGGTAATGCCATCCAGAGTAAGGATCTGATTAGACACCATGTTTCTAAGATTTGTGGGGCCAAGTACAATAACTTCAGTTTTATCTGAGTTTAAAAGCAGGAAATTAGAGGTCATCCATGTCTTTATGTCTGTAAGACAATCCTGCAGTTTAGCTAATTGGTGTGTGTCCTCTGGCTTCATGGATAGATAAAGCTGGGTATCATCTGCGTAACAATGAAAATTTAAACAATACCGTCTAATAATACTGCCTAAGGGAAGCATGTATAAAGTGAATAAAATTGGTCCTAGCACAGAACCTTGTGGAATTCCATAATTAACTTTAGTCTGTGAAGAAGATTCCCCATTTACATGAACAAATTGTAATCTATTAGACAAATATGATTCAAACCACCGCAGCGCAGTGCCTTTAATACCTATGGCATGCTCTAATCTCTGTAATAAAATTTTATGGTCAACAGTATCAAAAGCAGCACTGAGGTCTAACAGAACAAGCACAGAGATGAGTCCACTGTCCGAGGCCATAAGAAGATCATTTGTAACCTTCACTAAACCTCAAATAGACCATTCCTCTGCAGATGATCTGTTAGCTGTTTTACAACTACCCTTTCAAGAATTTTTGAGAGAAAAGGAAGGTTGGAGATTGGCCTATAATTAGCTAAGATAGCTGGGTCAAGTGATGTCTTTTTAAGTAATGGTTTAATTACTGCCACCTTAAAAGCCTGTGGTACATAGCCAACTAACAAAGATAGATTGATCATATTTAAGATCGAAGCATTAAATAATGGTAGGGCTTCCTTGAGCAGCCTGGTAGGAATGGGGTCTAATAAACATGTTGATGGTTTGGATGAAGTAACTAATGAAAATAACTCAGACAGAACAATCGGAGAGAAAGAGTCTAACCAAATACCGGCATCACTGAAAGCAGCCAAAGATAATGATACATCTTTGGGATGGTTATGAGTAATTTTTTCTCTAATAGTTAAAATTTTGTTAGCAAAGAAAGTCATGAAGTCATTACTAGTTAAAGTTAATGGAATACTCAGCTCAATAGAGCTCTGACTCTTTGTCAGCCTGGCTACAGTGCTGAAAAGAAACCTGGGGTTGTTCTTATTTTCTTCAATTAGTGATGAGTAGAAAGATGTCCTAGCTTTACAGAGGGCTTTTTTATAGAGCAACAGACTCTTTTTTCCAGGCTAAGTGAAGATCTTCTAAATTAGTGAGACGCCATTTCCTCTCCAACTTACGGGTTATCTGCTTTAAGCTACGAGTTTGTGAGTTATACCACGGAGTCAGGCACTTCTGATTTAAAGCTCTCTTTTTCAGAGGAGCTACAGCATCCAAAGTTGTCTTCAATGAGGATGTAAAACTATTGACGAGATACTCTATCTCACTTACAGAGTTTAGGTAGCTACTCTGCACTGTGTTGTTATATGGCATTAGAGAACATAAGGAAGGAATCATATCCTTAAACCTAGTTACAGCGCTTTCTGAAAGACTTCTAGTGTAATGAAACTTATTCCCCACTGCTGGGTAGTCCATCAGAGTAAATGTAAATGTTATTAAGAAATGATCAGACAGAAGGGAGTTTTCAGGGAATACTGTTAAGTCTTCTATTTCCATACCATAAGTCAGAACAAGATCTAAGATATGATTAAAGTGGTGGGTGGACTCATTTACATTTTGAGCAAAGCCATTAGAGTCTAATAATAGATTAAATGCAGTGTTGAGGCTGTCATTCTCAGCATCTGTGTGGATGTTAAAATCGCCCACTATAATTATCTTATCTGAGCTAAGCACTAAGTCAGACAAAAGGTCTGAAAATTCACAGAGAAACTCACAGTAACGACCAGGTGGACGATAGATAAATAAAACTGGTTTTTGGGACTTCCAATTTGGATGGACAAGACTAAGAGTCAAGCTTTCAAATGAATTAAAGCTCTGTCTGAGTTTTTGATTAATTAATAAGCTGGAATGGAAGATTGCTGCTAATCCTCCGCCCCGGCCCGTGCTACGAGCATTCTGACAGTTAGTGTGACTCGGGGGTGTTGACTCATTTAAACTAACATATTCATCCTTCTGTAACCAGGTTTCTGTAAGGCAGAATAAATCAATATGTTGATCAATTATTATATCATTTACCAACAGGGACTTAGAAGAGAGAGACCTAATGTTTAATAGACCTCATTTAACTGTTTTAGTCTGTGGTGCAGTTGAAGGTGCTATATTATTTTTTCTTTTTGAATTTTTATGCTTAAATAGATTTTTGCTGGTTGTTGGTGGTCTGGGAGCAGGCACCGTCTCTACAGGGATGGGGTAATGAGGGGATGGCAGGGGGAGAGAAGCTGCAGAGAGGTGTGTAAGACTACAACTCTGCTTCCTGGTCCCAACCCTGGATAGTCACGGTTTGGAGGATTTAAGAAAATTGGCCAGATTTCTAGAAATGAGAGCTGCTCCATCCAAAGTGGGATGGATGCCGTCTCTCCTAACAAGACCAGGTTTTCCCCAGAAGCTTTGCCAATTACCTATGAAGCCCACCTCATTTTTTGGACACCACTCAGACAGCCAGCAATTCAAGGAGAACATGCGGCTAAACATGTCATTCCCGGTCCGATTGGGGAGGGGCCCAGAGAAAACTACAGAGTCCGACATTGTTTTTGCAAAGTTACACACCGATTCAATGTTAATTTTAGTGACCTACGATTGGCGTAACCGGGTGTCATTACTGCCGACGTGAATTACAATCTTACCAAATTTACGCTTAGCCTTAGCCAGCAGTTTCAAATTTCCTTCAATATCGCCTGCTCTGGCCCCCGGAAGACAATTGACTATGGTTGCTGGTGTCGCTAACTTCACATTTCTCAAAACAGAGTCGCCAATAACCAGAGTTTGATCCTCGGCGGGTGAGTCGCAGAGTGGGGAAAAACGGTTAGAAATGTGAACGGGTTGGCGGTGTACACGGGGCTTCTGTTTAGAACTACGCTTCCTCCTCACAGTCACCCAGTCGGCCTGCTTTCCCGGCTGCTCGGGATCTGCCAGGGGGGAACTAACGGCGGCTAAGCTACCTTGGTCCGCACCGACTACAGGGGCCTGGCTAGCTGTAGAATTTTCCACGGTGCGGAGCCGAGTCTCCAATTCGCACAGCCTGGCCTCCAAAGCTACGAATAAGCTACACTTATTACAAGTACCATTACTGCTAAAGGAGGCCAAGGAATAACTAAACATTTCACACCCAGAGCAGAAAAGCGCGGGAGAGACAGGAGAAGCCGCCATGCTAAATCGGCTAAGAGCTAGTAGCTGCGCTAAACTAGCGGATTCCTAAAAACACGCAAAGTGAATAATGTGTAAATAATTTAGAGGTGATTGATTATCTGAGTTTAAAAGCAGGAAATTAGAGGTCATCCATGTCTTTATGTCTGTAAGACAATCCTGCAGTTTAGCTAATTGGTGTGTGTCATCTGGCTTCATGGATAGATAAAGCTGAGTATCATCTGCGTAACAATGAAAATTTAAGCAATGCTGTCTAATAATACTGCCTAAGGGAAGCATGTATAAAGTGAATAAAATTGGTCCTAGCACAGAACCTTGTAGAACTCCATAATTAACCTTAGTCTGTGAAGAAGACTCCCCATTTACATGAACAAATTGTAATCTATTAGATAAATATGATTCAAACCACCGCAGCGCAGTGCCTTTAATACCTATGGCATGCTCTAATCTCTGTAATAAAATTTTATGGTCAACAGTATCAAAAGCAGCACTGAGGTCTAACAGAACAAGCACAGAGATGAGTCCACTGTCTGAGGCCATAAGAAGATCATTTGTAACCTTCACTAATGCTGTTTCTGTACTATAATGAATTCTAAACACTGACTAAAACTCTTCAAATAGACCGTTCCTCTGCAGATGAACAGTTAGCTGTTTTACAACTACCCTTTCAAGAATTTTTGAGAGAAAAGGAAGGTTGGAGATTGGCCTATAATTAGCTAAGATAGCTGGGTCAAGTGATGGCTTTTTAAGTAATGGTTTAATTACTGCCACCTTAAAAGCCTGTGGTACATAGCCAACTAATAATGATAGATTGATCATATTTAACATCGAAGCATTAATTAATGGTAGGGGTTCCTTGAGCAGCCTGGTAGGAATGGGGTCTAATAGACATGTTGATGGTTTGGAGGAAGTAACTAATGAAAATAACTCAGACAGAACAATCGGAGAGAAAGAGTCTAACCAAATACCGGCATCACTGAAAGCAGCCAAAGAGAACGATATGTCTTTGGGATGGTTATGGGTAATTTTTTCTCTAATAGTTAAAATTTTATTAGCAAAGAAAGTCATGAAGTCATTACTAGTTAAAGTTAAAGGAATAATCGGCTCAATAGAGCTCTGACTCTTTGTCAGCCTGGCTACAGTGCTGAAAAGAAACCTGGGGTTCTTATTTTCTTCAATTAGTGATGAGTAGTAAGATGTCCTAGCTTTACGGAGGGCTTTTTTATAGAGCAACAGACTCTTTTTCCAGGCTAAGTGAAGATCTTCTAAATTAGTGAGACGCCATTTCCTCTCCAACTTACGGGTTATCTGCTTTAAGCTGCGAGTTTGTGAGTTATACCACGGAGTCAGGCACTTCTGATTTAAGGCTCTCTTTTTCAGAGGAGCTACAGCATCCAAAGTTGTCCTCAATGAGGATATAAAACTATTGACGAGATCATCTATCTCACTCACAGAGTTTAGGTAGCTACTCTGCCCTGTGTTGGTATATGGCTTTGGAGAACATAAAGAAGGAATCATATCCTTAAACCTAGTTACAGCGTTTTCTGAAAGACTTCTACTGTAATGAAACTTATTCCCCACTACTGGGTAGTCCATCAGAGTAAATGTAAATGTTATTAAGAAATGATCAGACAGAAGGGGGTTTTCAGGGAATACTGTTAAGTCTTCAATTTCCATACCATAAGTCAGAACAAGATCTAAGGTATGATTAAAGTGGTGGGTGTACTCATTTACATTTTGAGCAAAGCCAATTGAGTCTAACAATAGATTAAATGCAGTGTTGAGGCTGTCATTCTCAGCATCTGTGTGGATGTTAAAATCGCCCACTATAATTATCTTATCTGAGCTAAGCACTAAGTCAGACAAAAGGTCCGAAAATTCACAGAGAAACTCACAGTAACGACCAGGAGGACGATAGATAACAACAAATAAAACTGGTTTTTGGGACTTCCAATTTGGATGGACAAGACTAAGAGACAAGCTTTCAAATGAATTAAAGCTCTGTCTGTGTTTTTGATTAATTAATAAGCTGGAGTGGAAGATTGCTGCTAATCCTCCGCCTCGGCCCGTGCTACGAGCATTCTGGCAGTTAGTGTGACTCGGGGGTGTTGACTCATTTAAACTAACATATTCATCCTGCTGTAACCAGGTTTCTGTAAGGCAGAATAAATCAATATGTTGATCCATTATTATATCATTTACTAACAGGGACTTAGAAGAGAGAGATCTAATGTTTAATAGACCACATTTAACTGTTTTAGTCTGTGGTGCAGTTGAAGGTGCTATATTATTTTTTCTTTTTGAATTTTTATGCTTCAATAGATTTTTACTGGTTATTGGTGGTCTGGGAGCAGGCACCGTCTCTATGGGGATGGGGTAATGAGGGGATGGCAGGGGGAGAGAAGCTGCAGAGAGGTGTGTAAGACTACAACTCTGCTTCCTGGTCCCAACCCTGGATAGTCACGGTTGGGAGGATTTAAGAAAATTAGCCAGATTTCTAGGAATGAGAGCTGCTCCATCCAAAGAGGGATGGATGCCGTCTCTCCTAACAAGACCAGGTTTGCCCCAGAAGCTTTGCCAATTATCTATGAAGCCCACCTTATTTTTTGGACACCACTCAACAGCCAGCAATTCAAGGAGAACATGCGGCTAAACATGTCACTCCCGGTCCGATTGGGGAGGGGCCCAGAGAAAACTACAGAGTCCGACATTGTTTTTGCAAAATTACACACCGATTCAATGTTAATTTTAGTGACCTCCGATTGGCGTAACCGGGTGTCATTACTGCCGACGTGAATTACAATCTTACCAAATTTACGCTTAGCCTTAGCCAGCAGTTTCAAATTTCCTTCAATGTCGCCTGCTCTGGCCCCCGGAAGACAGTTGACTATGGCTGCTGGTGTCGCTAACTTCACATTTCTCAAAACAGAGTCGCCAATAACCAGAGTTTGATCCTCAGCGGGTGTGTCGCCGAGTGGGGAAAAACGGTTAGAGATGTGAACGGGTTGGTGGTGTACACGGGGCTTCTGTTTAGGACTACGCTTCCTCCTCACAGTCACCCAGTTGGCCTGCTTTCCCGGCTGCTCGGAATCTGCCGGGAGGGAACTAATGGCGGCTAATCTACCTTGGTCCGCACCCACTACAGGGGCCTGGCTAGCTGTAGGATTTTCCAAGGTGCGGAGCCGAGTCTCCAATTCGCCCAGCCTGGCCTCCAAAGCTACGAATAAGCTTCACTTATTACAAGTACCATTACTGCTAAAGGAAGCCGAGGAATAACTAAACATTTCACACCCAGAGCAGAAAAGTGCGGGAGAGACAGGAGAAGCCGCCATGCTAAACCGGCTAAGAGCTAGTATCTGCGCTAAGCTAGCAGATTCCTAAAAACACGCAAAGTGAATAATGTGTAAATAATTTAGAGGTGATTCAGCAGAGGGAGTGCTTTAGTTAAGGCACGTGAAGATTACACAGGAAGTGATACAATACCGCAGTGAGAGCCAACCACCTGTAGAGGTTCAACAGGAGTGAAGGTATATGAAAGATATATATATATATATATATATATATATATATATATATATATATATCACATCAAATCTCCAGCCAATTCTGAACTGGCAATAAGAATAACGAGATCCATCACCTGTTATATTTCAAAAGACTTGCACTCTGCTTCCTGAAAAAACTAATACCTTTATTCATAGATATATGCTGCCTATTTCAAATGTAAAACAACATGATGTTAGACACACTTTGCTTTTATGTTGTCATTTGTCACACCACCTTTCCACTGCAGCACACTTTAGAAGCAACTGAAATTAGCATATATGTGCCCTGAATTAATTTAGAATTGAAAATCATTTTAATCAAAAAATGATTTTGAATCAAATTGTAACTCCATAAATCGGAATCAAATTGTGAGATATGAAAGATTCACACCCTTATTAATAATGATAGTAATGACTGTAAAAAGTGTCCAGTTGCAGTTCGAAAATGTTCTGACAGCCATCTGCGAGAATCCACACAGTTGGTCAAAATCAGCCGGCGGCCCAGAGTGTGATGCACATGTTCAAAATCTTCCAGGTCGACGTGGAATCTGAGCGCACGCTGACTGAATTTTACATATTCTGATGGTGGCAAAACAGGATCTGAAACAATATGAGCATATATCAGGGAACCTCGAGATGGCTCTGGCATGACAAAGCCTGCCGGTATGATCTGCATCTGCCACATATAATAATGTCCACCTCCAATGCCCCCCCGAACTGTTGATATATATATGTGACACACTTCATCCTGTACAGTGAATGATATGAACAGCGGCTATCAAACCGAAAGCATCGTCAAAGCTGCTGTGCGCACGCCACCACAAATCTGAACAGGCTGTTATATCCAGAATAGACCTTACAGTACAGATATTTGTCCATTCCTTCCCATGGGCAATGTAAATAATGTAAACTATTGTCTCCATCATATCTGTATATAACACAGGCAGCTATGGTGTCATGTGCAGTAATGTGTCATTGCATGCGTCAGGCTCGGAGCTGAACGGATCTCACCACTGTAATATACACTCAACAAAAATATAAACGCAACACTTTTGGTTTTGCTCCCATTTTGTATGAGATGAACTCAAAGATCTAAAACTTTTTCCACATACACAATATCACCATTTCCCTCAAATATTGTTCACAAACCAGTCTAAATCTGTGATAGTGAGCACTTCTCCTTTGCTGAGATAATCCATCCCACCTCACAGGTGTGCCATATCAAGATGCTGATTAGACACCATGATTAGTGCACAGGTGTGCCTTAGACTGCCCACAATAAAAGGCCACTCTGAAAGGTGCAGTTTTATCACACAGCACAATGCCACAGATGTCGCAAGATTTGAGGGAGCGTGCAATTGGCATGCTGACAGCAGGAATGTCAACCAGAGCTGTTGCTCGTGTATTGAATGTTCATTTCTCTACCATAAGCCGTCTCCAAAGGCGTTTCAGAGAATTTGGCAGTACATCCAACCAGCCTCACAACCGCAGACCACGTGTAACCACATCAGCCCAGGACCTCCACATCCAGCATGTTCACCTCCAAGATCGTCTGAGACCAGCCACTCGGACAGCTGCTGAAACAATCGGTTTGCATAACGAAAGAATTTCTGCACAAACTGTCAGAAACCATCTCAGGGAAGGTCATCTGCATGCTCGTCGTCCTCATTGGGGTCTCGACCTGACTCCAGTTCGTCTTGAGTGGGCAAATGCTCACATTCGCTGGCGTTTGGCACGTTGGAGAGGTGTTCTCTTCACGGATGATGCGAAGGAGATGTGTTGCACTGCATGAGGCAAATGGTGGTCACACCAGATACTGACTGGTATCCCCCCCCCAATAAAACAAAACTGCATCTTTCAGAGTGGCCTTTTATTGTGGACAGTCTAAGGCACACCTGTGCACTAATCATGGTGTCTAATCAGCATCTTGATATGGCACACCTGTGAGGTGGGATGGATTATCTCAGCAAAGGAGAAGTGCTCACTATCACAGATTTAGACTGGTTTGTGAACAATATTTGAGGGAAATGGTGATATTGTGTATGTGGAAAAAGTTTTAGATCTTTGAGCTCATCTCATACAAAATGGGAGCAAAACCAAAAGTGTTGCGTTTATATTTTTGTTGAGTGTATGATCACCTTCTAACTCTGTAGGAGAAGTGACATGGAACTGTTGTGCCAGGCCATTACACCATTAATAAACATGAATCTCACCTCCAACAATGGCCCAGGAGTGCTTCACAGTGCAGGGTGGACATGGAGCCTGTGGTTAAAATCCACTCAATCTACTGATGTTTGCTGTAATCAACCACAAAATAATAAATCCCATGTGATGTCCATCCAGACGTTTGGACATCGGGCAGTCTTCAGCGCCTTTTGTGGCCATCTGACAGCAGTCTGTGTCCACTACCTGTTGTCTACATACGCTTTGGATACCATTGTGCAGATGTGGACGAGGTGATCTGGATGCGTTCTGACACTGCTGACCATGCCTCTTTTCTTCCTCAATGTGTCCGAATATGGCAATATTTGCCATGTCAGGCTGGTTCCTGCACATTCTTGCTATGTGTGACGGAGGCTTTAGTCACTTGTGAAGCATGTGAAAAAGAAAGATGGTGGTTTGTTATGAAGAGATGGCAAAACACTAGCACGATAAGAACACTGCTTAAACCACAATCCATTGTTTGGCATGTGTTTCCTTCTTTATGTTCTCTAATGCCATATACCAACACAGTGCAGAGTAGCTACCTAAACTCTGTGAGATAGAGTATCTCGTCAATAGTTTTACATCCTCATTGAAGACAACTTTGGATGCTGTAGCTCCTCTGAAAAAGAGAGCTTTAAATCAGAAGTGCCTGACTCCGTGGTATAACTCACAAACTCGCAGCTTAAAGCAGATAACCCATACGTTGGAGAGGAAATGGCATCTCACTAATTTAGAAGATCTTCTCTTAGCCTGGAAAAAGAGTCTGTTGCTCTATAAAAAAGCCCTCCGTAAAGCTAGGACATCTTACTACTCATCACTAATTGAAGAAAATAAGAACAACCCCAGGTTTCTTTTCAGCATTGTAGCCAGGCTGACAAAGAGTCAGAGCTCTATTGAGCCGAGTATTCCTTTAACTTTAACTAGTAATGACTTCATGACTTTCTTTGCTAATAAAATTTTAACTGTTAGAGAAAAAATTACTCATAACCATCCCAAAGACATATCGTTCTCTTTGGCTGCTTTCAGTGATGCCGGTATTTGGTTAGACTCTTTCTCTCCGATTGTTCTGTCTGAGTTATTTTCATTAGTTACTTCCTCCAAACCATCAACATGTCTATTAGACCCCATTCCTACCAGGCTGCTCAAGGAAGCACTACCATTATTTAATGTTTCAATCTTAAATATGATCAATCTATCTTTATTAGTTGGCTATGTACCACAGGCTTTTAAGGTGGCAATAATTAAACCATTACTTAAAAAGCCATCACTTCACCCAGCTATCTTAGCTAATTATAGGCCAATCTCCAACCTTCCTTTTCTCTCAAAAATTCTTGAAAGGGTAGTTGTAAAACAGCTAACTGATCATCTGCAGAGGAATGGTCTATTTGAAGAGTTTCAGTCAGGTTTTAGAATTCATCATAGTACAGAAACAGAATTAGTGAAGGTTACAAATGATCTTCTTATGGCCTCAGACAGTGGCCTCATCTCTGTGCTTGTTCTGTTAGACCTCAGTGCTGCTTTTGATACTGTTGACCATAAAATTTTATTACAGAGATTAGAGCATGCCATAGGTATTAAAGGCACTGCGCTGCGGTGGTTTGAATCATATTTATCTTCTTCACAGACTAAGGTTAATTATGGAGTTCCACCAGGTTCTGTGCTAGGACCAATTTTATTCACTTTATACATGCTTCCCTTAGGCAGTATTATTAGACGGCATTGCTTAAATTTTCATTGTTACGCAGATGATACCCAGCTTTATCTATCCATGAAGCCAGAGGACACACACCAATTAGCTAAACTGCAGGATTGTCTTACAGACATAAAGACATGGATGACCTCTAATTCCCTGCTTTTAAACTCAGATAAAACTGAAGTTATTGTACTTGGCCCCACAAATCTTAGAAACATGGTGTCTAACCAGATCCTTACTCTGGATGGCATTACCCTGACCTCTAGTAATACTGTGAGAAATCTTGGAGTCATTTTTGATCAGGATATGTCATTCAATGTGCATATTAAACAAATATGTAGGACTGCTTTTTTGCATTTACGCAATATGTCTAAAATTAGAAAGGTCTTGTCTCAGAGTGATGCTGAAAAACTAATTCATGCATTTATTTCCTCTAGGCTGGATTATTGTAATTCATTATTATCAGGTTGTCCTAAAAGTTCCCTGAAAAGCCTTCAGTTAATTCAAAATGCTGCAGCTAGAGTACTAACGGGGACTAGAAGGAGAGAGCATATCTCACCCATATTGGCCTCTCTTCATTGGCTTCCTGTTAATTCTAGAATAGAATTTAAAATTCTTCTTCTTACTTATAAGGTTTTGAATAATCAGGTCCCATCTTATCTTAGGGACCTCATAGTACCATATCACCCCAATAGAGCGCTTTGCTCTCAGACTGCAGGCTTACTTGTAGTTCCTAGGGTTTGTAAGAGTAGAATGGGAGGCAGAGCCTTCAGCTTTCAGGCTCCTCTCCTGTGGAACCAGCTCCCAATTCAGATCAGGGAGACAGACACCCTCTCTACTTTTAAGATTAGGCTTAAAACTTTCCTTTTTGCTAAAGCTTATAGTTAGGGCTGGATCAGGTGACCCTGAACCATCCGTTAGTTATGCTGCTATAGACTTAGACTGCTAGGGGGTTCCCATGATGCACTGAGTGTTTCTTTCTCTTTTTGCTCTGTATGCACCACTCTGCATTTAATCATTAGTGATTGATCTCTGCTCCCCTCCACAGCATGTCTTTTTCCTGGTTCTCTCCCTCAGCCCCAACCAGTCCCAGCAGAAGACTGCCCCTCCCTGAGCCTGGTTCTGCTGGAGGTTTCTTCCTGTTAAAAGGGAGTTTTTCCTTCCCACTGTCGAAAAGTGCTTGCTCACAGGGGGTCGTTTTGACTGTTGGGGTTTTTACGTAATTATTGTATGGCCTTGCCTTACAATATTAAGCGCCTTGGGGCAACTGTTTGTTGTGATTTGGCACTATATAAATAAAATTGATTGAAATAAAATTGATTGATTGATTGTTTCACACCTTTTAAAAAATCATGAACTGTATGGTGAACTCTTAACATGAATATAACATGTAGTTATGTTAGATAGGGTGCATTAGGGAAGTCTTAACAGCACTTCACTTTTTTCCACAATTTGTTATTCTACAGTCTGATTCTTAAATGTAGTAAATTCATTTTTCCCTCAAAATTCGACTCACAACACCCCAAAATGACAACATAAATGTTTTTTTTTTTTTTTAATGTTTGCAAATTTATTTAAAAAAAAACTAATAAATAACAATACTTTGATGATGCACCTTGGCAGCAATTACAGCCTCAGGTCTTCTTAAATATAATGCCACAAGCTTGGTGCACCCATCTTTGGACAGTTTTGCTCATTTCTTTTTGCAGCACCTCTCAAGCTCCATCAGGTTGGATGGGGAGTGTTCGTGCACAGCTATTTTCAGATCTCTACAGAAATGTTCAATCGGATTCAGGTCTGGGCTCTGGCTGGGTCATTTAAAGACATTCACAGAGTTGTCCTGAAGCCACTCCTTTGATATCTTGGCTGTGTGCTTAGAGTCACTGTCCTGCTGAAAAATGAACCCTCGCCCCAGTCGGTGTTCAATAGCACTCTGGAGCGGGTTTTTATTCAGGATGTCTCTGTACATTGTTGCCTTCATCTTTGCCTCAGTCTAACTAGTCTCAGTTCCTGCTATTGAAAAACATCCCTCAGTCTAACTAGTCTCAGTTCCTGCTATTGAAACACATCACCACAGCATGATGCTACCACCACCATGCTTCACTGTAGGGATGCAGGAGCTCTGCCAGAGTGACCATTGGGTTCTTGGTCACCTCTCTAAGTAAGGCCCTTCTGCCCCAATCACTCAGTTTAGACGGGTGGCCAGCTCTAGGAAGAGTCTTGGTGGATCCAAACTTTTCCGGATGATGGAGACCACTGTGTTCATTGGGACCTTCAAAGCAGCAGAAGTGTTTCTGTCCCCTTCCCCAGACTACTGCTTTGACACAATCCTGTCTCAGAGGTCTACAGACCGCCTTCTGGAAGGTCATTCTGCCTATCTCAGAAGTCACCAGACAATTCCTTTGACTACATGCTTGGTTTGTGCTCTGACATGCACTGTCAACTGTGGGACCTTATATGTAAACAGGTGTGTGCCTTTTCAAATCATGTCCAATCAACTGAAACTACCCCAGGTGGACTCCAGTTAAGCTGCAGAATCATCTCATGGAGGATCATTGGAAACAACATGCGCCTAAGCTCAATTTTTGAGCTTCATGGCAAAGGCTGTGAATACTTATGTACATGCGAGTTATTTGTTTTTTAATATTTAATAAATGAGCAAAAATCTCAAATGATCTTTCTTCACATTGTCATTATGGGGTACTGTTGTGTGGGCCGCTGAAGAGGAGGTACTGCTGGCCCACCACCACAAGATGGCGCCCTGCTTGAAGTGCAGGCTTCAAGCACGAGAGGACGTCGGAATGACCGGGAGTGACAGCTGTCACGCATCATCCGTACCAGCTGTCACTCATCCACTACTCATCACCACCACCATAAAGGCCGGACTGCAACTCCACCTCCCCGCCGAGAAATCAGCTACCATTCAGGTAACTTCTCTGCTGACTTAACACTGACTAATAGTCTGAACTTCTTTGCAGCCGTTTTCCTGTGGGTGTTGCCTTATCTGTGGGATTGGCGTTTGGTGTGATCAGCAACGGCTTCGCTTCACACCCCAACCAGATAAGTGGTTAGACAGGAGCTGCACGAGTGTGTGATTGGAGGTTCTCCCTCCCAATTGTTTACAGACTGTGGGATTACTGAGTGTGCGAACTCACACTCATCAGGACTGTCTCTGTTCTCTGCCAGCAGTACCGGGTCTGACTGCTGAAGACAGCAGCCACCTGGGGCGCAGGGCTTGGTGGCTCCGGTGTTCTTCAGCTCCGTTGGTGGTGGAAGCTGTGTGGGATCCGGCTCTTCTCTCGCCAGGCGTCTTCTATCGTCGAGCCTGCCCACACGTCACCTGGTGTATGATTGACAGTCACCATATTGTTATTGTCTGTACGTCGTTGTGTGATTCACAACATTAAATTGTTACTTTTGGCTTATCCATTGTCCGTTCATTAACGCCCCCTGTTGTGGGTCCGTGTCACGACACTTTCACAACAGGATTTCTCGGCCAGCGTCATGGATCCCGAGGGGCGTCAACCATCGCTTGAACAGCCAATGGAAGAGCGAGGTGCACAGGCACCAGCAGGAGGCGTGTTGGGTGAGCTGCAGCACATCTTAACCGCCTTTACCGCTCGGTTGGACTTAGTTACCGAGCAGAGCAGTGTTCTCAATCGTAGGATGGAGGCTCTCACTGCCCAGGTGGAAGCGCATGCTCAGGGCGCTGCTGCAGCACCTCCTCCTGCTGACCGTGTGCCAGAAACAGACATTCCGCTGGTCGTTCAACGAACCCCCCCACCTTCCCCTGAAGTATACATAAGCCCTCCGGAGCCGTACGGTGGCTGTGTGGAGACGTGCGTCGACTTCTTGATGCAGTGCTCGCTCGTCTTTTCACAGCGTCCCGTCATGTACGCGTCAGACGCTAGCCATGTGGCTTACGTTATAAATCTGCTTCGAGGAGAGGCACGCGCCTGGGCTACGGCGCTCTGGGAGCAGAATTCACGGCTCCTAACGGTTTATACTGAGTTTGTGAGGGAGTTCCGACAGGTGTTCGACCACCCTCATAGAGGCGAGACCGCTTCAAGTGTGCTGCTGTCGATACGGCAGGGGCGTCGGAGTGCAGAGAAGTATGCAGTTGACTTCCGCATCGCGGCAGCGCGAGCCGGCTGGAATGCTGTTGCGCTCCGCGCCACCTTTGTAAACGGACTGTCTCTGGTCCTTAAGGAGCACCTGGTGGCGAAGGACGAGCCGCGGGATTTAGATGGGCTTATCGACCTGGTTATACGGTTAGACAACCGATTAAAAGAACACCGACGGGAGCGAGACAAAGGGCGTGGTCAGGCACAAGCCGTCCCTCTTCCTCCCGGGTCTGAAAGGGAGCCGACTTCCCCACGCTCCGCTGCCAGGGCTCTCCACGTGAAGACAGCTCCCCCTGCTGATGTTGCTAGGGAAACGAGCAGGGCCAAAAAGCGATCAGATCAGAGACAAAGGAAGCTGATCCGTGGAGAGTGTTTTCTCTGCAGCTCTACCGAGCACACACAGAGAGAATGCCCCAAACGGTCAAAACAGCAGCACTCGTCCTTAGAGACTGGGCTAAGGGTGGGTCACAACACCCACGTGGGGAGACCCCGACGATCTGCACGTATCCCAGTCACGATCCTGAGTGGGGATCTAACCCTTCACGCCCCAGCACTGGTGGACACAGGGTCGGAGGGGAATCTGCTGGATAGCAGATGGGCAAAGGAGGTTGGGCTCCCTCTAGTGGCCTTACCGTCACCATTGTCGGCGCGGGCACTAGATGGCACCCTTCTTCCACTAATCACACACCAGACACAGCCAGTGACATTGGTGGTGTCTGGGAATCACAGGGAGGAGATTGTGTTTTATGTAACACCTTCTACCTCCCGAGTGATTTTGGGTTTTCCATGGGTGTTAAAACACAATCCCCGGATTGATTGGTCATCTGGGGTTGTGGTTCAGTGGAGCGAAACCTGCCACCGGGAGTGTTTAGGATCCTTGGTTCCACCCGGTGTGACAGCTAAGGCGGAGGTTTTGGTCCCCCCCAATCTGGCGGCGGTGCCAGCCGAGTACCACGACCTTGCTGACATCTTCAGCAAGGATCTGGCACTCACGCTGCCCCCGCACCGTCCGTACGATTGTGCCATTGATTTGATACCGGGCGCTGAGTACCCATCCAGCAGGCTGTACAACCTCTCACGTCCGGAACGTGAATCAATGGAGACCTACATCTGGGACTCATTAGCTGCCGGGTTGATCCGGAAGTCCACCTCCCCGATGGGTGCTGGTTTCTTTTTTGTGGGTAAGAAGGATGGCGGACTCCGTCCATGCATTGATTACATTTGATTACATTGATTTTTCCTGGTTCTCTCCCTCAGCCCCAACCAGTCCCAGCAGAGGACTGCCCCTCCCTGAGCCTGGTTCTGCTGGAGGTTTCTTCCTGTTAAAAGGGAGTTTTTCCTTCCCACTGTAGCCAAGTGCTTGCTCACAGGGGGTCGTTTTGACCGTCTGTAGAATTTTTAGAAAAAAATTAATTTCATCCATTTCAGAATTAGGCTGTAACATAAAATGTTGAAAAATTCATGCACTGTGAATACTTTCCAAATGCACTGTACCTTTGTCTTCTACATTGTGAGGTTTGAAGGACAACATCATACTGAGCCTACAGTGAAGTGGCTGTAGGTGGAACCTTTATTGTTGCAGGTATCATGTGATATTGAAGCAGGTGAGTCAATCATTGTTAATCTACATCATTGAACAGCAGTTCTCCTGTGGTTTCTTTGATCAGGAGCCAGCATGTCATGGCAGGACCTGGATTTAGTGAGGCCTGTTGGGGCAGGAGGATGTGAATTGCAGCTCAATGTTCCTCGACAGTGCTGAGCCAGTGGCTTCATCGGTTCTGACAGCCTCTTGACTGTGTGTGATGATGAGCGACAGCTCCAGGTTGGCACTTGGCACCGGCTCTTCAGCTGACAATGTGAATTATGGAAACCTGAAAGAGCAAGAGCATGCATCAGCAGACCCCCACGACAATTAATCTTTCCCTCAAAGGTTGAACCACAGGGAGCCCAGGCATACCATAATGCAGCTTGAACACATTTCAAACATGATAGAGCCAAAAACCCAAAGTGCTGCAGTGACTTCTGTTCCAGCATCTCAAAATTATTTTGCAACAAAATGATAATTATTCAATCTATTCAACATTTTTCATGCACTGAATCTCTCTCTCTCTCTCTCTCTCTCTCTCTCTCTCTCTCTCTCTCTCTCTCTCTCTCTCTCTGTGTCTCTGAAAAGAAACTTTGGAAATGTGACTATAATTGCTAAATGTGTAGCTGTTTTTCATTTGTTTGTTTTTAGTCCTTTGAATTAACACTGAAAGCATAAGTACGGTATTTGTGCCTCAATTGTGATGACATGCCGATACAGCCAGATCCGCATTGGTAATTGGCACAAGTTTTACGCTGGATACCCTTCCTGACGCGACTCCAGTATCACCTGGAGAAACACACACAGCCGCTGGTGTTCCAAAGAGGTCTCCCATCCAATCGGAAGCAGTAATTCAAACAATTGTTAACATAAAAAAGTGTTAATTGCCAAATCTATATTATAATAGCCACATGGCCTCTGTGTGTGTGTGTGTGTGTGTGTGTGTGTGTGTGTGTGTGTGTGTGTGTGTGTGTGTGTGTGTGTGTGTGTGTGTGTGTGTGTGTGTGTGTGTGTGTGTGTGTGGCTTCGATCACACAAAAACTGGGTAGAGCTGACATTTGCCGTTTGGTATGCTTATGTACTTTGGGTCACGGATGAACGCAAAAATGGAAAGTTGTTAGAACAATTATTTTTGGAGAAATGAGCCTTTAAAACAATGGACATTTTATTGATTTTATTTTGGCACACATGGATCCAAGCAATTAACAAAACATACAAAGAAGCAGCCGGAAGGGGTTAGGCAGAAGCAAAGCTTGTAAATGCCTACCCCATTAACCAAAGAAATAAAAATTGTACATACAGTGGGGCAAAAAAGTATTTAGTCAGTCCATGATTGTGCAAGTTCTCCTACTTAGAAAGATGAGAGAGGTCTGTAATTTTCATCATAGGTACAATTAAACTATGAGAGACAAAATGAGAAGAAAAATCCAGGAAATCACATTGTAGGATTTTTAAATAATTTATCTGTAAATTATGGTGGAAAATAAGTATTTCAATCTCAATCTCTCAATTTATTTATAAAGCACTTTAAAATGCACCAACAACCAAAGCGCTGTACACAACAAAAACAGGCAAGTTAAAATAAATAAATAAATAAATAAATAAAAGCCACAGTTAAAAGCAGAAACGTGTCAAGCTGCGTTAAAAGCCAAAGAGAAAAAAATGTGCTTTAAGAGACGATTTAAAAGCAGAGAGAGAGAATGAGCCTGCCTAATGTGCAAAGGAAGATCATTCCACAGTCTCGGGGCAACGACTGAAAAAGTCCGGTCACCTCTACGCTTCCTCTTTGACCTTGGGATAACCAACAGTGACAAATCAGCTGACCTGAGTGAGCGTGAAGGGGCATACAAATGGAGCAGGTCAGACAGATATAGTGGGGCAAGGCCATGAAGACATTTAAAAACAAATAAAAGAATTTTAAAATAAATTCTAAAATGAACTGGGAGCCAATGAAGTGAGGCCAAAACCGGTGTAATGTGCTCGCACCTTCTAACACCAGCCAAAAGTCGAGCAGCAGCATTCTGCACCATCTGTAGGTGAGTAAATGTCGTGAAAGAAATCGTTTCACCTTGGCCAGTTGTCTAAGTTGACAGAAACTAGACTTGACTACTGACCTAATCTGAGCATCGAATTTAAGATCACTGTCAAGCTTTACACCCAGGTTTATTGCTGTCTGTCTCAGATACTGACTCATGGGACCCAGATCCACATTGATTTTGGAAGTGTCACTAGGTCCAAACAGCAACACCTCAGTCTTTTTATCATTCATGTGTAGAAAATGTATGGACAACCATAGTGGTGATCTTCTGATTATATTATGGACTGTAGATGATTGAATGCCTAAATTCCTTGCGACTGAACATTGAGAAACATTGTTCTTCAACTGTTTTTCATGCAGTTGTTCACAAAGTGGTGATCCTCACCCAATCTTTGGTTGTGAATGGCTGAGACCTTTGGGGATGCTCCTCTTACACCCAATCATGACACTCACAATTAGTGTCGCTTATTGAGTATTGTTAGAAGGAAAGGTGATGTAACACAGTGGTAAACATACCACTCTCCCAGCTTTTTTGAAACATGTTGCGGACATCCATTTTTGAAAATGAGCAAATATTTGCACAAACCAGTAAAGTTTATCAGTTTGAACATTAAAGATTAAATATCTTGTCCATGGTGTATTCAATTGAATATAGGTTCAATAAGAGGATTTACAAATCAGTGTATTCTGTTTTTATGTACATTTTACACAATGTCCCAACTTCATTGGAATTGGGGTTGTATAATTAAGCAGTGGTGCCATCTTGCAGGTTTCTTATCCATTACTTTCAAGGCCTATTTATATTATGACCCAATGGGTGTCAGTATTGTGTGCTTAGCCTGACCCCAATCTGTACAGTAATTGGCAGAATATCACAGCATGTTGTGCTGCCTTAAGGGGCTTGTATTGTCTGATTTGTCTAAATGAGTTTTGACAATTTTGCACAGCTTCTTCACATATCCATCAAACTTCAGATGGAAATCTAAAATAACACCTGAAATTGTATTACTCTTCTACATGATCGATCTCTATCTCTAATCTTTTCTCCATAATTTTAATTTTGTTTCAGCTTTATCAAAATCACTATCTTCTTGTAATTCAAAGTCAAATGACTATTGACTTTCAATGTGACACTGTGTGTCACTGTGACACACCACACATTTCTTTTGATTGTATTTCTGCTGCCATCTTAGGAGTTTTTGCAGATGCATATACAAATGTGTCATTCGTGTACATTTGGCTCTTTTACAACTGGTGGGTAAATCATTAATATATAAACTAAGAAGGACAGAGCCAAAATTTAACCATGTGGAATTTCCATTCAGCAAGTCTGGACAGGTGATAAGGTAAATTTTATCTTACCCCTTGCTCCCCAAGATATGATAAGATGAAAATCAAGCAGTTGTCTCATCTGAGAAATGATATGCTTTGAACTTATTCAGGAGAATTTCATGATTAACGGAATCAAAGGCTTTTTTCAAGTCCAACAATACTGCCACATTACATTTCCTTAATCTAATAACTGTTTGATTGTTTCTGTGAGATAACAGTTTGCAAACTCTGTTGAGTACCCTGATCTGTTCTCAGATTCTTTGGGGTGCAGTAGATCGTTACTTTCAAGGTAATTAACAAGTTGATTATCAACTGTTCTCTGATGAGCCTTTGTGAGCGCGGGTACGTTAGATAGAAATTGGTCAATAATTAGAGACCAGGTACAATGTTACCGACTTCTGAGTGGGAGTTGTAATTGCTTTTTCTAGGACTTAGGGAATTAATTCACTGTGATAGATTAATTCGCCACATGTGTCACTGGCACTTATAATAATAATATACTCAACAAAAATATAAACGCAACACTTTTGGTTTTGCTCCCATTTTGTATGAGATGAACTCAAAGATCTAAAACTTTTTCCACATTCACAATATCACCATTTCCCTCAAATATTGTTCACAAACCAGTCTAAATCTGTGATAGTGAGCACTTCTCCTTTGCTGAGAAAATCCATCCCACCTCACAGGTGTGCCATACCAAGATGCTGATTAGACACCATGAGTAGTGCACAGGTGTGCCTTAGACTGCACACAAAGGCGCTTTATATTGTAAGGCAAAAGCCATACAATAATTACAGAAAAACCCCAACGGTCAAAACAACCCCCTGTGAGCAAGCACTTGGCGACAGTGGGAAGGAAAAACTCCCTTTTAACAGAAAGAAACCTCTAGCAGAACCAGGCTCAGGGAGGGGCAGTCTTCTGCTGGGACTGGTTGGGGCTGAGGGGAGAGAATCAAGAAAAAGACATGCTTTAATTTAATGATTAAATGCAGAGTGGTGCTTACAGATCAAAAAGAGAAAGAAACACTCAGTGCATCATGGGAACTCCCCAGGAGTCTAACTCTATAGCAGCATAACTAAGGGATGGTTCAGGGTCACCTGATCCAGCCCAAACTATAAGCTTTAGCAAAAAGGAAAGTTTTAAGCCTAATCTTAAAAGTAGAGAGGGTGTCTGTCTCTCTGATCCGAATTGGGAGCTGGTTCCACAGGAGAGGAACCTGAAAGCTGAAGGCTCTGCCTCCCATTCTACTCTTAGAAACCCTAGGAACTACAAGTAAGCCTGCAGTCTTAGAGCGAAGTGCTCTATTGGGGTGATATGGTACTATGAGGTCCCTAAGAGAAGATGGGACCTGATTATTCAAAACCTTAGGGATCTGGTTAGACACCATGTTTCTAAGATTTGTGGGGCCAAGTACAATAACTTCAGTTTTATCTGAATTTAAAAGCAGGAAGTCAGAGGTCATCCAGGTCTTTATGTCTGTAAGACATTCCTGCAGTTTAACTAATTGGTGTGTGTCCTCTGGCTTCATGGATAGATAAAGCTGGGTATCATCTGCGTAACAATGAAAATTTAAGCAATGCTGTCTAATAATACTGCCTAAGGGAAGCATGTATAAAGTGAATAAAATTGGTCCTAGCACAGAACCTTGTGGAACTCCATAATTAACCTTAGTTTGTGAAGACGACTCCCCATTTACATGAACAAATTGTAATCTATTAGATAAATATGATTCAAACCACCGCAGCGCAGTGCCTTTAATACCTATGGCATGCTCTAATCTCTGTAATAAAATTTTATGGTCAACAGTATCAAAAGCAGCACTGAGGTCTAACAGGACAAGCACAGAGATAAGTCCACTGTCTGAGGCCATAAGAAGATCATTTGTAACCTTCACTAATGCTGTTTGTGTACTATGATGCATTCTAAAACCTGACTGAAACTCTTTAAATAGACCATTCCTCTGCAGATGATCAGTTAGCTGTTTTACAACTACCCTTTCAAGAATTTTTGAAAGAAAAGGAAGGTTGGAGATTGGCCTATAATTAGCTAAGATAGCTGGGCCAATTTAAGTAATGGTTTAATTACTGCCACCTTAAAAGCCTGCGGTACATAGCCAACTAATAAAGATAGATTGATCATATTTAAGATCAAAACATTAATTAATGGTAGGGCTTCCTTGAGCAGCCTGGTAGGAATGGGGTCTAATAGACATGTTGATGGTTTGGAGGAAGTATCTAATGAAAATTACTCAGACAGAACAATCGGAGAGAAAGAGTCTAACCAAATACCAGCATTACTGAAAGCAGCCAAAGATAACGATTTGTCTTTGGGATGGTTATGAGTAATTTTTTTCTCTAATAGTTAAAATTTTATTAGCAAAAAAAGTCATGAAGTCATTACTAGTTAAAGTTAAAGGAATACTCAGCTGAATAGAGCTCCATGGGATGTTATTAAGAAATGATCAGACAGAAGGGGGTTTTCAGGGAATACTGTTAAGTCTTCAATTTCCATACCATAAGTCAGAACAAGATCTAAAGTATGGTTAAAGTGGTGGGTGGACTCATTTACATTTTGAGCGAAGCCAATTGAGTCTAATAATAGATTAAATGCAGTGTTGAGGCTGTCATTCTCAGCATCTATGTGGATGTTAAAATCGCCCACTATAATTATCTTATCTGAGCTAAGCACTAAGTCAGACTAAAAGTTTGAAAATTCACAGAGAAACTCACAGTAACGACCAGGTGGACGATAGATAACAAATAAAACTGGTTTTTGGGACTTCCAATTTGGATGGACAAGACTAAGAGTCAAGCTTTCAAATGAATTAAAGCTCTGTCTGGGTATTTGATTAATTAATAAACTAAAATGGAAGATTGCTGCTAATCCTCCCCCTCGGCCCATGCTACGAGCATTCTGACAGTGTGACTCGGGGGTGTTGACTCATTTAAACTAACATATTCATGCTGCTGTAACCAGGTTTCTGTAAGGCAGAATAAATCAATATGTTGATCAATTATTATATCATTTAGTAACAGGGACTTAGAGGAGAGAGACCTAATATTTAATAAACCACATTTAACTGTTTTAGTCTGTGGTGCAGTTGAAGGTGCTATATTATTTTTTCTTTTTGAATTTTTATGCTTAAATAGATTTTTACTGGTTATTGGTGGTCTGGGAGCAGGCACCGTCTCTACGGGGATGGGGTATTGGTGGGATGGCAGGGGGAGAGAAGCAGCAGAGAGGTGTGTAAGACTACAACTCTGCTTCCTGGTCCCAACCCTGGATAGTCATGGTTTGGAGGGTTTAATAAATTTGGCCAGATTTCTAGAAATGAGAGCTGCTCCATCCAAAGTGGGATGGATGCCGTCTCTCCTAACAAGACCAGGTTTTCCCCAGAAGCTTTGCCAATTATCTACGAAGCCCACCTCATTTTTTGGACACCACTCAGACAGCCAGCAATTCAAGGAGAACATGCGGCTAAACATGTCACTCCTGGTCCGATTGGGGAGGGGCCCAGAGAAAACTACAGAGTAAAACTACTGATATAACAGTTCCTAGATGTAAAAGTGATGATGTGTCTGTGTAGGGAGGGGTGGGCACTGTGTGTGACTGGCCAATCACAGAACGTGAAGACATGTCAGTTTCCAATGAAGATTTTCCTTCAGCACGAGCACAGATATTGAGAAGTTTTACTTGTATCATATTCGTATTCATCAAAAATGCTTTATCCGTACCAGATACTCATCTGAAACGAGTATCCAGCTCAACCCTATCCAGAAGGCTCCTCCGCTAGCTAACCTTGGCTAGCTACCTTTTGATTAAAAAAATGGTTAAAAGATTTTAAAAAGACCAGTGAAAACATGCTGCTGAATCAGTCTGGTCATAAATAAATAAATAAATAAATAAATCCCTGAAAACCCAGAGTAACCCCAGAGTTAAACCCCAGATTTTAACCCCCTAAAAAGCTTGTTACCAAGACTAAGAGTAAAGTAAACATGGACGTTGTTTGCGGCCATCTTGGAATATTGACTTAAAGAAGAGAACTGTACTTAATAAATCAATAAAGCATTCCAACCCAAAATGATCCTTGGCCTTGGAATGCCTTAACTACATCATAACTTTACAGATCTCATTTTGATTTACCTTCTTAATATGAAATGGCAATGAGAGCCCTTTGTATGTCTTCTAACTTAACCTTTTCAAAATTTGCTGCCAGTTCCTTGACTGATTTGATAAAAAATGAACTAAATTCATTAGGAATTTCTAATTTATTGTTACTAACCCTTCCATGTATGTTCAATTCCATAATAGATTTTTCTGTTAGGAACTTGATTGTCAAAATATTTGTGTTTCCAGAGTGCTTAGCTTTTCCTTTCAGAATTAGCAATTAATTGCATAAAGTTTTTGCAATATGCAAGTCCTATGCGAGGTTGGGTAGGATTACTTTGAAATGTAATCCAAAAGTAATCAGATTACAAGTAATCCAAATGTATGTACATACATACATGTAATCCACATGTATTCTTTCAAAGTAATCCTACCCAACCTTGGTCCTTAGTTACCTTATTTCTTAAAAAAAGGGTGTCCCAGTCAAAGATTCAAGCTTCTCTATTATCTTCCAAGTTCATATTCTGTAATTCATTTTCAAGTTGTGTCATTTTGTTCTTGAGGATGCCTGCAAACTCTGGTTCACACACCTATTCCACAGGATACCGTTCTATTATGATCTCCCACAATCCAGAAAAAGTGCAAAAACTCGAAACAGCTTACTCCGACATGCCTCCTATCAGGCTGACTTATAAACTGCAGACCTGGTAACTTGCCTGCTTGTAAAGCACATACCTGGCAACCTCATTGGCTACGTTTACATGCCGTTAATATTCGGGATAAGGTCAATATTCCGGTTTCTGAATCATTAGAAATAACCCATTTACATGCTTAAGCAGACAGAGTTACTCCTGTATACATGGTCATTGGTATCATTTGGAATATCCCCATCTAAACAGCGATGCACGTCTTCCACCTGTGCTTGATTTGGTCTGGCGTTCATGCAAATCCTGCTTTGCATAACTTTTCGGCCACCTTCTTGTAAATGTAGCTATCTCGGTACTTTCTGCCATCAATAAAATACATTATATTCATGTCTTTCACAATACTAAAGAAGTGCTCGGTTTCCTCCTCACTCCAAAAGTGTGGTGCTGTGCTGGCACGTCTGGATTTCCCCATGCTTGTTTACCTCTGCTTCTGTGGTGTCCGGTGGGTTGCGCACGCCGCATACAAGTAGTTGCCATACTCAAAAGACCAAGATTCCTTGCGGATAGGACATGCACAGAACACAAAATAATGTTCCTTTCTATGGGGATATTGTGATGCGCGTTTATATGACCTGATATTCGGGTTAGAATTGGAGTAACCCAGAGGTCATGTTCGGGTTTTTAAAAATCGGAATATGAGCATATTCGGGTTTTTGCGGGTGTTTACATGGCCGTGCGCAACTGGGTTATTGCTAATATTCTGGTTATGAAAAGGTTATTGGCTGCATGTAAACGTAATCATTGAAAATGAAAGAAAAGCTGCACCAAGCTGCATTCTCCACTAGAATTGCACCAAACACTGCTTTTGCATCATATGTTTACCCCAATGGAGCACAATCATGTTTAAAGCTCTACTAACTGAGTCTACCCTGTCTAGGGCCCAGTCTGTTATGGCACATATCGTTGCAGGGTATATATTGTCACCACAACAATATATGCCAATGTTCAAAGGCACCAGCACATAATGTCACTGACACATATTGTCCCAAGTGTCAATATATACCACCAATCAGGGCACATATTGTTGCCGGTCTTTGAATAAATGTGATGTGTAACTATGAATGTTTTTCCTCTGTCTCACACACACACACACACACACACACACACACACACACACACACACACACACACACACACACACACACACACACACGCTCTCACCAAGAACGTAATAACATCATTGGCATTTACTTATTTGTCTGTCTGTTAGGATTACAACAAAACTGCACAGATTTTTACGAAATTTGCACCATACATTATTAGGCCAAGGAAGACTCCAATAAATTTTGGAGGTGATCCGAAACCGGACTGGCAGATGTCAGGAATCTCTGATTGCCAGCGAAAGCACACATTTAAACAGGTGGTTTTTGCTGTGAAGTGTGGAACAATCACATGGGGATTTACGCTGCACTGATGGTTCTTGCACTGATCCACAGATTTACATGCAAATCCAACCAGCTTTTATGCACAAGGTGCATGTATCTAATTCGTGCAAGTATCAAGGCACCTTCTCAGTCCCGTTTTTTGGTATCTCATGAAGTACAACCCCAATTCCAATGAAGTTGGGATGTTGTGTAAAATGTAAATATAAACAGAATAAAAAGATTTGCAAATCCTCTTCAACCTATGTTCAATTGAACACCACAAAGACAAGATATTTAATGTTCAAACTGATAAACTTTATTGTTTTTGTGCAGATAATTGCTCATTTTGAAATGGATGCCTGCAACACCTTTCAAAAAAAGTGGGGACAGTGGTATGTTTACCACTGTGTTACATCACCTTTCCTTCTAACAACACTCAATAAGTTTTTGGGAACTGAGGACACTAACTGTTGAAGGTTGGTAGGTGGAATTCTTTCCCATTCTTGCTTGATGTACGACTTCATTTGTTCAACAGTCCGGGGTGTCCGTTGTCATATTTTGCGCTTCATAATGTGCCATACATTTTCAATGGGCGGCAGCTCTGGACTGCAGGCAGGACAGTCTAGTACCCGCACTCTTTTAAATCAAATCAAATCAAATCAATTTTATTTATATAGCGCCAAATCACAACAAACAGTTGCCCCAAGGCGCTTTATATTGTAAGGCAAAAGCCATACAATAACTACAGAAAAACCCCAACGGTCAAAACGACCCCCTATGAGCAAGCACTTGGCAACAGTGGGAAGGAAAAACTCCCTTTTAACAGGAAGAAACCTCCAGCAGAACCAGGCTCAGGGAGGGGCAGTCCTCTGCTGGGACTGGTTGGGGCTGAGGGAGAGAACCAGGAAAAAGACATGCTGTGGAGGGGAGCAGAGATCAATAATTAATGATTAAATGCAGAGTGGTGCATACAGAGCAAAAAGAGGTGAATAAAAAGAAACAGTGCATCATGGGAACCCCCCAGCAGTCTAAGTCTATAGCAGCATAACTAAGGGATGGTTCAGGGTCACCTGATCCAGCCCTAACTATAAGCTTTAGCAAAAAGGAAAGTTTTAAGCCTAATCTTAAAAGTAGAGAGGGTGTCTGTCTCCTGATCCGAATTGGGAGCGGGTTCCACATGAGAGGAGCCTGAAAGCTGAAGGCTCTGCCTCCCATTCTACTCTTAAAAACCCTAGGAACTACAAGTAAGCCTGCAGTCTGAGAGCGAAGCGCTCTATTGGGGTGATATGGTACTACGAGGTACCTAAGATAAGATGGGACCTGATTATTCAAAACCTTATAAGTAAGAAGAAGAATTTTAAATTCTATTCTAGAATTAACAGGAAGCCAATGAAGAGAGGCCAATATGGGTGAGATATGCCTCTCTCCTTCTAGTCCCCGTTAGTACTCTAGCTGCAGCATTTTGAATTAACTGAAGGCTTTTTAGGGAACTTTTAGGACAACCTGATAATAATGAATTACAATAGTCCAGCCTAGAGGAAATAAATGCATGAATTAGTTTTTCAGCATCACTCTGAGACAAGACCTTTCTAATTTTAAAGATATTGCGTAAATGCAAAAAAGCAGTCCTACATATTTGTTTAATATGCGCTTTGAATGACATATCCTGATCAAAAATGACTCCAAGATTTCTCACAGTATTACTAGAGGTCAGGGTAATGCCATCCAGAGTAAGGATCTGATTAGACACCATGTTTCTAAGATTTGTGGGGCCAAGTACAATAACTTCAGTTTTATCTGAGTTTAAAAGCAGGAAATTAGAGGTCATCCATGTCTTTATGTCTGTAAGACAATCCTGCAGTTTAGCTAATTGGTGTGTGTCCTCTGGCTTCATGGATAGATAAAGCTGGGTATCATCTGCGTAACAATGAAAATTTAAGCAATACTGTCTAATAATACTGCCTAAGGGAAGCATGTATAAAGTGAATAAAATTGGTCCTAGCACAGAACCTTGTGGAACTCCATAATTAACTTTAGTCTGTGAAGAAGATTCCCCATTTACATGAACAAATTGTAATCTATTAGACAAATATGATTCAAACCACCGCAGCGCAGTGCCTTTAATACCTATGGCATGCTCTAATCTCTGTAATAAAATTTTATGATCAACAGTATCAAAAGCAGCACTGAGGTCTAACAGAACAAGCACAGAGATGAGTCCACTGTCCGAGGCCATAAGAAGATAATTTGTAACCTTCACTAATGCTGTTTCTGTACTATGATGAATTCTAAAACCTGACTGAAACTCTTCAAATAGACCATTCCTCTGCAGATGATCAGTTAGCTGTTTTACAACTACCCTTTCAAGAATTTTTGAGAGAAAAGGAAGGTTGGAGATTGGCCTATAATTAGCTAAGATAGCTGGGACAAGTGATGGCTTTTTAAGTAATGGTTTAATTACTGCCACCTTAAAAGCCTGTGGTACATAGCCAACTAACAAAGATAGATTGATCATATTTAAGATCGAAGCATTAAACAATGGTAGGGCTTCCTTGAGCAGCCTGGTAGGAATGGGGTCTAATAAACATGTTGATGGTTTGGATGAAGTAACTAATGAAAATAACTCAGAACAATCGGAGAGAAAGAGTCTAACCAAATACCGGCATCACTGAAAGCAGCCAAAGATAACGATACGTCTTTGGGATGGTTATGAGTAATTTTTTCTCTAATAGTTAAAATTTTGTTAGCAAAGAAAGTCATGAAGTCATTACTAGTTAAAGTTAATACTCAGCTCAATAGAGCTCTGACTCTTTGTCAGCCTGGCTACAGTGCTGAAAAGAAACCTGGGGTTGTTCTTATTTTCTTCAATTAGTGATGAGTAGAAAGATGTCCTAGCTTTACGGAGGGCTTTTTATAGAGCAACAGACTGTTTTTCCAGGCTAAGTAAAGATCTTCTAAATTAGTGAGACGCCATTTCCTCTCCAACTTACGGGTTATCTGCTTTAAGTTACGAGTTTGTGAGTTATACCACGGAGTCAGGCACTTCTGATTTAAAGCTCTCTTTTTCAGAGGAGCTACAGCATCCAAAGTTGTCTTCAATGAGGATGTAAAACTATTGACGAGATACTCTATCTCACTTACAGAGTTTAGGTAGCTACTCTGCACTGTGTTGGTATATGGCATTAGAGAACATAAAGAAGGAATCATATCCTTAAACCTAGTTACAGCGCTTTCTGAAAGACTTCTAGTGTAATGAAACTTATTCCCCACTGCTGGGTAGTCCATCAGAGTAAATGTAAATGTTATTAAGAAATGATCAGACAGAAGGGAGTTTTCAGGGAATACTGTTAAGTCTTCTATTTCCATACCATAAGTCAGAACAAGATCTATGATATGATTAAAGTGGTGGGTGGACTCATTTACATTTTGAGCAAAGCCAATAGAGTCTAATAATAGATTAAATGCAGTGTTGAGGCTGTCATTCTCAGCATCTGTGTGGATGTTAAAATCGCCCACTATAATTATCTTATCTGAGCTAAGCACTAAGTCAGACAAAAGGTCTGAAAATTCACAGAGAAACTCACAGTAACGACCAGGTGGACGATAGATAATAACAAATAAAACTGGTTTTTGGGACTTCCAGTTTGGATGGACAAGACTAAGAGTCAAGCTTTCTAATGAATTAAAGCTCTGTCTGGGTTTTTGATTAATTAATAAGATGGAATGGAAGATTGCTGCTAATCCTCCGCCCCGGCCCGTGCTACGAGCATTCTGACAGTTAGTGTGACTCGGGGGTGTTGACTCATTTAAACTAACATATTCATCCTGCTGTAACCAGGTTTCTGTAAGGCAGAATAAATCAATATGTTGATCAATTATTATATCATTTACCAGCAGGGACTTAGAAGAGAGAGACCTAATGTTTAATTTTTACTTGTTTAAGTTTTACTACGAAGCCACGCTGTTGTAACACGTGCAGAATGCGGCTTGGAATTATCTTGCTAAAATAAGCTGGGACGTCCCTGAAAAAGACGTTGCTTGGATGGCAGCATGTATTGCTTCAAAACCTGGATGTACCTTTCACCATTGATGGTGCCATCACAGATGTGTAAGTTGCCCATGCCATGGGCACTAACACACCCCCATACCATCACAGAAGCTGGCTTTTGAACTTTGTGCTGGTAACAATCTGGATGGTCTTCTTCCTCTTTTGCCCGGAGGACACAACGTCAATGATTTCCAAAATGAATTTGAAATGTGGACTCATCAGACCACAGCACACTTTTCCACTTTGCATCTGTCCATTTCAAATGATCTTGGGCCCAAAGAAGGCATTTCTGGATGTTGTTGATGTATGGCTTTCTCTCTGCATGGTCCACTTTTAACTTGCACTTTCTTGAAATAATTCAGGGGTCTCCAGTGACCTCGCTTCCCCCTGTCTCTCTTATCCCATGTGTCCGATGATTTGAAAGAAGGTGTTGACCAGTTATTTAAATTTGAACACAATTACTCTGAGGGCTAGACCACCACTCAGAGATTGATTGAACAGAATTTAAATGTCACAGAATTTGACAGAATTTAAGTTTTACAGAATGAGGGAGATAGACTAAACCATATAAATCAAATCAAATTTATTAATTTATATAGCGCCAATTCATGATGAAATTGTCTCAAGGCGCTTCACACAACATAAAACCAACAAAAAAAAGAATAAAAAATTTAAAACACAATAAAAAGACGACCATAAAAGAATACAAGAATAAAAACACATCATAACACTAATGATAAAACAGGAAAAACAAGTGAGTCTTTAAATGTGACTTAAAAGTCTCCACAGTATCCGACTGCTGAATGTGTGCCGGGAGATCGTTCCACAGAGCTGGGGCACGGTAGGAGAAAGCTCTGTGACCGGCAGACTTTTTAGTCACCCTGGGAACACATAGAAGTCCTGCATCCTGAGAACGCAGGGCCCGAGCTGGTACATAAGGACTTACCAGGTCAGCCAGATAGGGAGGTGCAAGTCCATGAACAGTCTTATAGCTGGAACTGGAAGCCAGTGCAGGGACGCCAAAACCGGCGTAATGTGGTCAAACTTTCTGCTTTGTGTCAAAAGTCTGGCAGCAGCATTTTACCCAGACGTTCTGAGGGTCCCAGGAGCTGCGAGCGTCCAACCAGCAGTGTGGTGTTCCAGCAAGCTGACAGCAAGGAGGAACCTTGAACAATGGGCTGCGCTTTGTTTTTATACCCTCTGCTAATACAATGTTTTTATGCTAACCTTGGGCATTGTCCTTCATCTGAATGGTCTTGATCCCTCTATTTTGTGGCATGTTCCTGCCCACATGCACTGTGCAGTCTTCTTTTCTTCCTTTTTCTCCTGAAGTGACACCTGTTCTTAAACTGATAAGAAATTGTTTTGGGGCAAAAACTGCTAACTGAAGGACTGTCAGCAAGTCTCATCACGCAGTTATACCACAAGAATATTTGCACATTTCAAAATTGCACAACCTTCTGACAAACAAGTCTAATCATACCCGCGTATCAAGTTTAGTCTCCTTATCTGACGGTTTGTGGTGAGTACTGGCATCCTGTTCTATATGCCTTTTGCAACATATGGATGTTTCTCAATGTATCTTCAGGGCCTCACCGAAACAGGGACACATCACAGGGAGACACATATTTACAACACTTTGAAAATGATTATATAAGTAACATATTTTCATAACAGCATGCTAAGAAACTAGACTAATACTTGAACAAAAGAAAATCTTGCAACAAAAGCAAATGTAATCATAAACATAACATACCTTTAATTTGGTACACACAATACACAATTCAAAAACATTCAAACATATAATTCAAAAAGTATTTAAATATTTGAATATCGCATGATTAACCTTAGCTGTTGATTACATGTTTAATGTTCTCTGTTGATCATTATGTGCATATGATCATTGTGCACATATGAATAACGTATCTTTCAACAGCAACAAGCTCTATTAAAATGTAAATGATCACTTCCAAACATTCAAACACACTCAAATGTAACAATATATTCTTAGCTCAACAAAAGATAAAACAGTGGAATGATTCTGAATAGAGAAAGAAGCACAAATTTGGTTAATGGATATTTTAGAACACATTCAAATGCTCACCAAATTCAAATGCTCACCAAATTCAAATGCTCACCAAATTCAGAAGCTCGCTTTGTTATGCATGACTTGACATTAAGTGAATATTGGTGCAACAAAAAGATTCCTCAAGGCTTACGCACTCAGAAGGCACCTACTATTGGCAAATTTGATGAGAACTTTCTAAAAAGATGGAGTGAAATATTGAATAAATGCTCTCTCGATCTGATGTTACTGACTATTTAATCAAGTGTCCACTGAAGCAAAAACAGTGAAAATCGAGATTGAGTCTCAGGAAAAATCTCTGAGAGAGAAGTTTCACTCCTCGTATCCAGCCATCGACAGTTCTATTAAAGACACTGTCATGAAATATAAAGAAAAACTTTTGAGTATAAAACTAATAAAATATAAACGAGACACTGAGGACTATATGCACAATAAAGTTTACCACTGGGACCGGCAGAAACTAGAGGAAATGGCTCAGCAGACTCTGCCCCAGCGGCCTTTATGCACAGCAAGCATCAGCACACACCGATATACGGCAGACTGTGCGAATTATGATTCCAGTTTGGATAGTGAATTCACTTTTGATAGTGACTCCGACAGTCCTACAGTCAACTCCTCATCTTCTTTTTTATCACAACGCAAGAAGTGGCCACAACAAGGAAAAGGAAAACCCGGAGGGGGGGCGCTCAACCGCCAGCCGCGCAGCGACCGTGTACGTGCGGGTACCAACCACAGACATGGTAATCAATGTCTTCCAAACTATTGTCAGTCAGTCAGAGGTCTCTACTTCATAAGGGTTTATCAATTGTTCCACACAGTCCCGTTAATGCATTTGGTTTAAAGGTGGACCTTTTTAAATGCGTTAGACAAATAAAATGGAGACTTTTTTCTAAAATCAGTTTAACGACCCCAATGCAGTCATTGTTTAAAGGTAAAAGTACTTTCTGCCCTAATACATCCAATGCTTCAATTAACATGTTTTTTTAGGTTGGTTGAACAGGACATTAAAAAATGTGTGGATAAACCTTACAAATATAATCATAATATGTCTAAAGAAAAGACTGCCCTGAAGGAATTATTGAAAGATAAAGACATTGTGATCAAACCGGCTGATAAAGGGGGTACTATCTGTATTCAAGACTATGAAAAATACAGGCAGGAAATTCTATTCCAACTGTCAGATTCTCATTTTTATAAGAAGCTGGACCATAATCCCACTGTGCTCTTTCAGAAAAAAACGTTTGTCCTATCTTGAAGAAGCTAAGTCTAAAAAGTGGATAATGGAACATGATTTTGAATTCCTGTTTTGCAAACACCCCATATGCCCTGTTATATACACTCTTCCAAAAATACGTAAATCTTTGTGTAATCCTCCAGGTCCTACAGGTCAAAATGACTCATTGTGGTCCCCTCTTTCCACATATGTGGATAACTATATCAACCCATTTGTTCACACCCTTCCATCATATATACAGTAAGAGACTCAAGTGACTTCATAGAAAAATGTTCTGATCTTAAAGATTTACCTGAGAATGTCCTTACGTTAACATTAGACATTACTAACCTTTATACTAATACTTCCCATGAAGGAGGTATAGAGGCATTAAGGCATTACCTCCAACAGAGAGACAGTTCATCTAGTCCTCCTAATAAACTCATTTAGGATTTTACTGAATTTTTTATGAAACACAACTATTTTTACTTTGAAAATGAGTTTTATTTACAAAATATCGGGCACAAGCATGGGTACCATTTGTGCACCCAATTATGCACATTTGTATGTTGGATTTTTTTAAAAGAAATTTGTGTTCAATCAGGAAAAAAATCTGTTTATGCGTAATATTTTTAAATGGTTCCGATACATTGATGATATTTTTTATGTTTTTAATGGCAGCCCACAAGAGGCCAATGAATTTGTTAATTTGTTGAACAGCTTTGAATCAAGTTTATTTATCACATCAGAATACGGTACTGAAAGAGTCAGTTTTTTGGATATGCTGGTTATGAAAGCTAATGGTACTATCATTACTTCTTTATACAGGAAGGAGACTGACAGAAATACTTTGCTATTGGCTTCTAGTTTTCACCCTACATTGCTCAAAAAGGGTCTCCCCATTAGCCACTTTTACAGACTTAGGCGTATTTGCCACTCTGATGAAAATTTCATCGAACAGGCAGGGGAAATGAAAAAACAAAGATTCACAGAAAGGGGGTTACCCATTCATTTGAGTTGAGGAGGCATATGATCTGGCTTTGAAGAAAACACATTCAGAACTGTTAAAAAAGACTTTTAAACAGAAAAAGGAATTCTCTCTCACCTGCATTACATAGTATTCTCCTCGCTCTGATATCATCAAAAAACACTGGCACATTTTGACATCTGATCCTAAGCTCTCTACAATTTCCAGACACTCTCCCCTTTTTGTTAGTAGGAGGGGTAGGAATCTTAGAGACTACCTTGTTCGTGCCAATGTCACCTCCAAAGTCACATCTATGCAGAGTTTACTGGCACCTATTCCAAATGAAAATTACTGGTGTGGGAATTGTGCACAGTGTAATAATACTTATAAAACTACTTTTTCCAGCACCCCCACAGTGGTAAAAAAAATATCCATTCGGAATGTAATAACTTGGGCATCCACACAGGTGATCTATCTGATCTGTCCTTGTGGTTTAGCATACGTGGGCAAGACCATAAGACAATTAAAACAAAGAATAAGTGAACAGAAAAGCTCAATCTGCAGAAATGACAGAAATTATACAGTAGCCATTCAATTCAATGACGCACATCACAATGTAAGCACCCTTCATTTTTGTGGCACTGAACAGGTCCCTCCTCCCCTTAGAGTTGGAGACCATGATAAACTTTTGAAAAAAAGAGAGGTCTTGTTGTGTGTGGGCCGCCAGAAGAGGAGGTACTGCTGGCCCACCACCAGTGGGCGCCCCGCCTGAAGTGCGGGCTTCAGGCACGAGAGGGCGCTGCCGCCACGGACACAGCCGGGGGTGACAGCTGTCACCCATCTACTCAACATCATCTCACTCCATAAAGACCAGACGTCATCTCCACCTCGTTGCCGAGATATCGTACTTCATTGGAGGTAATATCCTCAGCCATTTGTGGTAATTAATAATCTGTCTATTGTGAGTGTTTGCAGGAGTACCGGTCCTTAGTTTTGTGGAGGCTGAGTGAGTGCAGGACGGCACTCTTTTCCTCTGAGGGATCACTGCAAACTCATCAGCTTATTGAGTGAGAGGTGGAGGTGGCATTCCCACCGTTGTTGTTACGGGGTGTACACACACCCACACTTGACTGTCTTTGTTCTCGCCAGCAGTACCAGATCCGACAGTCGGGGACGGTGATCACCTGGGAATTCGGGACTTGGCGGCTCCAGTATTCACCAGGTTCGGCTGCGGCGGAAATTGTGTGGTTCCGGCTCTTCTCAGGACAGACGTCTTCTATCCTCGAGCCTGCCCACACGTCACCTTTGTGGATTGACTGTAATCATATTCTGAGATTGTCTGTATGTTCGTTGTGCTCCTTCACAACATTAAATTGTTAATTTTTGGCTCATCTATTGACCGATCATTTGCGCCCCCTGTTGTGGGTCCGTGTCACTACACTTTCACAACAGGATATCTCGGCCAGCGTCATGGACTCCGAGGGGCGTCACCCGGCTGTTGAACGACCAATGGGAGAGCAGGGAGCGCAGGCGTCTGCAGGAGGCGTGATTGGTGAGCTGCAGCACATTCTCACCGCCTTTACGGCTCGGTTGGATCAAATGACCAAGCAAAACATCCTCCTGAACCGCAGGGTGGAGGCTCTCTCCACGCAGGTGGCGGCGAGCGCTCAGGGCGCTGCTGGAGCTCCTCCTCCTGCCGACCCTGTGCAGGATATGAACGTTCCAGTGGTGGTTCAACAACCCCTCCCACCATCCCCTGAAGCATACATAAGCCCTCCTGAGCCGTACGGAGGTTGTGTGGAGATGTGCGCGGACTTTCTCATGCAGTGTTCGCTCGTTTTCGCACAACGTCCCGTCATGTACGCGTCAGATGCTAGTAAAATAGCTTATGTGATTGCTCTGCTTCGGGGTAAGGCACACGTCTGGGCTACGGCGCTCTGGGAACAGAACTCACGGTTGTTATCAGCATACACTGGCTTTGTGAGGGAGTTCAGGACAGTGTTTGATCACCCTAACAGAGGAGAGACCGCTTCAACAATGCTGCTGTCAATGCGACAGGGGCGCCGGTGCACAGCCGAATATGCAGTCGACTTCCGCATCGCGGCTGCGAGGTCCGGCTGGAATAACGTTGCGCTCCGTGCCGCCTTCATAAACGGACTGTCATTGGTCCTGAAGGAGCATCTGGTAGCTAAGGAGGAACCGCGGGATTTAGATGGGCTTATCGATCTCGTTATACGGTTAGACAATCGGTTGGAGGAACGCCGTCCGGAGCGAGGCGAAGGACGTGGCCGGATACGCGCCGGCCCTCTCCCTTCCGGGTTCGAAAAGGGGCCGCCCTCCCCACGCTCCACAGCCGCAGCGCTCCGTGGGGCAACAGCTCCCCCTGCTGGCGTTGTTAGGGAAACGCACAGGGCCAAAATGAGGAGCCCGTCACCAGGAGCAGCTGGTCTTTAATTCAGGTTTGGTACACAAGTAATCAGTCAGCGCAGCAGAGGTACAAACAGGGTCAGGCGCAGTCATACACGAGTAGGGTTCAGAGGCACAAGCAAACACCGACATCTGGGATGAGGCGAGAGGCATGGTCGAAGAATACAAAGCAAGGTTCAGAACACGGCAAGATAAAAATCAGGACTGTGAATGGGTGCTGCAAAGTGTACGAAAACAACAATCTGGCAGTGTGTTGTGAGACTGTAAGGGCTTAAGTAACAAGTGCTGTGAACAATGTGCATGTGCAGACTAATTAGGTAACAAGGTGCAGGTGTGGAGGGAAGATTCCAGAAAGGGGGCGTGGCTAGTAGACAAAGATCAAACACTGTGCAAGAGAGTGATGTGAGGAGCAAAGATACTTGGACTGGTGTAGGCAGTGTGAGTGAGGTGAAACAAAGCAGACAGAATCAAAGTGAGGGAAAAACATAAAGTCAGGTGCAGGGCGTGGAGTGAACATAAATAACTGGATGTGAGTGCAATCTAAGAACAAAACTGAAAAGCAAAACAGAGGATTACAAACACAGAAGATAAACTTCATAAAAACTGCTCTGAGAATAATAGACAATAAAACACTAAGACAATGACAGATTTTAGGTTTGGGGTGAATTTAGGTTCACTGTTTTGATGTAGTATGTCAGAATGAAAGAAAACTGTAAAGTCACACAGGTGAGGTTGTGCTGATAAAAATGACACCAAACACGGCAACATAAACTGTTTTTTTTTTGTTGTTTTTTTAGGTAAATTGTGAAGGTAAAACCAAAAATAGTCAAAAATGCCCAATTATACCCATACAATAAATGTATTTATTTCAATCTAATTATGGTTGTCTTTCATCAACACCTCTTTGGACCTCACGGTAATTGTTCTGATGAACACTTATCAAATGAAATTGTAACCTTTTATTGTGATGCCTCTGTCACCGTGTCATGTCATCACTGTAATCAGAAGTCTTACATTTACTTGTGCTTACTTCCATGACCAGTCCATAAACAATATTGCTCAGTTGTAAACATCTCAAACAACACATTAGCCTAGGATATAGAACAATGTAGCTGAATCTATGCTTCCATATGCTATGGTGCATTTCTCTCTTTTCTCCTTTTGATGGAGGATGGCACCAAACCCTACAGGGCTGGCAACAACAATCAGTTATTTTTCTTTGTATGGATCAAAGTATGACATGGTGGTATCACTGGTGAGATTGCCTTTGATGGTTTTTAGTGTTGCTGCCTGTTCTAGACCCCATTTCCACTGTGTGTCTTTCCTCTTGACTTGTGCAGTGGTGCAGAGATAGACAAAAGCTTGATGAATCGAGAGTAGTAATTACCTACATATTTCCAGGAGACTCCTGAATTTGCCTGCATCTTTTGAGTCACTGACCTGCTGTATGACTGCTACCTATATGGGGTCTACTGAGAAGCTATCAGCAGAAAAGATGAATTCCAAAAATTTGAGCATGGTTATGTTAAACTTTTTTCTATTAAGGGTGGGGCCACCTTCTTTGATCCTCTGGAACACTGCTCTGAGATGGTTGTCATGCTCAGACTGGGAGGTACCACAGAGGATGATGTTGTCACTCAGATTTTCACCCCTCCATGAGGCCTTGGAGAGTCTGGCAGATTGCTTTGAACAGCCAAGGAAATGCCAAATTTCAACTATTTATACCATCTCAAACCACAGTGAGTAGTGAAGGTAGTTATATACCTGCTGTTAGGGTGGAGCTCTAACTGGTGGTAACCACTGTCCAAACCCAGCTTAGAAAAGAATGACATCATCTACAGTGGGCATGATGTGACATTCAAACTTGATTGTGATGTTTACTTGGTGCATGTCCATGTATATTCTTAAGATGCAACAGACATCAGTCAATTCCGGCCAATTTGCCTTCTCAACATTGAGGGGAAAATCTTTTTTCAGCGTGATAGCGCAGAGGCTGTCCACCTACCTGGAAAAGAACAAATACATTGATACATCTATACAGAAGGCCAACATTCCTGGGTTCTCCGGTTGCATACCAGTATGATCTGGCACCAGATCCAAGCGGCAAAGAGGGACAAATGAGACCTCCATGTCAACGTCCTTGACCTGACTAATGCCTTTGGATCAGTTCCCCATAACCTCCTCTGGGAGTCCTTCACATTCTTTTGCGTTCCATTATACATCACTCATCTAATAAAAGCCTGCTTTGATGACCTCCAGCTGTGCTTCACAACTGCCAACTTTACAACATCATAGCAATGTGTAGAGGTAAGTATCATGGCAGGCTGTACAATCTCACCCCTGGTCTTCACAATGGCCATTGAAGTCATCATCAGGGCCTCGAAATTGGTGGTGGGGGGTGAGTGAACTAAGAACAGGATTCGTCATCCACCTATCCGAGCATACATGGATGACATGACCTCTTCTGCAGCATGTACCAAGCGGCTACTTGGAAAACTTCAGGAGAACATCAAGTGGGCTCAGATGAAAATCAAGCTGAACAAGTCACGAAGCATCTCAATAGTCAAAGGAGCACTTAAAAATGTGAAGTCCTGCATTCGTGATGACCCAATTCCAACTGTGTCTGAGAAACCTGTCAAAATCCTGGGCAGATGGTACAACATAAGCCTCAGGGACAAAGATCAAGTGCTGCATCTAAGGCAGGACATTACAACAGCCTGGAAAACATCAATAAGACCTTACTACCAGTGAAACTGAAGCTCTGGTGCCTGCAGTTTGGACTTCTTCCTCAGATGATGTGGCCACTCACTATCTACGAGGTCCCAATAACAACTGTGGAAAAGATGGAGCGAACCATGACTTTATACCTAAAGAAATGCCTCGGGGTCCCACGTTGTCTGACTAACATTAGCCTCTATAGCAAAGGGCCCTCAAACTTCCCATCACGAGCCTCACTGAAGAGGACAATCTGATGTGGTGCAGCAAGCTATATCATCCCTGAGGCACAAGGACATCGTGGCATGTCCAGCTGGGAAGAGGAGGCTTTGGTCTTGCAACAAGTAAACCAACTTAGTGCCTCCATATCAGAGAGGTGGAAAATGGTGGTGGAGGAGGTGCACCATCAGGAGGAGGCTGAAAGAAGCACAAAGGTGGTTTCTCTTGCCAAGCAGGGACAATGGATGATGTGGGAAGGCCTGGAGAGGAGAAAGCTCAGCTGGAGGGAGCTATGGGAAATGGAGGCAAGCAACATCAGCTTCATCATAAGACCTACCTATGATGTGCTCCCCTCTCCAACAAACCTCCACCTGTGAGTGGTATGGAGAGGACCCAACCTGTGCCCTCTGCCCCACACCAGCAACTCTCAAACACATCCTAACTGGTTGTAAGACCAACCTCACACAAGGCTGCTACACCTGGAGACACAACCAGGTCCTCAGGAGTATGGCAGCAGCTCTTGAGAGCAAGAGTTATACCATCAACGTCGTGCCAGTGACAGCAACCAATTCCAACATGGCATCAACATTTATCCAAGAATGACAGAAAAAGTCCAACCATCCCCCAACCAAACCAGAAGCTGGACAGCTAGCCATGGCCCAGGATTGGAAGATAGTAGTTGATATTGGTCAGCAACTATTCTCTTCAACTGAAGAGGCCTACAAGCACAAGAAACTGTGCTACACAGAACTGGCAGCAGACACGCTACAACAAAGATGGAATGCAAAAGTCTATCCGGTTGAAGTGGGATGCAGAGGCTTTGTGGCTTATTCCTCCATCAGACTGCTGAAACACCTTGGTATACATGGATAGGCTTTGTGACAGACAATCAAATCAGTCTCTGAAGCAGCCAAAAGAAGCAGCCAGTGGATGTGGGTCAAGTAGAAGGGCCCTTGCTGGGCTCAAAGAACAGCAGCATAACCCGCACACTAAGGAAGAGGACACCCCTGCCCTGCATGGTCCTGTGGCATTTGCAAAAAAGGCATTTGCAAAACTGAAAAGTATGTTTAAGTTGTGATTCGACAACCGTGTGATATAACCGGGCACCAGTAGATGGCAGTGTTCTATGCATTTTGACCCATCTACTGAGTCGGGTATGGCACAAGGTTGTCGACCTGAATCACAACTTAAATGTTGCCTCCTTTTTTGTTTTATAAATGAAAAAATGACATATTTTACAAAAGCACATTTATTTGTAAACACTAACACACACATTACATTAACTTGTGTTGGTTTTTACATAGAATGGATGAATCAACCAATGTGAGCGGAGGCTCAGTTTACCCATAATTCCTTTGGTCATCTGTATGTGTTATGTTCAAAACTTCAAAATTAGTGCATTATTTTAAAATTAAAGGACATGTGTTATATTTTCACTTTGACATTAATGTAGTTATTCTATCCGGATTAATTTGATTCATAAAGCATGATCATAAGTCAAACCTGCTTTTCTTTTCAAGACATCTGCCTCACGGCTGGACCGCTGTCTGCTGTTAAGGATAATGACTTTTGTTTTATGTATTGTGGCAGCCTGGTGGCCAGGTCCCTTCTGCTGTGGTAGAGTTGAGCACTGCTGCAAACTACATAGCAGACATGCGCCAACAGGGTTTAAAAATGTTTTTCACTGTTACTATGTTGGGAAAAAAAAAAAAACCTTAGCAGTCTAAAATTTATTGGAACTAAATCTACTGGAAGGTAACTGGCCCGCTGATGGTTTTTGAAGTTAGCTGAGAAGCTAATCTGCTAACAAAAATGTTAGCTTTGCTAAATTATTGGTTAGCGGAACTGTGCCCACCAGTGGACCTGATGCTGTCTCGATTATTTTAGTTGCTTCAAGCTTTTGGAGTTCATCTTCAGCCTTTTGTCTTATATCGAATGACATGTCTGTGTGATTGGTATGTGCGCTGAACATTGGTTTGATTATCAAGTTTGACCTATAAGTCCTTTACTTTTCAAATTTCATTGATCAGCTTTGGGTAACTGCTGACAAGTTTATCTGCAACTGCCCTGCTGGTTGGAGTGGGTAACAGGGAGGCCATTACCTTGACCAGTCCTAGTTTGTAGACATGCCATAGCTCAGTATGGAGAAACTGTCTTCTTAAATCACAAAAATCATGGCCTGAGACTGCTGCACTGTTCTGCATTTCCTTCCATTTTCTTATATGTTGCTTTGCTGCTGATATTTGCTATGGCTCCAGAGTCTATCAAGACTGGCACTTTGAGATTGTTTATGTTGATGTTGATCTGGGGAAGCATTGCAGTCTCTGTGTCTCCCACAAACACATCAACATTGTCATTACTGGATGACCTTGGCCATTTGGCCTTGGGTGGCACTGTGGCTTAGTGGTTAGCACTGGTGCCTTGCTGCCCTTCCTGTGTGGAGTATGCATGTACTCGCCATGTCTGCATGACTCTGGTTTCATCCCACAATAAAACAAACAAACAAAAAAACCAAACAAACATGCTTATTTAGGATCTGGTCCTTTCTCTGCCCCTGACCAAGGCAGCGTCTCTATATCTGGAGTTGGTCCTTGGGCACCAGACTATGGGTGCCCACTGCTCCTAGTGGTTGGATTGTGTTGAATTGTAATTAGGATGGGTTAAATGCACAGGACAAATTTCATTGTATGTATATATGTATACAATGACAATAAAAGGCTCTATTCTATTCTATTTGACATGTGTTCTGTTGCTTATTGTTTACTCTGTACTGTTTTGAGTCTTTGCCTCTGTAGGTTGAGAGGCATTATCTCACAAAATTGTTTTGTTTACCACCTGCTCTGCACATCTTGCCTTTAGCCAGACAGTCCTCTTTGCGTGGTTATTTGCCTCCACACCTCCAGCATTGATTACTTGGTTTATCTCTTATTGTGTGTTCACTTCTAGCTGTGGGCTTGTTGTAGGCCTCTGATGTACTGCATTCACAGCAGCAACTGCACCCTTCTATATACCTGCAGCCTGCAGTTTGGACAGTTCAACAGTTCTCCATTGATCTAGAAGTCTGCTTAGCCACATGTCAGACTCTCTCTGTGCTTTTATGGACAGTCTGGCCAATGTGCAGCTCTGCTTTGATTTCTGAATCAATGTCTGTAAACTCACAGTTGTTTGCCAGTGTACTGAGTCTGGTGTGATACCTTTTCAGATATTCTCCCAATTGTCTGAATATATATAGACTGGGAACTGGCTGTTCTTTTAGGGTGAAAAATATGAGTTTCTGTCTTGCTTGTCTGCCTCAGCTGCCAGGTAGATATCATGCACGCACTGTTGCTTGTTGAACTTGAACATGACCATCAGAACAGCTGCCATTGTCAAAATCACCACCATCATCAGCATTACCATCAATATCGCTATCATCATAATCATCACCATCATCATAAGCTTCATCACAAGCACCATCATCACCCACCATCATTATCATCATGATCTTGATCATCATAACATCGGCCATTGCTTCAAATGCTTCCTGTGATACAGAGGCACGCTCTAATTGGCTATCGGCTCCTCCTGTCTCAGCTCTGCGCCAAGATTCATTTGTGGCATTTAACACTTTTGTGTTTGGATGACATCTCAGTTTTGTGTTCTAAAATATCATCTGTGTCAACAGGCCAGACAGCAGTGCAACGTAAGGAGCCTTTTGTGAAAATGATGAATTAAAGCTGCCTCCACACACCCAAGAATATGATGCTCAGAATTTGTAGCATCACCAAATGGAGCAGGTGATTCATGATGAAGCATTTAACAGCTTTACAGCTTAAATGAAACTGATCTGACAGCGCTCTGTGACTTTTCTGTCTGTCTAGCATTTTATTTTTTGTTTACCAACAATAACGTTACGTCATGGATAGCTCCTGTAACTCCACTGTAAGCAAAGCAGAATCTGTCTGCCATTGTTGTTGACAGATTTGCCAACCGCTACTGCATTTCACGAGTGTCAAAAACTAAGTCCAAGTCAAGTCTCAAATCTTTGAAGTTGATGCACAGGTAAAATGTAAAGTCAATGTGTGACTTTAGTGTGACTTAATTTGAATTCTTGTTAGATATATTTGTGTTCACTTATGGTTTTCTTTATTTGTTTTCTGTACTTCTTTTGGTATTAAGGGTTATACTTTTAGTTTCGTTCTTTTTCTCACTTTCCTTTGTTCTGTCTTGGTATGTGCATGTAGAACTGGATTTAACCAGTTTGACCACTTAGGATAAAGGGAGTTAGGTTACAATTATAAATCATATGTCTCCCGTTATTGCGCGGGCCTGGGGCAGGGGGATGGACCTCCCTTGAATGCCAATAAGAGAAGGTTTTTGTGAAATAAGGTCCGCCTCTGTTAAGCATATGTAATCCTGTATAAAAACTGCTTGTATCCATTGTCCAGGGTTTTGTAAGAGCAGATCTTGTCTGTAAGAGAAGTTCTTGCAGGGCCCAGGTCTGATTATTTTTGCTGTCACTTTGATTAAATTTAAAAGTGCGGAATAGTTGAGTTTGTGCTTTGTAAGTAAGTATTACAGAAAGAACTGGGGAAAGAATTAACAGTCTCAAACTTGAGTCCCCATCTCTGGCAGATAAGTTGTTGCTAAGAAAAAGTACTTGCCCACAGATCATTTGGTACAGTGAGTTGTCCATTAACCATAGGGTCAGTAAATCAAACATGGATCTTTGTGTGTAAAAATGGCTTTCAGCAAGGGTGAAGCTGAAATTGCTTCTGTGGTAGTGGACGGCACCTTACAATGGAATTTCAAAAAGTTCTGAGCCTCTCACATTTTTCTCAGTCGGATATTACAATGCATCACGCCTGACCTACATCAATGCCTTAGCTACTTATTTCATGTAGGATCAAATTGCTCACTTCAATTGTTGAGTCATAACACTGTGTGGAAGAGACCCCTCCAGTGTCAGTCGTGGCATTCTGCTTCACCAGGACAACGCACCAGTCCACACCAGCTGGGTTGCCATGGACACTGTGCACGAGTGTGGCTATGAACTTCTTCCTTACCCACCCTATTCTCCAGACCTCGCCCCTAGTGACTTCCACCTCTTTTCCAGGTTGAAAAAATACCTACGGGGCTAGAGATTTGAGGATGACGATGAGCTGACTGCTGCGGAGGGCTGGTTAGGGGACCAAGGTGTTTAGCTCTACCAATCAGGTATCAATGACTGGCAAAATAGATGGAACAAGTGTATGGAGTTGGAAGGGGACTGGGGGACTGCATTATAAATCCAAATATCTTTCTGTTTGAGGCTCAAAACCTTTTGATATCCCTTCATATGTGAAAGCTTCAAGCACTGTTGCATGATTATGAGTTGCTCTTTATAAAAGCCTAATACACTTCAAAAACTTTGTCCAAGTGTATAAGCAGCTTGAAACCAATGGGTGCTTCTCAGCTCACAAGATAAACTGACAGGTTGAAAATATTTTTGCAGAGTACAACACTGCATCCTTGAGGTTATAACACTGGTTAAAGCTGTAATGAAGATAACCTCTTACATAATAAAGAGGTGCTTCATTAATCAATGTTGCATTTTACAATTAAATACATACTCACCTGAGATAGAATGCAGAGTTTTTCCAGTTGATACAAGTTGAAGACCACATGTATTCTTCAGCCTTAAGACAAAAATTGAGTTTTTCCACAAAAAAAGGCAAATCATATTGCATGCTCCTGTCTGATCTTCCTTTTGGGCAGTAAACTCACTGTCCGGGCTGAACTGTGATGTACAATTGTCAGGAGATAATAGAATTTTTGAGTGTTTTTTTTTTTTTTTTTCTCATCTCATGTTTCTGTTCACATGCCCACACACACAGTCAGCTGCCAAATGCATCCCTGTCTAACTCCCTCATAACCCATCCGCCACCACAACCACCACAACATGGCAGTTTTGCAAGCTGGGAGGCACCAATCGGTCTGAAAACCAAAGCTACTACAGAACATCACGGAATTTGAAGGAGTTTATTTCACAGGGTAAAAGGTTGGTGTACTAACTGCAGAATCATATTTAATAATAGAATGTATGAATAGGTTATGAATGCACCCAAATTAAAGTATTGATGTTTCATATTTAATAAATGCAGTACACATTTGTGGGAAAAGTTCACAAAAGTGTGATTTAAAAGTGACAGTATGATAAATGTTAATGTGTGAATGTAAATGTGTCTGTGTGTTTGTATGTGTCAATCCTGTGCCGTCGTCTCACTCAGGGACAGGCTCCAGCCTCCCGTTACCATTTACTGGAATGTGTGGATTTAATAAATGGACAGACGGGTGGGTAACAATTAAATTTGTGACATTTTTAAACAGCTTTATAATGTTGACACATTACAGACTGACACATCATTAAAAGACTTGGTCAAATTTATTATAACTTTATGGAGATTATGCAGATGTCCATTTGGGCCGGCCAGGGTTCTGGTGGCTCATCTTCCAGTCAACTGCAAATGACCAAATGGTAGTGCGATCACAAAGGCAATGAAACAGCTGAGGGTGGGGAAAGCTGCTGGGATCTGTAGTACTGGAGCTGAACACGTTTCCAGGTGGGTGGAGTTAATGTATTTTCCTAGTATTGCAAATTGTCATTGTTAAGATCAGAGAGAAAGGTATATTCCCCATGTATTACAACCCCTGGCAAAAATTATGGACTCACCGGCCTCAGAGGATGTTCATTCAGTTGTTTAATTTTGTAGAAAAAAAGCAGATCACAGACATGACACAAAACTAAAGTCATTTCAAATGGCAACTTTCTAGCTTTAAGAAACACTATAAGAAATCAAGAAAAAAAGATTGTGGCAGTCAGTAACGGTTACTTTTTTAGACCAAGCAGAGGAAAAAAATATGGACTCACTCAATTCTGAGGAAAAAATTATGGAATCACCCTGTAAATTTTCATCCCCAAAACTAACACCTGCATCATATCAGATCTGCTCGTTAGTCTGCATCTAAAAAGGAGTGAACACACCTTGGAGAGCTGTTGCACCAAGTGGACTGACATGAATCTTGGCTCCAACACGAGAGATGTCAATTGACACAAAGGAGAGGATTATCAAACTCTTAAAAGAGAGTAAATCATCACGCAATGTTGCAAAAGATGTTGGTTGTTCACAGTCAGCTGTGTCTAGACTCTGGACCAAATACAAACAACATGGGAAGGTTGTTAAAGGCAAACATACTGGTAGACCAAGGAAGACAAAGCGTCAAGACAGAAAACTTAAAGCAATATGTCTCAAAAATCGAAAATGCACAACAAAACAAATGAGGAATGAATGGGAGGAAACTAGAGTCAGAGATATATCAGAGATATTTTGGACAATTGAAAGGATGTTTGGGGATGATGAAATCATTTTTCAAGATGATAATGCATCTTGCCATAGAGCAAAAACTGCAAAAACATTCCTAGCAAAAAGACACATAGGGTCAATGTCATGGCATAGGGTCAATGTCAATGAGCAGATCTGATTTGATGCAGGTGTTAATTTTGGGGATGAAAATTTACAGGGTGATTCCATAATTTTTTCCTCAGAATTGAGTGATTCCATATTTTTTTCCTCTGCTTGGTCTAAAAAAGTAACCGTTACTGACTGCCACAATCTTTTTTCTTGATTTCTTATAGTGTTTCTTAAAGCCAGAAAGTTGCCATTTGAAATGACTTTAGTTTTGTGTCATGTCTGTGATCTGCTTTTTTTCTACAAAATTAAACAACTGAATGAACATCCTCTGAGGCCGGTGATTACATAATTTTTGCCAGGGGTTGTAGAAGAAAGGAACTGTTACCACACTCTGAAAAGGATAGGGCAACTGCATGGTGGTATACTGTTCTGTGTGCCAGGTAAGATTCTTACAAGGATTATGGTGAACAGGATTCAGTCCTTGTTAAGGCCCCCTGACACTTGCATGACTTTGATACGCGCACTTGCACGCACTCTGCTGTGCAAGAGAGTAAACTTGTCTCAAACTCACTGTAAACCATTGTTAACCGTAAACTACACGCGGCTTCATGCACATGCAAAGAAAATTTTGAAATGTTCAAAATATCCATCACGCATTAATGATGTGAACTTCAAGTGAACTTTATGCAAACACATCAAAAACACAGCGTGAGTGCGAGTGATTTCGTCAGTGCATTGCATCAGAGTGCAGCTTGTTTGAACGATTATAACGAGATGTTAAATCTATCATAAACATACTTTTACAGCTACTTATAAGAAGGAAAGAACATGCAACTGTTTTACCAAGCTATTACAAAATAAACATGGCAAATAATTACCTTTTTAGACGGTTCCAAATGCTTTCTCCACCTCATTAAGCACGCGTTTGCGAGAGAGACATAAAAACTGCAGCTGGAGCACTCCACTGTGATTCCAGAAGCAATTAGAGGTGTTTTCAATAGCCAACTCCAACAGAAAATGATAAATCTGCTACAAAGTAATAATTTTATATACGCAGCATCCAGCGCACAACACGTGGCATCCAGTGGAACAAAGTATGTTCCTTTTCTGAACATATGTCAGTCTTGTAGAATTCTTGTAATCTAGAGGGATATAAAATCAACAAGTCTCAGTCATGTTAAGAAAGAAGAAGTTATGTTTGGTCTGGAAACTCCGCCTCCTGGGACCACGCTCCATTCAGTGTTTCAACACTTCCCGTGATGTCCCTGGTGGCCGCCTGCATTTACCAGAATGCACCACAGTGCCAGCAGAGTTCTGCTGTCTCACAGAGCAATGGCAAAGGAATGTGAATGGGGCCATTTCAGTGAGTTTACGAGCGTTATGATGATGACACATTCTCTCAAGTTGAGAGGGTTATCTAGAGGAGGTGTAGCACCTGTGATAAACTTCTGCTGTGCCCCGATGTTGTCTTATTGGCCACGCTTCACAAGGTGTGTTTACACTGTGCCTCGAGTGGGTCACGGAGTGCCAGACGGCGCGAGATTTCACATCTGTGAAGCACAGAGTGGGAGGGAAAACTTTACCAGTGAAGCAGTTAGCCACATTTTCAGTGTTGGAAGAAGAATTGTAAATTTGGAAAGCTCTCAACAACGTAAGGATAAATGAAACCTTTTAAACCTCAGAATTAGAGGTAGTCACTTTGCACGTTGTTTTTAATGAGCCAAGGTTTTTATATGCCAGTAATATCGAGCAACATAATAGTTAGCGGTTAGCTTAATTCAGTGGAGGGAAAGGGGATCTTACAACCAGCACAATGGCTTGCCGTTTTATATCCGCTGCCGCTACACAAGGTGGAAACTTGACGTCGTCTAATGTGAGATTAGATGCAACATCTAACTGCATCATTCTTGAAATCTACATTAAATGTGTAAGTATAACCTTAAATCAAGCACATACAAATGCTTAATTAGGTCATGTTAAGTTACTACCCTAGTCATGACAAATGTTTACTGCACCTTTTTACAGCGGAGGTGCCCGGCTCGGCTGGAACTGTATGGGATCAGAGGGGTGGCTTTGAACTGGATTAAAAATTACTTACAAAACCGGAAACAGTTTGTTAAACTCAGGGATTGCTGCTCTTTATATCTGGACATCATTAGTGGGCTTCCTCAGGACCAAAATTATTCTGTAGATTAATGATTTATGTAAAGTTTGGGATCTGTTTACGGCAGTTCTTTTTGTGGATGATACAAACCTGTTATCAGCCTGGATGGTCAGGAACTGCAGCACACAAATGCACGGGTCAGACAAACAGCTCTGGTTTTTAGAAGGTTTTGCTGATGAGGATAGTGGAGGTTGGTACACGAGTGAGCAGTCCAGGAAAAGCAGCAGTACAAAAATCATCAGGGAAACAGGCATGATTGAAGCAACAGGCTGGAGGTCAGGTACACACAAAGAAGCAGGCAGGACTATGGAATGCAAGAACAGAGCTAGAATGAGGGCACAAGGCATGACAAACTGGCGAGGAACAAACTAGGTTACTTGTTTCAGACGAGTATCCGGTACGGATAAAGCATTTTGATGAGCACGAGCATGATCCGAATAAAACTCATTAATATCTGTGCTCGTGCTGAAGGAAAATTCTCATTGGCTAACTGACTGTCTACACGCTCTGTGACTGACCAGTCACACACAGCGCCCACCCCTCCCTACACAGACACGTCTCTCTGCAGCTTCTCACACACAAATAGGATCTCTCTCTGTGCTTGGCTGGATTCTGCCTCACGTTGCTCTGTCAGTACTCTGTTTTCTTTAGCTCACCTCTTTTTCGGTTTGTCTGATATTTAAAATTACTTGGTGAACTTGTTTTGTATCTTATGCTGTGCTTTTGACAAGACAGAGCTGAAAACAGCTCTTGTCACGTCGATCACTATGTCCACTACCGTCGGGTTTTATATTTATTTATTTATTCTTTAACCGTTTGCTTGCTCTTCGTTTGGTTTGGTGATATAAAGTCAGTTGGAAAACTTTGCTCCTACTGAATGCTTTTGCTTTTGAGAAGAATACAGTGAACAAGGCTGACATATTGTTTCCCTGTTTGCCATCACTGGATGTTTGCATGAATCACCAAGTTCACACAGATCATTAAAAAATAAACAGTCTTACAGACCACTTACAGACTTACACACATGTAGCTGAACACACAAAGTAGCCTATATTAATATTTTTATTGAATATGGCTGCATGCACTATCTGACACTTTATCACTGCTGTTCATAAAAATAAATTGGTCAGTCGAACAACCTCTCTCCCTCTCATACAGTCACTCAGTCACACACACACACACACACAGACAGACATGCACACACATATAGCTGAACACACAAAGTAACCTATATTAATATTTTTATTGTATATGGCTGCATGCAGTATCTGACACTTTCTCACTGCAGTTCATAAAAATAAATTGGTCAGTCGAACAACCTCTCTCGCTCCCTCTCACACAGTCACACACATGCACACACAGTCATGCATGCACAGACACACACACACCTTAATATTGTTTAACTTTGTGTGGAAAAAAATGCCAAGAACATTAGGTAGTAAAAATAACTAATTAAAAAAAAAAAAAAAATCACAGTTTGATCATAAAATAAAAAAAGAAAGTTGTGTGAGTATGACAGATCTTGTTCATGCATACTTAGTAGTTCATAATTTCCTACTACACTGAATGTGTACAATAAATTTAGCAACTTCTGATCAGTCCATATCAATTTCAGACATAAAATAATGTACTAATTTAAGCCCCAGCCATTTCGGGTTAAACCACACCAACTTCCGGTTTAGGCCCCACCCACTATGAGTACAGATATGGATACAGATCATTTAGATGGTCATACAGATACAGATATAGATATAGATATAGATAGTGGTGTACTCACTCATTCCTACAACAAACACACCCAGTGAGCTTAAATAACCACAGGTGGTAATCAGCAAATCAGGAAGAGGTGTGCATAGAAAGCACCAGAACTAGGGCGTGGCCAGAGACAAAGAAAAACACCCATCACCAAGATCCAAGGGAGAGAACAAAGACAGGCAGACCCAAGCAGAAAAAGCCCAGCAAGAGAAGAAACCAGGCAAACCAAATGAAATGCAAAAATAACTAACAGAACAAAAGAACAAAATAAAACAGAACACCTAGCAAAACTCAAATCCTTACACCTGTTTTGTTCAGGAGAAAATCTGAATTATTGTCTGATTTATATATTGGAATGATAAAGTGAAAGAGATGGTTTGATATTAATAAATTATCACTAAATTTGTCTAAAACTAAAATAATGTTATTTGTGAATTACAATAAAGACATACACATTCAGTTAAATATACAAGGGGTAATCACTGAGCGTGTCAAAGAAAATAAGCTCTTAGGTGTTATTACTGATGAAAGAATTAATTGAAAAGCTCATATTCAATATATTCAAAAGAAAGTGTCAAAAAGGATTGCAGTACTAAATAAGGTAAGGCATGTTCTTGATTGCAAAGTGCTTCATACTCTGTTTTGTTCATTGGTTGCTCCCTACTTGGCTTACTGTGCTGAAGTTTGGGACAATAAAACTACATTGCAATCATTATTCATTCTTCAAACAAGAGCATTAAGAACGATTCACAATGTAGGTTATCGAGATCATACCAATTCATTGTTTATTAAATCTAAAATATTGAAACTTCACAATATGACTGCGTTTAAGACTGTGCAATTAATGCAACTGCCCCTCAGAATTCAAGAATTTTTCAAGGAGAGAGAGAGAAAATATAATTTAAGGGGCTTGTATCATTTTAAAATTTCTGGCACTCGGACAACCAGGAAACATTTTTGTGTTTTTTTTTTTTTTTTTTTGTAGCCCTAAAATATGGAATAATCTGGTGAAGGAACTCAAGCGATGTCCAAATGTCAATCAGTTTAAACACCAATATAAGGAAATGAAATTTTCTGAATATGTGAAAATTGTCTAAATTCTCTGAATTATCTGAAAATTCAATGCAAGTTTGAAGGACTATATAGCTGTTGGTTAAAGTATGGACAATTAAGTTATTGATTTTCTATTATTATTTTTGGATTGTGCAATATGTGCTGTTGTTGGTGTGGATATGATGAGGAATTTGAGTTTACTGATTATTTTAAGATGTCTGTGTTTTGCTGTTATGCTCACTTTGCTTTGTTTTGGTTTGGTTTGGTTTTGATAAGTAAAAGTTGCTGAGGTAAAAGGGGTAGGTGTAGATAAGCTTTGATTCTACCTACAGCCTTTCAGTTGCATGGGTGGACTGACTGACAAATCAGTTTTTGTTTATTTAGTTTTGTTTTATTTTGTGTTGCAGAGTTCTTTCCTTGAACTGAAATAAACTTGAACTTGAGCTTGAATTAAGAATGAATAAGAATCAAAAAGTCCCTTTGACTGCTCCATGGTTTGCACTCAGCATCGTCACAGCAAATCTGCGGTGCATTTACATGTTGAATTGGCACATTTTAGATGCTCTTCTTGATGCAGTTCCATATTACATGGAGAAATGTGGCAAAGGTGGGGTTTGAACTGGGAACCTTCCGCACTGAAACCAAGGGCCTTAACCACTTAGCCACCACTCCAGCCTACTTAATAATTAATACATTTAATTAATCAAATCAAATCAATTTTACTTATATAGCGCCAAATCACAACAAACAGTTGCCCCAAGACGCTTTATATTGTAAGGCAAAGCCATACAATAATTACGGAAAAACCCCAACGGTCAAACCAACCCCCCGTGAGCAAGCACTTGGCGACAGTAGGAAGGACTTGAGGATTAATGCTTTACTTCTCATGAATAGTCTCATGCATTATGTGTTTACTCATTGTTTGTCATACTTAAGCAATGAACAAACTATATGTAAGTGCACTATGTATGCACTATTATGCAATGAGTTACTTTGTGTTCATACATAGCGAGTTGATATAATGATTATAATTACATGTGCAAGGTTACAGACCAATTTGAATATTAGGGATGAGCGAGTACACCAGTATCTGTATCTGTTCAACTATCTAAATAATCTGTATCTGTGCTCGGAGTGGGTGGGGCCTAAACCGGATGTGGGCGTGGTTTAACTGGAAATGGGTGGGGCTTCCACAGGAGAGGAGCCTGAAAGCTGAAGGCTCTGCCTCCCATTCTACTCTTAAAAACCCTAGGAACTACAAGTAAGCCTGCAGTCTGAGAGCGAAGCGCTCTATTGGGGTGATATGGTACTAAGAGTTCCCTGAGATAAGATGGGACCTGATTATTCAAAACCTTATAAGTAAGAAGAAGAATTTTAAATTCTACGTATTCTAGAATTAACAGGAAGCCAATGAAGAGAGGCCAATATGGGTGAAATATGCTCTCTCCTTCTAGTCCCCGTCAGTACTCTAGCTGCAGCATTTTGAGGACAACCTGATAATAATGAATTACAATAGTCCAGCCTAGAGGAAATAAATGCAAGAATTAGTTTTTCAGTATCACTCTGATACAAGACCTTTCTAATTTTAGAGATATTGCGCAAATGCAAAAAAGCAGTCCTACATATTTGCTTAATATGCGCATTGAAGGACATATCCTGATCAAAAATGACTCCAAGATTTCTCACATTATTACTGGAGGTCAGGGTACACTACACTACAATTTTCAAGTTGCACTGCTGAGACTTTTAGTAGGTTAGTGAGCCTCTCGCTCGCATGTTTGGCATCATTAGAAATAACAGCTTGTTATGACGTATTGCGGCTAAGTGATCGGTGGTTATGGGCCAGTTACCATGTTTCTGAAGTGCTGTGTGTTCTCCAAAAAAGCGAAAATTAAAAAGCCAAACAGTCTGCGATTCTCAGCAAAGAACAGAAGAGTGACAGATTTCTACTGACAGAAGCTTCTTTCAGAGAGTGTTTGTCAGTCTGGTCCTGGTGTGAGGGGAGTGCTGAACCCTTTACACCGGCCAGAGAGAGACAGCAACCAGGCAAATAGTAAACTTCGACTGTGAGTGGTGGGCCGCCGGATTAATAGTCACTCTCGGTTGTTATGTGCCTCACGGAGCGGCTAACCAATCTGTTGTTATGACGCCACATGGAGCGGCTAACCAATCGCACCTGGACACTGGATAAACAATGTCTCTGACAGTCAACGTAAGTCCAAATTTCTTGTTTCCTTTTGGCTTTGGTGTCCTTCGTTAGTGCCGTGTGACCAGGCTTTACATTCATTGCTAGGAAAGTTCAATGACCAAAATACCCACATTCTGGGCACAATGAACACGTTTTCAGTATTATTTGATTTCTTTGTGCAACTGACATTATTCAAGCATTCAAAAGGCTATTCCTACCGCCACACAACTCCAAACAGCGACAAGAAAGTTTCTTGACATTTCTTTTTGTTGAACTAAACTGCATCTCCCTAACCGGACAGAGTTGAGACATCATCATGCATGTGCATAGGTGCTGCTCTATTGCAACTTGAAAATCCCCCATTGTGTAGACACTGAGAGAAACAAAAATGTAAGTGCTTTGAGAAAGTGTTGAGACATTATAAAGAGCAATATAAATCTAATCCATTATTATTATTATTATTTTTTTTTAACAATGCAGAAATACTTCAAGTGAAAAGTAGGCTTGAATCAAAAGTTATAATCGGCAGTATAAAAAATCATAGCAAATTATACACGTACATATGTTTTTTCATAACTGTGTGAAAAATACATTTGTGTTGAGCCTTGCAAGTGATGCCTGGGTTGCACTCACTGATCTGTATGTAAAAATATCTAGTTAAGTCATTGGCCCATAAACGCCGTACAAACCCTTGAAGCAAACAAGCGGCCCTGTTACCACTTGCAAGCTATGTGGAACGCATGTAGACGGCTTGTTGGAATGTTGACAATTCTGAGTAATAACCGAGCTGATTCTCTCATTTTCTTCCTTTTATTTTTCAGTGAATGTAACCTTCATCCTTCCTAATCTATGTATGCCATGATTAGCTATTTCATTTATTTCCTTTCTTTCTTTTAGTACTTTGACACTTTCTTCCCTTTCTGTTCTCAATTACTCATATCTCACTGGGCCAAATACTCAGTCCTCCTCAGCACTGCCAGTGTCATGTATTACAGACAAACATTCATGGACTCAATTAATTAGAAAAGCATTTACCATTAATCACAGAATCTTATTGAACTGAATAACAGGAAAAGCACATTTTATTTGTATTGTTCTCCAAAAGATTTCACGACGAACTCTACATCCATCATCAACAGCCTTTGAACTGGAACTGAAAGAGCTCTATCTGGGAAGAGACACATTCTGCATGTTGTCACAGAAAATGAGAGCAGCACACTGAGCAGTGTGGCGAAAGTAGACCGGCGAGCTCAATCTGTGGGCACAAGCTATCCTACAATTCCAAACTAGCAGAGATGTCGGTCCAGTGAGAGCAGAACTCTGAGCAGGGTGAGTGATAATTAGCTTGTTAGCAATTCTCGAGTAATCAAACAAAAATACACTTACGGCTTGTTTCACTGCTTGCTGTATTTTCCGCTGTTTCCCTCTCCTCACTGGCACTGGATGCTCTGTTCCTGAAATGTTCCTGTAGACCATTTCAGCCATACTTTGGCATATTTAAAATTTTAACAGACAACTGTAGCATGGTGAAATGTCCTCTGTTGATGATGTCATAAAAGCGTGTAATTCCTTTCAGTTCTTTAAGTTATGTAGCTTCAAAAACACTGTCTTCTTATCAGCGTGAACGGCATTTGCAGTGAGTTTGTATGCACTGACTTGTGAACCAGAAGTGTTAGTTAGCTCACCGCGCATGCGCACTGAGAAACTCAAAACTGGCTCATTAATTTTTCCAAACTACTTTGTTGACCGAAGCTATAGAGTTATGTGGCTCACTCAGTGTATTCCTATGCCAGCCTTTCGATGGTGTCTGGTGTGACGACGTAACGCCCTTTCTACGTGTTTCTGGGAAAAAGTTCTCCCACCATGTACCTTGGTTTCTCCCATCATGCTTTTTGTGTACTTCTTGTTGAACTTCCTGTTTGACAAAAGTGTACTTTTGGTTTGCAGTCATGGCGGAAACTGAGCTGCATGGACTTCGAGAACACGCTCGTGGTCGTCTGTCATCATACTTGCTAAGCTCAGCGGCTGTGCCGCCTTGCGCTACTTGGTATTAGCAACTGTGTGAATTATCAGCCCAGTCTCACTTTTTTTCTTTTTTTTGCTCCCATCACGAAGTGAGTCAAATTTTCGTGAGGTTTTTTATTCACTCACTATTACTAACCCTACTCTACCCCCAACCCTAACAACCATAACCTAATCCTAGTCCTTCCCCAACCCTAACCATAACCTCCCCCGACCCCCACATTTCACTTTTAATTTCATGCAGCCATCACGGAATGAATTAGAATGAATTTGTGCTGCTGTGATGAAAATGAGGAGCTTTTCATCACAATATCACAAACCATTTGATTAATGTATATTTCGTGCTGCTGAATCACAACTTGCCGTGAGCCTGGGTTGGAATTGTTCATGCATTGCACAATTGGTAAATCATTTATTCGGACACTTCCTAATCATTAATACATGTCTAACTCATGGCGTAATAATACATACATACGTGCAGTTGCAAGTTGTTTGTTCATAGTTTATTAAGTATGAAAACAATAAGTAAACACATAATGCAGGAGTCTATTTATTAGACATAAAGCATTAATTAAATGTATTAGTTAATTACTTATTAAGTATGTCATAAGTAATTCTTAATTCATTATTTGTTACTAATTCATAAATGTATTTGTGCATGTTTAATTAAGCCTAAAAAAGGTGTAGTTATTATAAAGTGCTACCTAATAGTCATGATGTCAACTTGCCATAAAGACACAAATACATGTTGTTGTTGTTATCCATTCGGCTGCTCCCGTTTTGTGTTCAGGGTCACCACAGCGGATACAACCGGATCCACATTGATATTTGGCACAGGTATTTTACTCCGGATGCCCTTCCTGACGCAACTCCAGTGTTACCTACAGAAACACACACAGCTGCTGGTGTTCCAAAGAGGTCTCCCATCCAAGTACTAACTAGGTCCCGCACTGCTTAGCTTCTGAGACCTGATGGGATCAGGCTTACACAGAGCAGACCGGCTCTACACAGAGCAGACCGGCTCTACACAGAGCAGACCGGCTCTACACAGAGCAGACCGGCTCTACACAGAGCAGACCGGCTCTACACAGAGCAGACCGGCTGCTACACAGAGCAGACTGGCTGCTAAAGACACAAATACATGTATATTTTTGTTAATGTCAAGTTGTCATAATAAGGACATCCCAAACAAAGTTAATGTCAAGTTGTCATGACAAAGACATTTTCTGGTAATGTCACTTAGATGAATGTCAAGTTGTCCTAACAAAGACATTTTCTGGTAATGTCACTTTGATTAATGTCAAGTTGTCATAATCAAGACAACCCCAAAAATGTCAACTTCTTGTGACAAAAACCGAATGACACTTTATGACAGCAGTCATAAACATTTCTGACATTGACATAATGTTTATGACACATTCATGACTGTGTCATGCAACAATTATGACAGTGTCATGTCACTATTATGACGGTACCTTCAAGTAAAGTGTTGCTGCTCTCTTCCACAGCATGTCTTTTTCCCGATTCTCTCCCCTCAGCCCCAACCAGTCCCAGCACAAGACTGCCCCTCCCTGAGCCTGGTTCTGCTGGAGGTTTCTTCCTGTTAAAAGGGAGTTTTCCTTCCCACTGTCGCCAAGTGCTTGCTCACAGGGGGTCGTTTTGACCGTTGGGGTTTTTACGTAATTATTGTATGGCCTTGCCTTACAATATAAAGCGCCTTGGGGCACCTGTTTGTTGTGATTTGGCACTATATAAATAAAATTGATTGATTGATTGATTGATTGATTTAGAGCAGCCAGGCTACACTAAATATTAGACACACCTCTTTAAAACTGTTTCAACAAACACTGAACATTATAACCTTCATGAAGGTAGGATTTATTGCAGGAATGTTGTATTTTACTGCATTAATTTTAGCTAGGTGCACATAATAAAGTGGCAAGTGAATTTATGCATTTGATTGACAGTACAGAGTAACTGAAGCAGTGTTAGATCTATTCTGTGAGAAAAGCTCTGTCAGATGTGTATTGGTTGGCTTGCCTTAATTTGTCCCCCTCTCTCCTTCCCAGTGAATGTGGCAGTGCAAAGGTGCACTGACATGTGCATGACTTTGATTCACATACTGGGCTGGGCGAATTGGAGACTCGGCTCCGCACCGTGGAAAATTCTACAGCTAGCCAGGCCCCTGTAGTCGGTGCGGACCAAAGTAGCTTAGCCGCCGTTAGTTTCCCCCTGGCAGATCCGAGCAGCCGGGAAAGCAGGCCGACTGGGTGACTGTGAGGAGGAAGCGTAGCCCTAAACAGAAGCCCCGTGTACACCGCCAACCCGTTCACATCTCTAACCGTTTTTCCCCACTCGACGACACACCCGCCGAGGATCAAACTCTGGTTATTGGCGACTCTCATAACCATCCCAAAGACGTATCGTTATCTTTGGCTGCTTTCAGTGATGCCGGTATTTGGTTAGACTCTTTCTCTCCGATTGTTCTGTCTGAGTTATTTTCATTAGTTACTTCATCCAAACCATCAACATGTTTATTAGACCCCATTCTTACCAGGCTGCTCAAGGAAGCCCTACCATTAATTAATGCTTCGACCTTAAATATGATCAATCTATCTTTATTAGTTGGCTATGTACCACAGGCTTTTAAGGTGGCAGTAATTAAACCATTACTTAAAAAGCCATCACTTGACCCAGCTATCTTAGCTAATTATAGACCAATCTCCAACCTTCCTTTTCTCTCAAAAATTCTTGAAAGGGTAGTTGTAAAACAGCTAACTGATCATCTGCAGAGGAATGGTCTATTTGAAGAGTTTCAGTCAGGTTTTAGAATTCATCATAGTACAGAAACAGCATTAGTGAAGGTTACAAATGATCTTCTTATGGCCTCGGACAGTGGACTCATCTCTGTGCTTGTTCTGTTAGACCTCAGTGCTGCTTTTGATACTGTTGACCATAAAATTTTATTACAGAGATTAGAGCATGCCATAGGTATTAAAGGCACTGCGCTGCGGTGGTTTGAATCATATTTGTCTAATAGATTACAATTTGTTCATGTAAATGGGGAATCTTCTTCACAGACTAAAGTTAATTATGGAGTTCCACAAGGTTCTGTGCTAGGACCAATTTTATTCACTTTATACATGCTTCCCTTAGGCAGTATTATTAGACGGTATTGCTTAAATTTTCATTGTTACGCAGATGATACCCAGCTTTATCTATCCATGAAGCCAGAGGATACACACCAATTAGCTAAACTGCAGGATTGTCTTACAGACATAAAGACATGGATGACCTCTAATTTCCTGCTTTTAAACTCAGATAAAACTGAAGTTATTGTACTTGGCCCCACAAATCTTAGAAAGATGGTGTCTAACCAGATCCTTACTCTGGATGGCATTACCCTGACCTCTAGTAATACTGTGAGAAATCTTGGAGTCATTTTTGATCAGGATATGTCATTCAAAGCGCATATTAAACAAATATGTAGGACTGCTTTTTTGCATTTACGCAATATCTCTAAATCTTGTCTCAGAGTGATGCCTGAAAAACTAATTCATGCATTTATTTCCTCCAGGCTGGACTATTGTAATTCATTATTATCAGGTTGTCCTAAAAGTTCCCTAAAAAGCCTTCAGTTAATTCAAAATGCTGCAGCTAGAGTACTGACGGGGACTAGAAGGAGAGAGCATATCTCACCCATATTGGCCTCTCTTCATTGGCTTCCTGTTAATTCTAGAATAGAATTTAAAATTCTTCTTCTTACTTATAAGGTTTTGAATAATCAGGTCCCATCTTATCTTAGGGACCTCGTAGTACCATATCACCCCAATAGAGCGCTTCGCTCTCAGACTGCAGGCTTACTTGTAGTTCCTAGGGTTTGTAAGAGTAGAATGGGAGGCAGAGCCTTCAGCTTTCAGGCTCCTCTCCTGTGGAACCAGCTCCCAATTCAGATCAGGGAGACAGACACCCTCTCTACTTTTAAGATTAGGCTTAAAACTTTCCTTTTTGCTAAAGCTTATAGTTAGGGCTGGATCAGGTGACCCTGAACCATCCCTTAGTTATGCTGCTATAGACGTAGACTGCTGGGGGGTTCCCATGATGCACTGTTTCTTTCTCCTTTTTGCTCTGTATGCACCACTCTGCATTTAATCATTAGTGATCGATCTCTGCTCCCCTCCACAGCATGTCTTTTTCCTGGTTCTCTCCCTCAGCCCCAACCAGTCCCAGCCGAAGACTGCCCCTCCCTGAGCCTGGTTCTGCTGGAGGTTTCTTCCTGTTAAAAGGGAGTTTTTCCTTCCCACTGTAGCCAAGTGCTTGCTCACAGGGGGTCGTTTTGACCGTTGGGGTTTTACATAATTATTGTATGGCCTTGCCTTACAATATAAAGCACCTTGGGGCAACTGTTGTTGTGATTTGGCGCTATATAAAAAAAATTGATTGATTGATACTTGCATGACCTCTGTTGTGCAGGGAGAGTAAACTCATCTTTAACGGCTGCAGACTGAACGTGAGAGGGGTGCTGGCACATGCAATTGTGCAAATAGAATTTTGAAATGTTCAAGGAAATCCTTCATGCATAAATGTCTTGCTACATGGCACGATCTGCTTGCCAACACGATGTGCAGCTCATTAGTGGAGTAAAGAAGAAATGAACAGAGTGAGTGGTTGCATCAGCGGATCGCATCAGAGCGCAGCTCGTCTGAACGATTATAAGGAGATGTAAATCTATCAAAACCGTACTTTTACAGCTGCACACAAGAGGGAAAGAAAATGTAACTGTTTTACCAAGCCATGGCAATGTAAACATGACAAATAATTACCTTTTTAGATGCTCTAAATGCTTTTTCCAGCTCAATCAGTGCGTTGTGCACAAACTGCACTGCTGGAGCGGTCCTCTATGATATGACCATTTTCAGGACAACTTGCAGAGAAAATGATTAATCTTATACAAATAATTATTTATATACGCAGCGTAGAACACGTGGCAGGTGGTGGAACAAAGGACAGCATCCAGCTGTGAACACATCAGGTGGGATCATCATGACGACGTGCATGCAAGTGAGTGAATCAAAGTCATGCACGTGTCACTGCACATTAAGGGTGTCAGTTTTGCTGCAAGTAGGTCAGAACTACTTAACTATTACAAACTCAAACATCCACATTTTGGGACGCACCATTTGAAATGTCCATGCACATTTAAGACATGGAATGCTTTAATCGTACATCAAAGTAGAGTTCATCCCACACAAGTTAGATTCAAAGCAGTTGTCTACTTTTAGCTGTCAATTATGTACATGCAGGAATTTAGCTAATGAAAGGGAATACTTTGTTCATATCAACACACATCTGAGGAGAAATGAAAATGTCTGTTGCATGTTTGCTGGCTGTAGTTTTCATACCAATATTTATGGAACCCTTAAGTCTCATAAGAGCAGCAGACACACACCCATACACTAATTGATTTTATACCAGGTATTGTGAAAACAACTACATTAGCACTGCCATCATACATAGTTCATTTTCTGATTGCCAGGAGGAGGAACGTTTCTGATATATCCCTAGATTGGAAAGGTCACACAAGGCACTCCCAGGTGTAATTGAGCAGCAGCTTGCAGCAGCCTTGTTAAAGTTGGAGTATTTAGTGCATGTGCCAGCTGCAGCTATTGACTGAATTCTTACAAGAACTTTACTTGATAAGCTCTGCATCCATTCCATTATCTAGACGTGTTTAAGTGATATCCTTGAGCAGCACAACCTCCAAGTTGATGACGCTGTAGTTACAGAAATCACCACAGCAGTTTGCCTCAGCTAACCCAATTCAAAGAGCAATATAAAAGCTGGCCCTCTTAGTACTTCATATCAATGTTAACAGTATTCTGAGGAAAATTCAGTGTTGTAGAACCAATTACCTACATACTTGATCATAAAAGAAACACACCTTTCAATATGACCCACTATTAAAATCCTTGCAGCAAATATTAAATTGCAAGAGTCATTCTTGATAAGATTATTGAAATCATAGAGGACAGCAGGACATTGAACTTGGCTCTTCTTATGAATTTAGGTCCCCTGAAGATTGTTTGCATTTTAAAAAAAAACAGCTTTTTGTATGCTGAGAATTACGAATATCACTGCGTCTGTACGTGGATGACTTTCAGACCTGAAATCCCTCAGGCACCTCTCGTTAAGAAACACAAGCTTTGCAGTGTTTACTGGGTAGTAGGTAACCTGCCACCTGGCTCACACTCATCTTTATCATCTATTTATCTTGCAGTACTTTGCAGAAGTGTTGATGTAAAAATATATGGTTATGACAAAGTGTTGGAACCGCTTCTGCAAGATCTTAAAACTCTGGAGGACCATGGTGCGTATGTCCCTTTATTAGGTACATCTCTTAAAGGCTCATATTGGCAGATATTATCAGCCCAGCCGATATCCCAGTTGGGCTGTAGTCCTAACCACTATAGACGGTAACATTCCACAAGAGGAACAATTTTTGAGATGCTCTGGCCCAGTCTTCCAGTCATCACCATTTTTTGCCCATGTCAAAGTCAGTCAAATCTCAATGGTTCCTATTTTTCTCAACACATTCAACAGAGGGCAAAATGTTTACTGGGCACCACATACGTATATCCCTCTGAATGACAGGAGGTGATGTAATGAAATAATCCATGTTATCATATAACCTGTCACTGGTCACAGTGTTATGGCTGATAGCTATATGCAAGTTGTAGCTCATATGCCCATGCTTCCAACTGTACCAAAATGTTAAGTGTTAAGCATAAGTACAGTTTTTCTAATCTATAAAACAAGCTACTCTTGCCAAACCTGTTTCTGTGGATTTAATGTGTAGGAGAATGTTTTTTTTTTTCATGCAAGACAATCAGAAGGATGTAACTTTAATTATTAAGTGGATTGCTGTGGGCTTCAAGTTTTACATACTGCTTGGACTCCGGCGAGGGCGGTTGCATTTCCTCCTCTCTCCTCTATCTCTGCTCCAACCTTCAAAGTCCCTACTTCACGGAATGTGAATTCTTCAAACTATATTGGATTAACCATGGAATTGATCAGCTGGTCTTGAACACTATGACACCATTTTTTCAACATGGAAATCAGGGCTGGGGAACTTTGCATGCCTGATGGAACCTACCCTGCAGGCTATGTTCTCGATGCCTGGGAGAAATGGCATGTCGCGTGCTTGGTGCCATTGTCTGTGGAGGACGTCAAAGATTTATTTATATTTGGTTTTATCGTAGGAGGACTGGTACTTATTGGTTATGTGCTGCCCTGATCTACCAGAGAATTGGCAAGATGGCTGCCACAAGAACCATGACACCTTACCTGTCCGTCATGATTAATGAGTTGGGCAAGGTGATACATTATCAGACTATGTTAACCCTTGACCTCAGGCATAAGTTGGATAATATCTCAGAGCAAATGTACGCCTTGCAAAGGAAGATGTCAGAGACCAGGGAATACTCATAAATTGGATTTGGTTGTTCATGAGAGCTGCAAATGTGTTTTCTCTGCTCAGCCCTAAACATGGCAGGCTTATCAGCCTCTGCAGGTCAAAATCCTGGAAGAATTCTTCCTCCAGAGAATTTTTACAGCCTTGGTGAACCATTCAGCTGCCTTCTTCAATCAATCAATTAATTTTATTTATATAGCGCCAAATCACAACAACAGTTGCCCCAAGACGCTTTATATATAAGGCAAAAGCCATACAATAATTACAGAAAAACCCCAAAAGTCAAATAACCCCCTGTGAGCAAGCACTTGGTGACAGTGGGAAGGGAAAAACTCCCTTTTAACAGGAAGAAACCTCCAGCAGAACCAGGCTCAGGGAGGGGCAGTCTTCTGTTGGGACTGGTTGGGGCTGAGGGGAGAGAATCAAGAAATAGACATGCTATGGAAGAGAGCAGAGATCAGTCACTAATGATTAATGCAGAGTGGTGCATACAGAGCAAGAAGAGTAAGAAACACTGGGTGCATCATGGGAACCCCCCAGCAGTCTAAGTCTATAGCAGCATAACTAAGGGATGGTTCAGGGTCACCTGATCCAGCCCTAACTATAAGCTTTAGCAAAAAGGAAAGTTTTAAGCCTAATCTTAAAAGTAGAGAGGGTGTCTGTCTCCCTGATCCGAATTGGAGCGGGTTCCACATGAGAGGAGCCTGAAAGCTGAAGGCTCTGCCTCCCATTCTACTCTTAAAAACCCTAGGAACTACAATGTAAGCCTGCAGTCTGAGAGTGAAGCGCTCTTGGGGTGATATGGTACTATGAGGTCCCTGAGATAAGATGGGACCTGATTATTCAAAACATAAGTAAGAAGAAGTATTTTAAATTCTATTCTGGAATTAACAGGAAGCCAATGAAGAGAGGCCAGTATGGGTGAGATATGCTCTCTCCTTCTAGTCCCTGTCAGTACTCTAGCTGCAGCATTTTGAATTAACTGAAGGCTTTTCAGGGAACTTTTTAGGACAACCTGATAATAATGAATTACAATAGTCCAGCCTAGAGGAAATAAATGCATGAATTAGTTTTTCAGCATCACTCTGAGACAAGACCTTTCTAATTTTAGAGATATTGCGCAAATGCAAAAAAGCAGTCATACATATTTGCTTAATATATGCATTGAAGGACATATCCTGATCAAAAATGACTCCAAGATTTCCACAGTATTACTAGAGGTCAGGGTAATGCCATCCAGAGTAAGGATCTGGTTAGACACCATGTTTCTAAGATTTGTGGGGCCAAGTACAATAACTTCAGTTTTATCTGAATTAAAAGCAGGAAATTAGAGGTCACCCATGTCTTATGTCTGTAAGAAATTCCTGCAGTTTAACTAATTGGTGTGTGTCCTCTGGCTTCATGGATAGATAAAGCTGGGCATCACACAGAACCTTGTGGAACTCCATAATTAACCTTAGTCTGTGAAGAAGACTCCCCATTTACATGAACAAATTGTAATCTATTAGATAAATATGATTCAAGCCACTGCAGTGCAGTGTCTTTAATACCTATGGCATGCTCTAATCTCTGCAATAAAATTTTATGGTCAACAGTATCAAAGCAGCACTGAGGTCTAACAGGACAAGCACAGAGATGACTCCACTGTCTGAGGCCATAAGAAGATCAGTTGTAACCTTCATTAATGCTGTTTCTGTACTATGATGAATTCTAAAACCTGACTGAAACTCTTCAAATAGACCATTCCTCTGCACATGATCAGTTAGCTGTTTTACAACTACCCTTTCAAGAATTTTGAGAGAAAAGGAAGGTTGGAGATTGGTCTATAATTAGCTAAGATAGCTGGTCAAGTGATGGCTTTTTAAGTAATGGTTTAATTACTGCCACCTTAAAAGCCTGTGGTACACAGCCAACTAATAAAGATAGATTGATCATATTAAGGTCGAAGCATTAATTAATGGTAGGGCTTCCTTGAGCAGCCTGGTAAGAATGGTGTCTAATAGACATGTTGATGGTTTGGAGGAAGTAACTAATGAAATAACTCAGACAGAACAATGGGAGAGAAAGAGTCTAACCAAATACCAGCATTACTAAAAGCACCCAAAGATAACGATATGTCTTTGGGATGGTTATGAGTAATTTTTTCTCTAATAGTTAAAATTTGATTAGCAAAGAAAGTCATGAAGTCATTAATAGTAAAGTTAAAGGATACTCAGCTCAATAGAGCTCTGACTCTTTGTCAGCCTGGCTACAGTGCTGAAAAGAAACCTGGGGTTGTTTATTTTCTTCAATTAGTGATGAATAGTAGATGTCCTAGCTTTGCGGAGGGCTTTTTTATAGAGCAACAGACTCTTTTTCCAGGCTAAGTGAAGATCTTCTAAATTAGTGAGATGCCATTTCGTCTCCAACTTACGGGTTATCTGCTTTAAGCTGCGAGTTTGTGAGTTATACCATGGAGTCAGGCACTTCTGATTTAAGGCTCTCTTTTTCAGAGGAGCTACAGCATCCAAAGTTGTGCTCAATGAGGATGTAGAACTATTGACGCGATAATCTATCTCACTCACAGAGTTTAGGTAGCTACTCTGCCCTGTGTTTGTATATGGCATTGGAGAACATAACAAAGAAGGAATCATATCTTTAAATCGTTACATCGCTTTCCGAAAGACTTCTACTGTAATGAAACTTATTCCCCACTGCTGGTAGTAGTCCATTAAAGTAAATTTAAATGTTATTTAACCTCCAGCCTGGTTCTGCTGGAGGTTTCTTCCTGTTAAAAGGGAGTTTTTCCTTCCCACTGTAGCCAAGTGCTTGCTCACAGGGGGTCGTTTTGACCGTTGGGGTTTTACATAATTATTGTATGGCCTTGCCTTACAATATAAAGCGCCTTGGGGCAACTGTTTGTTGTGATTTGGCGCTATATAAAAAATTGATTGATTGATTAAGAAATGATCAGACAGAAGGGGGTTTTCAGGGAATACAGTTGTCTTCAATTTCCATACCATAAGTCAGAACAAGATCTAAAGTATGGTTAAAGTGGTGGGTGGACTCATTTACATTTTGAGTGAAGCCAACTGAGTCTAATAATAAATTAAATGCAGTGTTGAGGTTGTCATTCTCAGCATCTATGTGGATGTTAAAATCGCCCACTATCATTATCTTATCTGAGCTAAGCACTAAGTCAGACAAAAGGTCTGAAAATTCACAGAGAAACTCACAGTAACGACCAGGTGGAAGATAGATAACAACAAATAAAACTGGTTTTTGGGACTTCCAAATGTCATTACTGCCAACGTGAATTACAATCTTACCAAATTTACGCTTAGCCTTACCCAGCTGTTGGGTAGACCTCTGAACATAATACAACATAAATACCAGCACATTGTTCCAACACATATATCTACATGTATGTCAGTAAAACAATCATTGACCAGATGGAAACATGTATACATTCTGTGTTGAGCAAGCTGATTGAATATGAGTGTGGCAGGATGTGGAGGCTGCTTTCTGGAAGCTTGAAAAAGTAAGAGGTCAGTCTGTGTCCTATTTCATGAAGCTGTTTGACATAAAGTTTTCTTTGTGTTCAATGCAGTACAATGCCAAAAAATGCCGTCCACATATTTTGGGGGTACATGTTGTGCCAAACCACTTGAGCATACAGACAAGAGTAATCAGGCTTTGATTCCATAAATGATTTATTGGAGGATAATCAATTGTATATGAGCTGCATCCTTCCCGATAGCAAACATAGCCAGTCCTAAAAATATATTGTAAAGCTTGAATAGGTATGAATGACTTTTTGCTTTAGTTTAGTTTTATTAAACTGCAACATATTTCCCAACTGTAATACCTGATACCAGGAAGTGTGACTTGGCGTGATTGCTCATCTGCATGTGAAGTTCAGCTTGGGACTCCGGCATGGACGGTCGCATTCCTCCCCTCTCCTCTCCTCCTTTCCACTCCCCTCACACTGGCTTCCTCCCTGCCACCTCAAAGGCAGCACAGTTTTTACTGCTGCAGCCTTCAACTTCCCAAGCGGGCAGCGTGGGCCCCTCCTGCTGCAGCCTTCACCCACTTTACCTCAATTCGGATGATGGACGCCTTCAAGTTTAGTGCACAAAAACAATGTCAAATGTATATATGTTGTCTTTAATTCTGATGTGTGCCATTATTACAGTAACAAGTAATAATTATGGATACATTGCTGTATCTTGTTTGAGGTAATTGGAGTGTAAACATAATTTTGTTGTTGTTGCACTCATGTAATGACAATGACAATAAATCATCATCTCTCTTTCTCTCTCTCTCTCCTCTCCTATCTCTTTCTCTCATGTGAAGGAAAAACTGATGGTAAACTTTTATCTGGCTTGATGTTTATTTTCTCACTGATTTGTGCCTTTTTACAGGAAGCAGAGAATTACCATATGAGGTACAATAAGATGGCACGTGTGTTGTGTGGGCCGCCAGAAGAGGAGGTACTGCTGGCCCACCACCAGAGGGCGCCCTGCCTGAAGTGCGGGCTTCAGGCACGAGAGGCGCTGCTGCCTACAGGAACAGCCGAGGTGACAGCTGTCACTCATCAACTATGACAGCTGTCACCGATCATCTGCATCTCACCTGGGATAAAAGCAGGATGACACCTCCACCACATCGCCGAGATATCGACTTCTGCGAGAGGTAATATTCTCAGCCTTAATCTGTGCCATACTGCACTGTGTGTTCTGATCTTTGTACAGGAGGTTTCAGTCGTTTGTGTCAGCGGGAAGCTGAGCTGGTCGGTAACGACAGGGTGACGGATCGCACCCTTCACGATCAGTGAGACAAGTGACTGTTCAGGTTCTGTAAAAGACTGTGTTCATATTTTCGGAGGTGGAGGTGGAATTCCCACCATTATTGTTACGGGGTGTACACACACCCACACTTGACTGTTTTTATTCTCCGCCAGCAGTACCAGATCCGACACGCTGAGACGGTGGCCACCTGGGGACTTCGGGACTTGGTGGCTCCAGTATCCCTCGGGTTCGGTGGCGGTGGAAATCGTGTGGTTCCGGTTCGTCTCCAGACGGGCGTCTCCTATCGTCGAGCCTGCCCACGCGACACCTTCATTAATTGACTTGTATTCATTCTGTAATCTGCTGTGTGTGGTTGTGACATTCACAACAGTAAAGTGTTCTAATTTAACTCCCTCTATTGTCCGTTCATTTACGCCCCTGTTGTGGGTCCGTGTCACTACACTTTCCCAACAACGTGATTATGCTGAGTTACAAACAGAACATGACTGCCAGATGGAACACCACAAATTAGAATCAGAGGTGCAATAGCAAGGCTACGAAGCAAGCGTAGGCATGCGTTTGATTTGAACTCCATCATTTTCAAAAACACACAGCTGCCATGTAAAGAGATGTGAACATAGTATAGAACTACATCAAGACTGGTGGTGAACTAGCAAGTACACACAATAAGGAAATCAACTATGAAGATGTGTATGAGAATGAAGGAGATTATTGGACTTGTGTGTTCCAACTGAAGCATCACTTCATTGACTTTGTAAGCGGAATCCCTCCCAAACAGTTTGGTGGATTTCAATGATGGTAACACACCATATGAAGATGTGCATAAGACAAAAATCATTCTGATCCTACATCATATTTGTCAGTTAAATGGACACATGATGTATGTGAATTCACATATTTCATCACAGAAGATTTATGACTACCGATATGAGTATACTGCATACAAATGTGTGTGTGTGTGTGTGTGTGTGTGTGTGGTGTGTGTGTGTGATTATGGAATCACCCTGTAAATTTTCATCCCCAAAACTAACACCTGCATCATATCAGATCTGCTCGTTAGTCTGCATCTAAAAAGGAGTGAACACACCTTGGAGAGCTGTTGCACCAAGTGGACTGACATGAATCTTGGCTCCAACACAGAGATGTCAATTGACACAAAGGAGAGGATTATCAAACTCTTAAAAGAGTAAATCATCACGCAATGTTGCAAAAGATGTTGGTTGTTCACAGTCAGCTGTGTCTAGACTCTGGACCAAATACAACAACATGGGAAGGTTGTTAAAGGCAAAATACTGTAGACCAAGGAAGACAAAGCGTCAAGACAGAAAACTTAAAGCAATATGTCTCAAAAATCGAAAATGCACAACAAAACAAATGAGGAATGAATGGGAGGAAACTAGAGTCAGAGATATATCAGAGATATTTTGGACAATTGAAAGGATGTTTGGGGATGATGAAATCATTTTTCAAGATGATAATGCATCTTGCCATAGAGCAAAAACTGCAAAAACATTCCTAGCAAAAAGACACATAGGGTCAATGTCATGGCATAGGGTCAATGTCAATGAGCAGATCTGATTTGATGCAGGTGTTTTTTGGGGATGAAAATTTACAGGGTGATTCCATAATTTTTTCCTCAGAATGAGTGATTCCATATTTTTTTCCTCTGCTTGGTCTAAAAAAGTAACCGTTACTGACTGCCACAATCTTTTTTCTTGATTTCTTATAGTGTTTCTTAAAGCCAGAAAGTTGCCATTTGAAATGACTTTAGTTTTGTGTCATGTCTGTGATCTGCTTTTTTTCTACAAAATTAAACAACTGAATGAACATCCTCTGAGGCCGGTGATTACATAATTTTTGCCAGGGGTTGTAGAAGAAAGGAACTGTTACCACACTCTGAAAAGGATAGGGCAACTGCATGGTGGTATACTGTTCTGTGTGCCAGGTAAGATTCTTACAAGGATTATGGTGAACAGGATTCAGTCCTTGTTAAGGCCCCCTGACACTTGCATGACTTTGATACGCGCACTTGCACGCACTCTGCTGTGCAAGAGAGTAAACTTGTCTCAAACTCACTGTAAACCATTGTTAACCGTAAACTACACGCGGCTTCATGCACATGCAAAGAAAATTTTGAAATGTTCAAAATATCCATCACGCATTAATGATGTGAACTTCAAGTGAACTTTATGCAAACACATCAAAAACACAGCGTGAGTGCGAGTGATTTCGTCAGTGCATTGCATCAGAGTGCAGCTTGTTTGAACGATTATAACGAGATGTTAAATCTATCATAAACATACTTTTACAGCTACTTATAAGAAGGAAAGAACATGCAACTGTTTTACCAAGCTATTACAAAATAAACATGGCAAATAATTACCTTTTTAGACGGTTCCAAATGCTTTCTCCACCTCATTAAGCACGCGTTTGCGAGAGAGACATAAAAACTGCAGCTGGAGCACTCCACTGTGATTCCAGAAGCAATTAGAGGTGTTTTCAATAGCCAACTCCAACAGAAAATGATAAATCTGCTACAAAGTAATATTTTATATACGCAGCATCCAGCGCACAACACGTGGCATCCAGTGGAACAAAGTATGTTCCTTTTCTGAACATATGTCAGTCTTGTAGAATTCTTGTAATCTAGAGGGATATAAAATCAACAAGTCTCAGTCATGTTAAGAAAGAAGAAGTTATGTTTGGTCTGGAAACTCCGCCTCCTGGGACCACGCTCCATTCAGTGTTTCAACACTTCCCGTGATGTCCCTGGTGGCCGCCTGCATTTACCAGAATGCACCACAGTGCCAGCAGAGTTCTGCTGTCTCACAGAGCAATGGCAAAGGAATGTGAATGGGGCCATTTCAGTGAGTTTACGAGCGTTATGATGATGACACATCTCTCAAGTTGAGAGGGTTATCTAGAGGAGGTGTAGCACCTGTGATAAACTCTGCTGTGCCCCGATGTTGTCTTATTGGCCACGCTTCACAAGGTGTGTTTACACTGTGCCTCGAGTGGGTCACGGAGTGCCAGACGGCGCGAGATTTCACATCTGTGAAGCACAGAGTGGGAGGGAAAACTTTACCAGTGAAGCAGTTAGCCACATTTCAGTGTTGGAAGAAGAATTGTAAATTTGGAAAGCTCTCAACAACGTAAGGATAAATGAAACCTTTTAAACCTCAGAATTAGAGGTAGTCACTTTGCACGTTGTTTTTAATGAGCCAAGGTTTTTATATGCCAGTAATATCGAGCAACATAATAGTTAGCGGTTAGCTTAATTCAGTGGAGGGAAAGGGGATCTTACAACCAGCACAATGGCTTGCCGTTTTATCCGCTGCCGCTACACAAGGTGGAAACTTGACGTCGTCTAATGTGAGATTAGATGCAACATCTAACTGCATCATTCTTGAAATCTACATTAAATGTGTAAGTATAACCTTAAATCAAGCACATACAAATGCTTAATTAGGTCATGTTAAGTTACTACCCTAGTCATGACAAATGTTTACCGCACCTTTTTACAGCGGAGGTGCCCGGCTCGGCTGGAACTTTATGGGATCAGAGGGGTGGCTTTGAACTGGATTAAAAATTACTTACAAAACCGGAAACAGTTTGTTAAACTCAGGGATTGCTGCTCTTTATATCTGGACATCATTAGTGGGCTTCCTCAGGACCAAAATTATTCTGTAGATTAATGATTTATGTAAAGTTTGGGATCTGTTTACAGCAGTTCTTTTTGTGGATGATACAAACCTGTTATCAGCCTGGATGGTCAGGAACTGCAGCACACAAATGCACGGGTCAGACAAACAGCTCTGGTTTTTAGAAGGTTTTGCTGATGAGGATAGTGGAGGTTGGTACACGAGTGAGCAGTCCAGGAAAAGCAGCAGTACAAAAATCATCAGGGAAACAGGCATGATTGAAGCAACAGGCTGGAGGTCAGGTACACACAAAGAAGCAGGCAGGACTATGGAATGCAAGAACAGAGCTAGAATGAGGGCACAAGGCATGACAAACTGGCGAGGAACAAACTAGGTTACTTGTTTCAGACGAGTATCCGGTACGGATAAGCATTTTGATGAGCACGAGCATGATCCGAATAAAACTCATTAATATCTGTGCTCGTGCTGAAGGAAAATTCTCATTGGCTAACTGACTGTCTACACGCTCTGTGACTGACCAGTCACACACAGCGCCCACCCCTCCCTACACAGACACGTCTCTCTGCAGCTTCTCACACACAAATAGGATCTCTCTCTGTGCTTGGCTGGATTCTGCCTCACGTTGCTCTGTCAGTACTCTTTTTCTTTAGCTCACCTCTTTTTCGGTTTGTCTGATATTTAAAATTACTTGGTGAACTTGTTTTGTATCTTATGCTGTGCTTTTGACAAGACAGAGCTGAAAACAGCTCTTGTCACGTCGATCACTATGTCCACTACCGTCGGGTTATATTTATTTATTTATTCTTTAACCGTTTGCTTGCTCTTCGTTTGGTTTGGTGATATAAAGTCAGTTGGAAAACTTTGCTCCTACTGAATGCTTTTGCTTTTGAGAAGAATACAGTGAACAAGGCTGACATATTGTTTCCCTGTTTGCCATCACTGGATGTTTGCATGAATCACCAAGTTCACACAGATCATTAAAAAATAAACAGTCTTACAGACCACTTACAGACTTACACACATGTAGCTGAACACACAAAGTAGCCTATATTAATATTTTTATTGAATATGGCTGCATGCACTATCTGACACTTTATCACTGCTGTTCATAAAAATAAATTGGTCAGTCGAACAACCTCTCTCCCTCTCATACAGTCACTCAGTCACACACACACACACACAGACAGACATGCACACACATATAGCTGAACACACAAAGTAACCTATATTAATATTTTATTGTATATGGCTGCATGCAGTATCTGACACTTTCTCACTGCAGTTCATAAAAATAAATTGGTCAGTCGAACAACCTCTCTCGCTCCCTCTCACACAGTCACACACATGCACACACAGTCATGCATGCACAGACACACACACACCTTAATATTGTTTAACTTTGTGTGGAAAAAAATGCCAAGAACATTAGGTAGTAAAAATAACTAATTTAAAAAAAAAAAAATCACAGTTTGATCATAAAATAAAAAAAGAAAGTTGTGTGAGTATGACAGATCTTGTTCATGCATACTTAGTAGTTCATAATTTCCTACTACACTGAATGTGTACAATAAATTTAGCAACTTCTGATCAGTCCATATCAATTTCAGACATAAAATAATGTACTAATTTAAGCCCCAGCCATTTCGGGTTAAACCACACCAACTTCCGGTTTAGGCCCCACCCACTATGAGTACAGATATGGATACAGATCATTTAGATGGTCATACAGATACAGATATAGATACAGATACAGATATAGATATAGATAGTGGTGTACTCACTCATTCCTACAACAAACACACCCAGTGAGCTTAAATAACCACAGGTGGTAATCAGCAAATCAGGAAGAGGTGTGCATAGAAAGCACCAGAACTAGGGCGTGGCCAGAGACAAAGAAAAACACCCATCACCAAGATCCAAGGGAGAGAACAAAGACAGGCAGACCCAAGCAGAAAAGCCCAGCAAGAGAGAAACCAGGCAACCAAATTGAAATGCAAAAATAACTAACAGAACAAAAGAACAAAATAAAACGAACACCATGCAAAACTCAAATCCTTACACCTGTTTTGTTCAGGAGAAATCTGAAATTATTGTCTGATTTATATATTGGAATGATAAAGTGAAAGAGATGGTTTGATATTAATAATTATCACTAAATTTGTCTAAAACTAAAATAATGTTATTTGTGAATTACAATAAAGACATACACATTCAGTTAATATACAAGGGTAATCACTGAGCGTGTCAAAGAAAATAAGCTCTTAGGTGTATTACTGATGAAAGAATTAATTGAAAGCTCATATTCAATATATTCAAAAGAAAGTGTCAAAAAGGATTGCAGTACTAAATAAGGTAAGGCATGTTCTTGATTGCAAAGTGCTTCATACTCTGTTTTGTTCATTGGTTGCTCCCTACTTGGCTTACTGTGCTGAAGTTTGGGACAATAAAACTACATTGCAATCATTATTCATTCTTCAAACAAGAGCATTAAGAACGATTCACAATGTAGGTTATCGAGATCATACCAATTCATTGTTATTAATCTAAAATATTGAAACTTCACAATATGACTGCGTTTAAGACTGTGCAATTAATGCAACTGCCCCTCAGAATTCAAGAATTTTTCAAGGAGAGAGAGAGAAAATATAATTTAAGGGGCTTGTATCATTTTAAAATTTCTGGCACTCGGACAACCAGGAAACATTTTTGTGTTTTTTTTTTTTTTTTTTGTAGCCCTAAAATATGGAATAATCTGGTGAAGGAACTCAAGCGATGTCCAAATGTCAATCAGTTTAAACACCATATAAGGAAATGAAATTTTCTGAATATGTGAAAATTGTCTAAATTCTCTGAATTATCTGAAAATTCAATGCAAGTTTGAAGGACTATATAGCTGTTGTTAAAGTATGGACAATTAAGTTATTGATTTTCTATTATTATTTTTGGATTGTGCAATATGTGCTGTTGTTGGTGTGGATATGATGAGGAATTTGAGTTTACTGATTATTTTAAGATGTCTGTGTTTTGCTGTTATGCTCACTTTGCTTTGTTTTGGTTTGGTTTGGTTTTGATAAGTAAAAGTTGCTGAGGTAAAAGGGGTAGGTGTAGATAAGCTTTGATTCTACCTACAGCCTTTCAGTTGCATGGGTGGACTGACTGACAAATCAGTTTTTGTTTATTTAGTTTTGTTTTATTTTGTGTTGCAGAGTTCTTTCCTTGAACTGAAATAAACTTGAACTTGAGCTTGAATTAAGAATGAATAAGAATCAAAAAGTCCCTTTGACTGCTCCATGGTTTGCACTCAGCATCGTCACAGCAAATCTGCGGTGCATTTACATGTTGAATTGGCACATTTTAGATGCTCTTCTTGATGCAGTTCCATATTACATGGAGAATGTGGCAAAGGTGGGGTTTGAACTGGGAACCTTCCGCACTGAAACCAAGGGCCTTAACCACTTAGCCACCACTCCAGCCTACTTAATAATTAATACATTTAATTAATCAAATCAAATCAATTTTACTTATATAGCGCCAAATCACAACAAACAGTTGCCCCAAGACGCTTTATATTGTAAGGCAAAGCCATACAATAATTACGGAAAAACCCCAACGGTCAAACCAACCCCCCGTGAGCAAGCACTTGGCGACAGTAGGAAGGACTTGAGGATTAATGCTTTACTTCTCATGAATAGTCTCATGCATTATGTGTTTACTCATTGTTTGTCATACTTAAGCAATGAACAAACTATATGTAAGTGCACTATGTATGCACTATTATGCAATGAGTTACTTTGTGTTCATACATAGCGAGTTGATATAATGATTATAATTACATGTGCAAGGTTACAGACCAATTGAATATTAGGGATGAGCGAGTACACCAGTATCTGTATCTGTTCAACTATCTAAATAATCTGTATCTGTGCTCGAGTGGGTGGGGCCTAAACCGGATGTGGGCGTGGTTTAACTGGAAATGGGTGGGGCTTCCACAGGAGAGGAGCCTGAAAGCTGAAGGCTCTGCCTCCCATTCTACTCTTAAAAACCCTAGGAACTACAAGTAAGCCTGCAGTCTGAGAGCGAAGCGCTCTATTGGGGTGATATGGTACTAAGAGTTCCCTGAGATAAGATGGGACCTGATTATTCAAAACCTTATAAGTAAGAAGAAGAATTTTAAATTCTACGTATTCTAGAATTACAGGAAGCCAATGAAGAGAGGCCAATATGGGTGAAATATGCTCTCTCCTTCTAGTCCCCGTCAGTACTCTAGCTGCAGCATTTTGAGGACAACCTGATAATAATGAATTACAATAGTCCAGCCTAGAGGAAATAAATGCAAGAATTAGTTTTTCAGTATCACTCTGATACAAGACCTTTCTAATTTTAGAGATATTGCGCAAATGCAAAAAGCAGTCCTACATATTTGCTTAATATGCGCATTGAAGGACATATCCTGATCAAAATGACTCCAAGATTTCTCACATTATTACTGGAGGTCAGGGTACACTACACTACAATTTTCAAGTTGCACTGCTGAGACTTTTAGTAGGTTAGTGAGCCTCTCGCTCGCATGTTGGCATCATTAGAAATAACAGCTTGTTATGACGTATTGCGGCTAAGTGATCGGTGGTTATGGGCCAGTTACCATGTTTCTGAAGTGCTGTGTGTTCTCCAAAAAAGCGAAAATTAAAAAGCCAAACAGTCTGCGATTCTCAGCAAAGAACAGAAGAGTGACAGATTTCTACTGACAGAAGCTTCTTTCAGAGAGTGTTTGTCAGTCTGGTCCTGGTGTGAGGGGAGTGCTGAACCCTTTACACCGGCCAGAGAGAGACAGCAACCAGGCAAATAGTAAACTTCGACTGTGAGTGGTGGGCCGCCGGATTATAGTCACCTCTCGGTTGTTATGTGCCTCACGGAGCGGCTAACCAATCTGTTGTTATGACGCCACATGGAGCGGCTAACCAATCGCACCTGGACACTGGATAAACAATGTCCTCTGACAGTCAACGTAAGTCCAAATTTCTTGTTTCCTTTTGGCTTTGGTGTCCTTCGTTAGTGCCGTGTGACCAGGCTTTACATTCATTGCTAGGAAAGTTCAATGACCAAAATACCCACATTCTGGGCACAATGAACACGTTTTCAGTATTATTTGATTTCTTTGTGCAACTGACATTATTCAAGCATTCAAAAGGCTATTCCTACCGCCACACAACTCCAAACAGCGACAAGAAAGTTTCTTGACATTTCTTTTTGTTGAACTAAACTGCATCTCCCTAACCGGACAGAGTTGAGACATCATCATGCATGTGCATAGGTGCTGCTCTATTGCAACTTGAAAATCCCCCATTGTGTAGACACTGAGAGAAACAAAAATGTAAGTGCTTTGAGAAAGTGTTGAGACATTATAAAGAGCAATATAATCTAATCCATTATTATTATTATTATTTTTTTTTAACAATGCAGAAATACTTCAAGTGAAAAGTAGGCTTGAATCAAAAGTTATAATCGGCAGTATAAAAATCATAGCAAATTATACACGTACATATGTTTTTTCATAACTGTGTGAAAAATACATTTGTGTTGAGCCTTGCAAGTGATGCCTGGGTTGCACTCACTGATCTGTATGTAAAATATCTAGTTAAGTCATTGGCCCATAAACGCCGTACAAACCCTTGAAGCAAACAAGCGGCCCTGTTACCACTTGCAAGCTATGTGGAACGCATGTAGACGGCTTGTTGGAATGTTGACAATTCTGAGTAATAACCGAGCTGATTCTCTCATTTTCTTCCTTTTATTTTTCAGTGAATGTAACCTTCATCCTTCCTAATCTATGTATGCCATGATTAGCTATTTCATTTATTTCCTTTCTTTCTTTTAGTACTTTGACACTTTCTTCCCTTTCTGTTCTCAATTACTCATATCTCACTGGGCCAAATACTCAGTCCTCCTCAGCACTGCCAGTGTCATGTATTACAGACAAACATTCATGGACTCAATTAATTAGAAAAGCATTTACCATTAATCACAGAATCTTATTGAACTGAATAACAGGAAAAGCACATTTTATTTGTATTGTCTCCAAAAGATTTCACGACGAACTCTACATCCATCATCAACAGCCTTTGAACTGGAACTGAAAGAGCTCTATCTGGGAAGAGACACATTCTGCATGTTGTCACAGAAAATGAGAGCAGCACACTGAGCAGTGTGGCGAAAGTAGACCGGCGAGCTCAATCTGTGGGCACAAGCTATCCTACAATTCCAAACTAGCAGAGATGTCGGTCCAGTGAGAGCAGAACTCTGAGCAGGGTGAGTGATAATTAGCTTGTTAGCAATTCTCGAGTAATCAAACAAAAATACACTTACGGCTTGTTTCACTGCTTGCTGTATTTCCGCTGTTTCCCTCTCCTCACTGGCACTGGATGCTCTGTTCCTGAAATGTTCCTGTAGACCATTCAGCCATACTTTGGCATATTTAAAATTTTAACAGACAACTGTAGCATGGTGAAATGTCCTCTGTTGATGATGTCATAAAAGCGTGTATTCCTTTCAGTTCTTTAAGTTATGTAGCTTCAAAAACACTGTCTTCTTATCAGCGTGAACGGCATTTGCAGTGAGTTTGTATGCACTGACTTGTGAACCAGAAGTGTTAGTTAGCTCACCGCGCATGCGCACTGAGAAACTCAAAACTGGCTCATTAATTTTCCAAACTACTTTGTTGACCGAAGCTATAGAGTTATGTGGCTCACTCAGTGTATTCCTATGCCAGCCTTTCGATGGTGTCTGGTGTGACGACGTAACGCCTTTCTACGTGTTTCTGGGAAAAAGTTCTCCCACCATGTACCTTGGTTTCTCCCATCATGCTTTTTGTGTACTTCTTGTTGAACTTCCTGTTTGACAAAAGTGTACTTTTGGTTTGCAGTCATGGCGGAAACTGAGCTGCATGGACTTCGAGAACACGCTCGTGGTCGTCTGTCATCATACTTGCTAAGCTCAGCGGCTGTGCCGCCTTGCGCTACTTGGTATTAGCAACTGTGTGAATTATCAGCCCAGTCTCACTTTTTTTCTTTTTTTTGCTCCCATCACGAAGTGAGTCAAATTTTCGTGAGGTTTTTTATTCACTCACTATTACTAACCCTACTCTACCCCCAACCCTAACAACCATAACCTAATCCTAGTCCTTCCCCAACCCTAACCATAACCTCCCCCGACCCCCACATTTCACTTTTAATTTCATGCAGCCATCACGGAATGAATTAGAATGAATTTGTGCTGCTGTGATGAAAATGAGGAGCTTTTCATCACAATATCACAAACCATTTGATTAATGTATATTTCGTGCTGCTGAATCACAACTTGCCGTGAGCCTGGGTTGGAATTGTTCATGCATTGCACAATTGGTAAATCATTTATTCGGACACTTCCTAATCATTAATACATGTCTAACTCATGGCGTAATAATACATACATACGTGCAGTTGCAAGTTGTTTGTTCATAGTTTATTAAGTATGAAAACAATAAGTAAACACATAATGCAGGAGTCTATTTATTAGACATAAAGCATTAATTAAATGTATTAGTTAATTACTTATTAAGTATGTCATAAGTAATTCTTAATTCATTATTTGTTACTAATTCATAAATGTATTGTGCATGTTAATTAAGCCTAAAAAAGGTGTAGTTATTATAAAGTGCTACCTAATAGTCATGATGTCAACTTGCCATAAAGACACAAATACATGTTGTTGTTGTTATCCATTCGGCTGCTCCCGTTTTGTGTTCAGGGTCACCACAGCGGATACAACCGGATCCACATTGATATTTGGCACAGGTATTTTACTCCGGATGCCCTTCCTGACGCAACTCCAGTGTTACCTACAGAAACACACACAGCTGCTGGTGTTCCAAAGAGGTCTCCCATCCAAGTACTAACTAGGTCCCGCACTGCTTAGCTTCTGAGACCTGATGGGATCAGGCTTACACAGAGCAGACCGGCTCTACACAGAGCAGACCGGCTCTACACAGAGCAGACCGGCTCTACACAGAGCAGACCGGCTCTACACAGAGCAGACCGGCTGCTACACAGAGCAGACTGGCTGCTAAAGACACAAATACATGTATATTTTTGTTAATGTCAAGTTGTCATAATAAGGACATCCCAAACAAAGTTAATGTCAAGTTGTCATGACAAAGACATTTTCTGGTAATGTCACTTAGATGAATGTCAAGTTGTCCTAACAAAGACATTTTCTGGTAATGTCACTTTGATTAATGTCAAGTTGTCATAATCAAGACAACCCCAAAAATGTCAACTTCTTGTGACAAAAACCGAATGACACTTTATGACAGCAGTCATAAACATTTCTGACATTGACATAATGTTTATGACACATTCATGACTGTGTCATGCAACAATTATGACAGTGTCATGTCACTATTATGACGGTACCTTCAAGTAAAGTGTTGCTGCTCTCTTCCACAGCATGTCTTTTTCCCGATTCTCTCCCCTCAGCCCCAACCAGTCCCAGCACAAGACTGCCCCTCCCTGAGCCTGGTTCTGCTGGAGGTTTCTTCCTGTTAAAAGGGAGTTTTTCCTTCCCACTGTCGCCAAGTGCTTGCTCACAGGGGGTCGTTTTGACCGTTGGGGTTTTTACGTAATTATTGTATGGCCTTGCCTTACAATATAAAGCGCCTTGGGGCACCTGTTTGTTGTGATTTGGCACTATATAAATAAAATTGATTGATTGATTGATTGATTGATTTAGAGCAGCCAGGCTACACTAAATATTAGACACACCTCTTTAAAACTGTTTCAACAAACACTGAACATTATAACCTTCATGAAGGTAGGATTTATTGCAGGAATGTTGTATTTTACTGCATTAATTTTAGCTAGGTGCACATAATAAAGTGGCAAGTGAATTTATGCATTTGATTGACAGTACAGAGTAACTGAAGCAGTGTTAGATCTATTCTGTGAGAAAAGCTCTGTCAGATGTGTATTGGTTGGCTTGCCTTAATTTGTCCCCCTCTCTCCTTCCCAGTGAATGTGGCAGTGCAAAGGTGCACTGACATGTGCATGACTTTGATTCACATACTGGGCTGGGCGAATTGGAGACTCGGCTCCGCACCGTGGAAAATTCTACAGCTAGCCAGGCCCCTGTAGTCGGTGCGGACCAAAGTAGCTTAGCCGCCGTTAGTTTCCCCCTGGCAGATCCGAGCAGCCGGGAAAGCAGGCCGACTGGGTGACTGTGAGGAGGAAGCGTAGCCCTAAACAGAAGCCCCGTGTACACCGCCAACCCGTTCACATCTCTAACCGTTTTTCCCCACTCGACGACACACCCGCCGAGGATCAAACTCTGGTTATTGGCGACTCTCATAACCATCCCAAAGACGTATCGTTATCTTTGGCTGCTTTCAGTGATGCCGGTATTTGGTTAGACTCTTTCTCTCCGATTGTTCTGTCTGAGTTATTTTCATTAGTTACTTCATCCAAACCATCAACATGTTTATTAGACCCATTCTTACCAGGCTGCTCAAGGAAGCCCTACCATTAATTAATGCTTCGACCTTAAATATGATCAATCTATCTTTATTAGTTGGCTATGTACCACAGGCTTTTAAGGTGGCAGTAATTAAACCATTACTTAAAAAGCCATCACTTGACCCAGCTATCTTAGCTAATTATAGACCAATCTCCAACCTTCCTTTTCTCTCAAAAATTCTTGAAAGGGTAGTTGTAAAACAGCTAACTGATCATCTGCAGAGGAATGGTCTATTTGAAGAGTTTCAGTCAGGTTTTAGAATTCATCATAGTACAGAAACAGCATTAGTGAAGGTTACAAATGATCTTCTTATGGCCTCGGACAGTGGACTCATCTCTGTGCTTGTTCTGTTAGACCTCAGTGCTGCTTTTGATACTGTTGACCATAAAATTTTATTACAGAGATTAGAGCATGCCATAGGTATTAAAGGCACTGCGCTGCGGTGGTTTGAATCATATTTGTCTAATAGATTACAATTTGTTCATGTAATGGGGAATCTTCTTCACAGACTAAAGTTAATTATGGAGTTCCACAAGGTTCTGTGCTAGGACCAATTTTATTCACTTTATACATGCTTCCCTTAGGCAGTATTATTAGACGGTATTGCTTAAATTTTCATTGTTACGCAGATGATACCCAGCTTTATCTATCCATGAAGCCAGAGGATACACACCAATTAGCTAAACTGCAGGATTGTCTTACAGACATAAAGACATGGATGACCTCTAATTTCCTGCTTTTAAACTCAGATAAAACTGAAGTTATTGTACTTGGCCCCACAAATCTTAGAAAGATGGTGTCTAACCAGATCCTTACTCTGGATGGCATTACCCTGACCTCTAGTAATACTGTGAGAAATCTTGGAGTCATTTTTGATCAGGATATGTCATTCAAAGCGCATATTAAACAAATATGTAGGACTGCTTTTTTGCATTTACGCAATATCTCTAAAATCTTGTCTCAGAGTGATGCTGAAAAACTAATTCATGCATTTATTTCCTCCAGGCTGGACTATTGTAATTCATTATTATCAGGTTGTCCTAAAAGTTCCCTAAAAAGCCTTCAGTTAATTCAAAATGCTGCAGCTAGAGTACTGACGGGGACTAGAAGGAGAGAGCATATCTCACCCATATTGGCCTCTCTTCATTGGCTTCCTGTTAATTCTAGAATAGAATTTAAAATTCTTCTTCTTACTTATAAGGTTTTGAATAATCAGGTCCCATCTTATCTTAGGGACCTCGTAGTACCATATCACCCCAATAGAGCGCTTCGCTCTCAGACTGCAGGCTTACTTGTAGTTCCTAGGGTTTGTAAGAGTAGAATGGGAGGCAGAGCCTTCAGCTTTCAGGCTCCTCTCCTGTGGAACCAGCTCCCAATTCAGATCAGGGAGACAGACACCCTCTCTACTTTTAAGATTAGGCTTAAAACTTTCCTTTTTGCTAAAGCTTATAGTTAGGGCTGGATCAGGTGACCCTGAACCATCCCTTAGTTATGCTGCTATAGACGTAGACTGCTGGGGGGTTCCCATGATGCACTGTTTCTTTCTCTTTTTGCTCTGTATGCACCACTCTGCATTTAATCATTAGTGATCGATCTCTGCTCCCCTCCACAGCATGTCTTTTTCCTGGTTCTCTCCCTCAGCCCAACCAGTCCCAGCCGAAGACTGCCCCTCCCTGAGCCTGGTTCTGCTGGAGGTTTCTTCCTGTTAAAAGGGAGTTTTTCCTTCCCACTGTAGCCAAGTGCTTGCTCACAGGGGGTCGTTTTGACCGTTGGGGTTTTACATAATTATTGTATGGCCTTGCCTTACAATATAAAGCACCTTGGGGCAACTGTTTGTTGTGATTTGGCGCTATATAAAAAAATTGATTGATTGATACTTGCATGACCTCTGTTGTGCAGGAGAGTAAACTCATCTTTAACGGCTGCAGACTGAACGTGAGAGGGGTGCTGGCACATGCAATTGTGCAAATAGAATTTTGAAATGTTCAAGGAAATCCTTCATGCATAAATGTCTTGCTACATGGCACGATCTGCTTGCCAACACGATGTGCAGCTCATTAAGTGGAGTAAAGAAGAAATGAACAGAGTGAGTGGTTGCATCAGCGGATCGCATCAGAGCGCAGCTCGTCTGAACGATTATAAGGAGATGTTAAATCTATCAAAACCGTACTTTTACAGCTGCACACAAGAGGGAAAGAAAATGTAACTGTTTTACCAAGCCATGGCAATGTAAACATGACAAATAATTACCTTTTTAGATGGCTCTAAATGCTTTTTCCAGCTCAATCAGTGCGTGTGCACAAACTGCACTGCTGGAGCGGTCCTCTATGATATGACCATTTTCAGACAACTTGCAGAGAAAATGATTAATCTTATACAAATAATTATTTTATATACGCAGCGTAGAACACGTGGCAGGTGGTGGAACAAAGGACAGCATCCAGCTGTGAACACATCAGGTGGGATCATCATGACGACGTGCATGCAAGTGAGTGAATCAAAGTCATGCACGTGTCACTGCACATTAAGGCGTGTTCAGTTTTGCTGCAAGTAGGTCAGAACTACTTAACTATTACAAACTCAAACATCCACATTTTGGACGCACCATTTGAAATGTCCATGCACATTTAAGACATGGAATGCTTTAATCGTACATCAAAGTAGAGTTCATCCCACACAAGTTAGATTCAAAAGCAGTTGTCTACTTTTAGCTGTCAATTATGTACATGCAGGAATTTAGCTAATGAAAGGGAATACTTTGTTCATATCAACACACATCTGAGGAGAAATGAAAATGTCTGTTGCATGTTTGCTGGCTGTAGTTTTCATACCAATATTTATGGAACCCTTAAGTCTCATAAGAGCAGCAGACACACACCTCATACACTAATTGATTTTATACCAGGTATTGTGAAAACAACTACATTAGCACTGCCATCATTACATAGTTCATTTTCTGATTGCCAGGAGGAGGAACGTTTCTGATATATCCCTAGATTGGAAAGGTCAACACAAGGCACTCCCAGGTGTAATTGAGCAGCAGCTTGCAGCAGCCTTGTTAAAGTTGGAGTATTTAGTGCATGTGCCAGCTGCAGCTATTGATGAATTCTTACAAGAACTTTACTTGATAAGCTCTGCATCCATTCCATTATCTAGACGTGTTTTAAGTGATATCCTTGAGCAGCACAACCTCCAAGTTGATGACGCTGTAGTTACAGAAATCACCACAGCAGTTTGCTCAGCTAACCCAATTCAAAGAGCAATATAAAAAGCTGGCCCTCTTAGTACTTCATATCAATGTTAACAGTATTCTGAGGAAAAATTCAGTGTTGTAGAACCAATTACCTACATACTTGATCATAAAAAGAAACACACCTTTCAATATGACCCACTATTAAAATCCTTGCAGCAAATATTAAATTGCAGAGTCATTCTTGATAAGATTATTGAAAATCATAGAGGACAGCAGGACATTGAACTTGGCTCTTCTTATGAATTTTAGGTCCCCTGAAGATTGTTTGCATTTTAAAAAAAAAACAGCTTTTTGTATGCTGAGAATTACGAATATCACTGCGTCTGTACGTGGATGACTTTCAGACCTGAAATCCCTCAGGCACCTCTCGTAAGAAACACAAGCTTTGCAGTGTTTACTGGGTAGTAGGTAACCTGCCACCTGGCTCACACTCATCTTTATCATCTATTTATCTTGCAGTACTTTGCAGAAGTGTTGATGTAAAAATATATGGTTATGACAAAGTGTTGGAACCGCTTCTGCAAGATCTTAAAACTCTGGAGGACCATGGTGCGTATGTCCCTTTATTAGGTACATCTCTTAAAGGCTCATATTGGCAGATATTATCAGCCCAGCCGATATCCCAGTTGGGCTGTAGTCCTAACCACTATAGACCGGTAACATTCCACAAGAGGAACAATTTTTGAGATGCTCTGGCCCAGTCTTCCAGTCATCACCATTTTTTGCCCATGTCAAAGTCAGTCAAATCTCAATGGGTTCCTATTTTTCCAACACATCAACAGAGGGCAAAATGTTTACTGGGCACCACATACGTATATCCCTCTGAATGACAGGAGGTGATGTAATGAAATAATCAATGTTATTCATATAACCTGTCACTGGTCACAGTGTTATGGCTGATAGCTATATGCAAGTTGTAGCTCATATGCCCATGCTTCCAACTGTACCAAAATGTTAAGTGTTAAGCATAAGTACAGTTTTTCTAATCTATAAAACAAGCTACTCTTGCCAAACCTGTTTCTGTGGATTTAATTGTGTAGGAGAAATGTTTTTTTTTTCATGCAAGACAATCAGAAGGATGTAACTTTAATTATTAAGTGGATTGCTGTGGGCTTCAAGTTTTACATACTGCTTGGGACTCCGGCGAGGGCGGTTGCATTTCCTCCTCTCTCCTCTATCTCTGCTCCAACCTTCAAAGTCCCTACTTCACCGGAATGTGAATTCTTCAAACTATATTGGATTAACCATGGAATTGATCAGCTGGTCTTGAACACTATTGACACCATTTTTTCAACATGGAAATCAGGGCTGGGGAACTTTGCATGCCTGATGGAACCTACCCTGCAGGCTATGTTCTCGATGCCTGGGAGAAATGGCATGTCGCGTGCTTGGTGCCATTGTCTGTGGAGGACGTCAAAGATTTATTTATATTTGGTTTTATCGTAGGAGGACTGGTACTTATTGGTTTATGTGCTGCCCTGATCTACCAGAGAATTGGCAAGATGGCTGCCACAAGAACCATGACACCTTACCTGTCCGTCATGATTAATGAGTTGGGCAAGGTGATACATTATCAGACTATGTTAACCCTTGACCTCAGGCATAAGTTGGATAATATCTCAGAGCAAATGTACACCTTGCAAAGGAAGATGTCAGAGACCAGGGAATACTCATAAATTGGATTTGGTTGTTCATGAGAGCTGCAAATGTGTTTTCTCTGCTCAGCCCTAAACATGGCAGGCTTATCAGCCTCTGCAGGTCAAAATCCTGGAAGAAATTCTTCCTCCAGAAGAATTTTTACAGCCTTGGTGAACCATTCAGCTGCCTTCTTCAATCAATCAATTAATTTTATTTATATAGCGCCAAATCACAACAAACAGTTGCCCCAAGACGCTTTATATTATAAGGCAAAAGCCATACAATAATTACAGAAAAACCCCAAAAGTCAAAATAACCCCCTGTGAGCAAGCACTTGGTGACAGTGGGAAGGAAAAACTCCCTTTTAACAGGAAGAAACCTCCAGCAGAACCAGGCTCAGGGAGGGGCAGTCTTCTGTTGGGACTGGTTGGGGCTGAGGGGAGAGAATCAAGAAATAGACATGCTATGGAAGAGAGCAGAGATCAGTCACTAATGATTAAATGCAGAGTGGTGCATACAGAGCAAGAAGAGTAAGAAACACTGGGTGCATCATGGGAACCCCCCAGCAGTCTAAGTCTATAGCAGCATAACTAAGGGATGGTTCAGGGTCACCTGATCCAGCCCTAACTATAAGCTTTAGCAAAAAGGAAAGTTTTAAGCCTAATCTTAAAAGTAGAGAGGGTGTCTGTCTCCCTGATCCGAATTGGGAGCGGGTTCCACATGAGAGGAGCCTGAAAGCTGAAGGCTCTGCCTCCCATTCTACTCTTAAAAACCCTAGGAACTACAAGTAAGCCTGCAGTCTGAGAGTGAAGCGCTCTATTGGGGTGATATGGTACTATGAGGTCCCTGAGATAAGATGGGACCTGATTATTCAAAACATAAGTAAGAAGAAGTATTTTAAATTCTATTCTGGAATTAACAGGAAGCCAATGAAGAGAGGCCAGTATGGGTGAGATATGCTCTCTCCTTCTAGTCCCTGTCAGTACTCTAGCTGCAGCATTTTGAATTAACTGAAGGCTTTTCAGGGAACTTTTAGGACAACCTGATAATAATGAATTACAATAGTCCAGCCTAGAGGAAATAAATGCATGAATTAGTTTTTCAGCATCACTCTGAGACAAGACCTTTCTAATTTTAGAGATATTGCGCAAATGCAAAAAAGCAGTCCTACATATTTGCTTAATATATGCATTGAAGGACATATCCTGATCAAAAATGACTCCAAGATTTCTCACAGTATTACTAGAGGTCAGGGTAATGCCATCCAGAGTAAGGATCTGGTTAGACACCATGTTTCTAAGATTTGTGGGGCCAAGTACAATAACTTCAGTTTTATCTGAATTTAAAAGCAGGAAATTAGAGGTCACCCATGTCTTTATGTCTGTAAGACATTCCTGCAGTTTAACTAATTGGTGTGTGTCCTCTGGCTTCATGGATAGATAAAGCTGGGCATCACACAGAACCTTGTGGAACTCCATAATTAACCTTAGTCTGTGAAGAAGACTCCCCATTTACATGAACAAATTGTAATCTATTAGATAAATATGATTCAAGCCACTGCAGTGCAGTGTCTTTAATACCTATGGCATGCTCTAATCTCTGCAATAAAATTTTATGGTCAACAGTATCAAAAGCAGCACTGAGGTCTAACAGGACAAGCACAGAGATGACTCCACTGTCTGAGGCCATAAGAAGATCAGTTGTAACCTTCATTAATGCTGTTTCTGTACTATGATGAATTCTAAAACCTGACTGAAACTCTTCAAATAGACCATTCCTCTGCACATGATCAGTTAGCTGTTTTACAACTACCCTTTCAAGAATTTTTGAGAGAAAAGGAAGGTTGGAGATTGGTCTATAATTAGCTAAGATAGCTGGGTCAAGTGATGGCTTTTTAAGTAATGGTTTAATTACTGCCACCTTAAAAGCCTGTGGTACACAGCCAACTAATAAAGATAGATTGATCATATTTAAGGTCGAAGCATTAATTAATGGTAGGGCTTCCTTGAGCAGCCTGGTAAGAATGGTGTCTAATAGACATGTTGATGGTTTGGAGGAAGTAACTAATGAAAATAACTCAGACAGAACAATGGGAGAGAAAGAGTCTAACCAAATACCAGCATTACTAAAAGCACCCAAAGATAACGATATGTCTTTGGGATGGTTATGAGTAATTTTTTCTCTAATAGTTAAAATTTGATTAGCAAAGAAAGTCATGAAGTCATTAATAGTTAAAGTTAAAGGAATACTCAGCTCAATAGAGCTCTGACTCTTTGTCAGCCTGGCTACAGTGCTGAAAAGAAACCTGGGGTTGTTCTTATTTTCTTCAATTAGTGATGAATAGTAAGATGTCCTAGCTTTGCGGAGGGCTTTTTTATAGAGCAACAGACTCTTTTTCCAGGCTAAGTGAAGATCTTCTAAATTAGTGAGATGCCATTTCGTCTCCAACTTACGGGTTATCTGCTTTAAGCTGCGAGTTTGTGAGTTATACCATGGAGTCAGGCACTTCTGATTTAAGGCTCTCTTTTTCAGAGGAGCTACAGCATCCAAAGTTGTGCTCAATGAGGATGTAGAACTATTGACGCGATAATCTATCTCACTCACAGAGTTTAGGTAGCTACTCTGCCCTGTGTTTGTATATGGCATTGGAGAACATAACAAAGAAGGAATCATATCTTTAAATCGTTACATCGCTTTCCGAAAGACTTCTACTGTAATGAAACTTATTCCCCACTGCTGGGTAGTCCATTAAAGTAAATTTAAATGTTATTTAACCTCCAGCCTGGTTCTGCTGGAGGTTTCTTCCTGTTAAAAGGGAGTTTTTCCTTCCCACTGTAGCCAAGTGCTTGCTCACAGGGGGTCGTTTTGACCGTTGGGGTTTTACATAATTATTGTATGGCCTTGCCTTACAATATAAAGCGCCTTGGGGCAACTGTTTGTTGTGATTTGGCGCTATATAAAAAAATTGATTGATTGATTAAGAAATGATCAGACAGAAGGGGGTTTTCAGGGAATACAGTTGTCTTCAATTTCCATACCATAAGTCAGAACAAGATCTAAAGTATGGTTAAAGTGGTGGGTGGACTCATTTACATTTTGAGTGAAGCCAACTGAGTCTAATAATAAATTAAATGCAGTGTTGAGGTTGTCATTCTCAGCATCTATGTGGATGTTAAAATCGCCCACTATCATTATCTTATCTGAGCTAAGCACTAAGTCAGACAAAAGGTCTGAAAATTCACAGAGAAACTCACAGTAACGACCAGGTGGAAGATAGATAACAACAAATAAAACTGGTTTTTGGGACTTCCAAATGTCATTACTGCCAACGTGAATTACAATCTTACCAAATTTACGCTTAGCCTTACCCAGCTGTTGGGTAGACCTCTGAACATAATACAACATAAATACCAGCACATTGTTCCAACACATATATCTACATGTATGTCAGTAAAACAATCATTGACCAGATGGAAACATGTATACATTCTGTGTTGAGCAAGCTGATTGAATATGAGGTGTGGCAGGATGTGGAGGCTGCTTTCTGGAAGCTTGAAAAAGTAAGAGGTCAGTCTGTGTCCTATTTCATGAAGCTGTTTGACATAAAGTTTTCTTTGTGTTCAATGCAGTACAATGCCAAAAAATGCCGTCCACATATTTTGGGGGTACATGTTGTGCCAAACCACTTGAGCATACAGACAAGAGTAATCAGGCTTTGATTCCATAAATGATTTATTGGAGGATAATCAATTGTATATGAGCTGCATCCTTCCCGATAGCAAACATAGCCAGTCCTAAAAATATATTGTAAAGCTTGAATAGGTATGAATGACTTTTTTGCTTTAGTTTAGTTTTATTAAACTGCAACATATTTCCCAACTGTAATACCTGATACCAGGAAGTGTGACTTGGCGTGATTGCTCATCTGCATGTGAAGTTCAGCTTGGGACTCCGGCATGGACGGTCGCATTCCTCCCCTCTCCTCTCCTCCTTTCCACTCCCCTCACACTGGCTTCCTCCCTGCCACCTCAAAGGCAGCACAGTTTTTACTGCTGCAGCCTTCAACTTCCCAAGCTGGGCAGCGTGGGCCCCTCCTGCTGCAGCCTTCACCCACTTTACCTCAATTCGGATGATGGACGCCTTCAAGTTTAGTGCACAAAAACAATGTCAAATGTATATATGTTGTCTTTAATTCTGATGTGTGCCATTATTACAGTAAACAAGTAATAATTATGGATACATTGCTGTATCTTGTTTGAGGTAATTGGAGTGTAAACATAATTTTGTTGTTGTTGCACTCATGTAATGACAATGACAATAAATCTCATCTCTCTCTTTCTCTCTCTCTCTCTCTCTCTCTTTCTCTCATGTGAAGGAAAAACTGATGGTAAACTCTTTATCTGGCTTGATGTTTATTTTCTTCTCACTGATTTGTGCCTTTTTACAGGAAGCAGAGAATTACCATATGAGGTACAATAAGATGGCACGTGTGTTGTGTGGGCCGCCAGAAGAGGAGGTACTGCTGGCCCACCACCAGAGGGCGCCCTGCCTGAAGTGCGGGCTTCAGGCACGAGAGGGCGCTGCTGCCTACAGGAACAGCCGAGGTGACAGCTGTCACTCATCAACTATGACAGCTGTCACCGATCATCTGCATCTCACCTGGGATAAAAGCAGGATGACACCTCCACCACATCGCCGAGATATCGACTTCTGCGAGAGGTAATATTCTCAGCCTTAATCTGTGCCATACTGCACTGTGTGTTTCTGATCTTTGTACAGGAGGTTTCAGTCGTTTGTGTCAGCGGGAAGCTGAGCTGGTCGGTAACGACAGGGTGACGGATCGCACCCTTCACGATCAGTGAGACAAGTGACTGTTCAGGTTCTGTAAAAGACTGTGTTCATATTTTCGGAGGTGGAGGTGGAATTCCCACCATTATTGTTACGGGGTGTACACACACCCACACTTGACTGTTTTTATTCTCCGCCAGCAGTACCAGATCCGACACGCTGAGACGGTGGCCACCTGGGGACTTCGGGACTTGGTGGCTCCAGTATCCCTCGGGTTCGGTGGCGGTGGAAATCGTGTGGTTCCGGTTCGTCTCCAGACGGGCGTCTCCTATCGTCGAGCCTGCCCACGCGACACCTTCATTAATTGACTTGTATTCATTCTGTAATCTGCTGTGTGTGGTTGTGACATTCACAACAGTAAAGTGTTCTAATTTAACTCCCTCTATTGTCCGTTCATTTACGCCCCCTGTTGTGGGTCCGTGTCACTACACTTTCCCAACAACGTGATTATGCTGAGTTACAAACAGAACATGACTGCCAGATGGAACACCACAAATTAGAATCAGAGGTGCAATAGCAAGGCTACGAAGCAAGCGTAGGCATGCGTTTGATTTGAACTCCATCATTTTCAAATAACACACAGCTGCCATGTAAAGAGATGTGAACATAGTATAGAACTACATCAAGACTGGTGTGGTGAACTAGCAAGTACACACAATAAGGAAATCAACTATGAAGATGTGTATGAGAATGAAGGAGATTATTGGACTTGTGTGTTCCAACTGAAGCATCACTTCATATTGACTTTGTAAGCGGAATCCCTCCCAAACAGTTTGGTGGATTTCAATGATGGTAACACACCATATGAAGATGTGCATAAGACAAAAATCATTCTGATCCTACATCATATTTGTCAGTTAAATGGACACATGATGTATGTGAATTCACATATTTCATCACAGAAGATTTATGACTACCGATATGAGTATACTGCATACAAAATGTGTGTGTGTGTGTGTGTGTGTGTGTGTGTGTGTGTGTGTGTGTGTGTGTGTGTGTGTGTGTGTGTGTGTGTGTGTGTGTGTGTGTGTAGGGGCGATTTTATAAGCTTGCACAAATATCTTTTGTTACTTTCAGTCCCAGTGACACAATTTTCTTTTTCTTTTTAAAGATCTCTATTCTCGAGAAGGACGAGGAGGATCTGGTGGCTCAGTACCAGGTTTCTGATGCCCTTCTACAGAAAAACAAAGTTGAGGTGCTGAAGAGAGAAAAGGCTCACCTTGAAAAGAAAGTGAAGAGTTGTAGTCTTACACACCTCTCTGCAGCTTCTCTCCCCCTGCCATCCCCTCATTACCCCATCCCCGTAGAGACGGTGCCTGCTCCCAGACTACCAATAACCAGCAAAAATCTATTTAAGCATAAAAATTCAAAAAGAAAAAATAATATAGCACCTTCAACTGCACCACAGACTAAAACAGTTAAATGTGGTCTATTAAACATTAGGTCTCTCTCTTCTAAGTCCCTGTTGGTAAATGATATAATAATTGATCAACATATTGATTTATTCTGCCTAACAGAAACCTGGTTACAGCAGGATGAATATGTTAGTTTAAATGAGTCAACACCCCCGAGTCACACTAACTGTCAGAATGCTCGTAGCACGGGCCGAGGTGGAGGATTAGCAGCAATCTTCCATTCCAGCTTATTAATTAATCAAAAACCCAGACAGAGCTTTAATTCATTTGAAAGCTTGACTCTTAGTCTTGTCCATCCAAATTGGAAGTCCCAAAAACCAGTTTTATTTGTTGTTATCTATCGTCCACATGGTCGTTACTGTGAGTTTCTCTGTGAATTTTCAGACCTTTTGTCTGACTCAGTGCTTAGCTCAGATAAGATAATTATAGTGGGCGATTTTAACATCCACACAGATGCTGAGAATGACAGCCTCAACACTGCATTTAATCTATTATTAGACTCTATTGGCTTTGCTCAAAAAGTAAATGAGTCCACCCACCACTTTAATCATATCTTAGATCTTGTTCTGACTTATGGTATGGAAATAGAAGACTTAACAGTATTCCCTGAAAACTCCCTTCTGTCTGATCATTTCTTAATAACATTTACATTTACTCTGATGGACTACCCAGCAGTGGGGAATAAGTTTCATTACACTAGAAGTCTTTCAGAAAGCGCTGTAACTAGGTTTAAGGATGTGATTCCTTCTTTATGTTCTCTAATGCCATATACCAACACAGTGCAGAGTAGCTACCTAAACTCTGTAAGTGAGATAGAGTATCTCGTCAATAGTTTTACATCCTCATTGAAGACAACTTTGGATGCTGTAGCTCCTCTAAAAAAGAGAGCTTTAAATCAGAAGTGCCTGACTCCGTGGTATAACTCACAAACTCGTAGCTTAAAGCAGATAACCCGTAAGTTGGAGAGGAAATGGCGTCTCACTAATTTAGAAGATCTTCACTTAGCCTGGAAAAAGAGTCTGTTGCTCTATAAAAAAGCCCTCCGTAAAGCTAGGACATCTTTCTACTCATCACTAATTGAAGAAAATAAGAACAACCCCAAGTTTCTTTTCAGCACTGTAGCCAGGCTGACAAAGAGTCAGAGCTCTATTGAGCTGAGTATTCCATTAACTTTAACTAGTAATGACTTCGTGACTTTCTTTGCTAACAAAATTTTAACTATTAGAGAAAAAATTACTCATAACCATCCCAAAGACGTATCGTTATCTTTGGCTGCTTTCAGTGATGCCTGTATTTGGTTAGACTCTTTCTCTCCGATTGTTCTGTCTGAGTTATTTTCATTAGTTACTTCATCCAAACCATCAACATGTTTATTAGACCCCATTCCTACCAGGCTGCTCAAGGAAGCCCTACCATTATTTAATGCTTCGATCTTAAATATGATCAATCTATCTTTGTTAGTTGGCTATGTACCACAGGCTTTTAAGGTGGCAGTAATTAAACCATTACTTAAAAAGCCATCACTTGACCCAGCTATCTTAGCTAATTATAGACCAATCTCCAACCTTCCTTTTCTCTCAAAAATTCTTGAAAGGGTAGTTGTAAAACAGCTAACTGATCATCTGCAGAGGAATGGTCTATTTGAAGAGTTTCAGTCAGGTTTTAGAATTCATCATAGTACAGAGTGAAGGTTACAAATGATCTTCTTATGGCCTCGGACAGTGGACTCATCTCTGTGCTTGTTCTGTTAGACCTCAGTGCTGCTTTTGATACTGTTGACCATAAAATTTTATTACAGAGATTAGAGCATGCCATAGGTATTAAAGGCACTGCGCTGCGGTGGTTTGAATCATATTTGTCTAATAGATTACAATTTGTTCATGTAAATGGGGAATCTTCTTCACAGACTAAAGTTAATTATGGAGTTCCACAAGGTTCTGTGCTAGGACCAATTTTATTCACTTTATACATGCTTCCCTTAGGCAGTATTATTAGACGTATTGCTTAAATTTTCATTGTTACGCAGATGATACCCAGCTTTATCTATCCATGAAGCTAGAGGACACACACCAATTAGCTAAACTGCAGGATTGTCTTACAGACATAAAGACATGGATGACCTCTAATTTCCTGCTTTTAAACTCAGATAAAACTGAAGTTATTGTACTTGGCCCCACAAATCTTAGAAACATGGTGTCTAACCAGATCCTTACTGTGGATGGCATTACCCTGACCGCTAGTAATACTGTGAGAAATCTTGGAGTCATTTTTGATCAGGATATGTCATTCAAAGCGCATATTAAACAAATATGTAGGACTGCTTTTTTGCATTTACGCAATATCTCTAAAATCAGAAAGGTCTTGTCTCAGAGTGATGCTGAAAAACTAATTCATGCATTTATTTCCTCTAGGCTGGACTATTGTAATTCATTATTATCAGGTTGTCCTAAAAGTTCCCTAAAAAGCCTTCAGTTAATTCAAAATGCTGCAGCTAGAGTACTGACGGGGACTAGAAGGAGAGAGCATATCTCACCCATATTGGCCTCTCTTCATTGGCTTCCTGTTAATTCTAGAATAGAACTTAAAATTCTTCTTCTTACTTATAAGGTTTTGAATAATCAGGTCCCATCTTATCTTAGGGACCTCGTAGTACCATATCACCCCAATAGAGCGCTTCGCTGTCAGACTGCAGGCTTACTTGTAGTTCCTAGGGTTTGTAAGAGTAGAATGGGAGGCAGAGCCTTCAGCTTTCAGGCTCCTCTCCTCTGGAACCAGCTCCCAATTCAGATCAGGGAGACAGACACCCTCTCTACTTTTAAGATTAGGCTTAAAACTTTCTTTTGCTAAAGCTTATAGTTAGGGCTGGATCAGGTGACCCTGAACCATCCCTTAGTTATGCTGCTATAGACGTAGACTGCTGGGGGGTTCCCATGATGCACTGTTTCTTTCTCTTTTTGCTCTGTATGCACCACTCTGCATTTAATCATTAGTGATCGATCTCTGCTCCCCCCCACAGCATGTCTTTTTCCTGGTTCTCTCCCTCAGCCCCAACCAGTCCCAGCAGAAGACTGCCCCTCCCTGAGCCTGGTTCTGCTGGAGGTTTCTTCCTGTTAAAAGGGAGTTTTTCCTTCCCACTGTAGCCAAGTGCTTGCTCACAGGGGGTCGTTTTGCGCAGATGTTACGCAGCGGAGGGTCTGTTCCAGTTCCTGGTTGGCCCGCTCTGCCTGTCCGTTCATCTGTGGATGGTATCCGGACGAGAGGCTCACGGTGGCCCCCAGTTCCCTGCAGAAGCTCCTCCAGACGTGTGAGGAGAACTGGGGACCACGATCTGAGACGATGTCGGTGGGTATCCCATGCAGACGGACGACGTGGTGGACCAGGAGGTCTGCTGTCTCCTGGGCTGTTGGGAGCTTCGGGAGGGCCACGAAGTGGGCCGCCTTGGAGAATCGGTCCACTATCGTGAAGATGGTGGTGTTGCCCTGCGACGGCGGGAGGCCCGTGATGAAATCCAGGCCGATGTGGGACCAGGGGCGATGAAGCACCGGTAACGGCTGAAGAAGTCCTTGGGACCTTTTATGGTCTGCCTTGCCCCTGGCACAGGTGGTGCAGGCCTGGATATACTCCCGGACGTGGCCTCCATAGACGCCCACCAGAAGCGCTGCCGGACAACTGCCACGGTCCTTCGCACCCCTGGATGACAGGAGAGCTTGGAACCATGACAGAAGTCCAAGACTGCAGCTCTGGCCTCTGGTGGGACGTATAAACGGTTCTTCGGACCTGTACCTGGGTCCGGGCTCCGTGCCAGGGCCTCCCGGACGATCTTCTCCATGTCCCAGGTGAGGGTGGCCACGATAGTGGACTCTGGCAGGATGGGCTCCGGTGGATCCGACAGTGCAGTTTTGACCTCCTCTTCGTGTACCCGGGACAAGGCATCCGACCTCTGGTTCTTGGTCCCGGGGCGATAGGTGATCCGGAAGTCAAAACGCCCGAAGAACAGTGACCAGCGGGCTTGCCTGGGGTTCAGCCGCTTGGCGGTCCTGATATACTCCAGGTTCCGATGGTCAATGAAAACCGTGAAAGGCACAGACGCTCCCTCCAACAGGTGTCTCCACTCCTCCAGAGCCTCTTTCACCGCAAGGAGTTCTCGATTGCCGACGTCATAGTTCCGTTCAGCCGGGGTCAACCTGTGTGAAAAGTAGGCACACGGGTGAAGAACCTTATCGGCCTCTGCTCTGGGACAGCACGGCTCCTATCCCTGAGTCAGAGGCGTCCACTTCAACCACGAACTGGCGGCTAGGGTCGGGCTGCACCAAAACTGGTGCAGTAGAGAACCGTCGTTTCAACTCCTTGAACGTGGCTTCGCACCGATCCGACCAGGTGAAGGGGACTTTTGGAGAGGTCAGGGCTGTCAGGGGGCTAACTACCTGACTGTAGCCCTTAATGAACCTCCTATAGAAATTAGCGAAACCGAGGAACTGTTGCAGCTTCCTACGGCTTGTTGGTTGGGGCCAATCTCTCACCGCCGCAACCTTGGCCGGATCAGGGGCGACGGAGTTAGAGGAGATGATAAACCCCAGGAAGGACAAAGACGTGCGGTGAAACTCGCACTTCTCACCCTTCACAAATAATAATAACCGCTGCAGGACCTGACGTACATGCTGGACATGGGTCTCAGGATCCGGAGAAAAGATGAGAATATCGTCCAGATATACGAAGACGAATCAGTGCAGGAAGTCCCGCAAGACGTCGTTAACCAAGGCTTGGAACGTCGTGGGGGCGTTGGTGAGGCCGAACGGCATGACCAGGTACTCAAAGTGACCTAACGGGCTGTTAAATGCCGTCTTCCATTCGTCTCCCTTCCGGATCCGAACCAGGTGATACGCATTTCTAAGATCCAGCTTAGTAAAGATTTTGGCTCCATGCAGGGGGGTGAACAAGGAATCCAACAATGGCAACGGGTATCGATTGCGAACCGTAATCTCATTCAGCCCCCTGTAATCAATTCATGGACGGAGTCCGCCATCTTTCTTGCCCACAAAAAAGAAACCTGCCCCCATCGGGGAGGTGGAGTTCCGGATCAGCCCGGCAGCTAATGAGTCCCGGATGTAGGTCTCCATTGATTTGCGCTCAGGTCGTGAGAGGTTGTACAGCCTGCTGGACGGGAACTCAGCGCCTGGAACCAAATCAATGGCACAATCGTACGGACGGTGCGGGGGAAGGGTGAGTGCCAGATCCTTGCTGAAGACGTCAGCAAGATCGTGGTACTCAACCGGCACTACCGTCAGATTGGGAGGGACTTTGACCTCCTCCTTAGCCTGTAAACCGGGAGGAACCTAGGATCCTAAACACACACAATGGCAGGTTTCGCTCCACTGAACCACCACCCCAGACGGCCAATCAATCCGGGGATTGTGCTTCAACATCCATGGGAAGCCCAAAATCACGCGGGAGGTAGAAGGAGTTACAAAAACTCAATCTCCTCCCGATGGTTTCCAGACACCACCAGAGTTACTGGTTGTGTCTTGTGTGTGATTAAAGGGAGGAGGGTGCCATCTAGTGCCCGAACCTGCAATGGCGAAGGAAGCGCCACCAGAGGGAGCCCTACCTCCCTTGCCCATCTGCTGTCTAGCAGATTCCCTTCTGACCCCGTGTCCACCAGTGCTGGGGCTTGAAGGGTTAAATCCCCGCTCAGGATTGTGACTGGGAGTCGTGTGGCAATCTGTGTGTGTCTCACTTGAATATTTTGACCCCCCCTTAGCCCAGTCTCTAAGGGCGAGTGTTGTCGTTTTGGCCGTTTGGGGCAGTTTTTCTGTATGTGCTCTTTTGAGCTGCAGAGAAAACACTCCCCGCGGATCAGTCTCCTCATTTTGGCCCTGTGCATTTCCCTAACAACGTCAGCAGGGGGAGCTGTTGCCCCACAGAGCGCTGCGGCTTTGGAGCGTGGGGAGGGCGGCCCCTTTTCGAACCCGGAAGGAAGAGGGGCGGCGCGTATCCGGTCACGTCCTTCGCCTCGCTCCCGACGGCGTTCCTCCAACCGATTGTCTAACCGTATAACGAGATCGATAAGCCCATCTAAATCCCGCGGTTCCTCCTTAGCTACCAGCTGCTCCTTCAGGACCAACGACAGTCCGTTTATGAAGGCAGCGCGGAGCGCAACGTTATTCCAGCCGGACCTCACAGCCGCGATGCGGAAGTTGACTGCATAAGTGGCTGCGCTCTCGCGTCCCTGTCTCATTGACAGCAGCACAGTTGAAGCGGTCTCTCCTCTGTTAGGGTGATCAAACACTGTTCTGAACTCCCCCACAAACCCAGTGTATGCTGATAACAACCGTGAATTCTGTTCCCAGAGCGCCGTAGCCCAGGCGCGTGCTTTACCCCGAAGCCAGAGCAATCACATAAGCTATTTTACTAGCATCTGACGCGTACATGACGGGACGTTGTGCGAAGACGAGCGAACATTGCATGAGAAAGTCCACGGATGTCTCCACACAACCTCCGTACGGCTCAGGAGGGCTTATGTATGCTTCAGGGGATGGTGGGAGGGGTTGTTGAACCACCACTGGAACGTTCATATCCTGCACAGGGTCGGCAGGAGGACGAGCTGCAGCAGCACCCTGAGCGCTCGCCGCCATCTGTGCGGAGAGAGCCTCCACCCTGCGGTTCAGGAGGATGTTTTGCTCGGTCATCTGATCTAACCGAGCCGTAAAGGCGGTGAGAATGTGCTGCAGCTCACCAATCCCGCCTCCTGCTGACGCCTGCGCTCCCTGCTCTCTCATTGGTTGTTCAACAGCCGGGTGACACCCCTCAGAGTCCATGACGCTGGCCGAGATATCCTGTTGGGAAAGTGTAGTGACACGGACCCACAACAGGGGGCGCAAATGAACGGTCAATAGATGAGCCAAAAGGTAACAATTTAATGTTGTGAATTGTGCACAACGAACATACAGACAATCTCAGAATATCATTACAGTCAATCCACAAAGGTGACGTGTGGGCAGGCTCGAGGATAGAAGACGTCCGTCCTGAGAAGAGCCGGAACCACACGATTTCCGCCAGCCACAGAACCTGGTGAATACTGGAGCCGCCAAGTCCCGAATTCCCAGGTGATCACCGTCCCCGACTGTCGGATCTGGTACTGCTGGCGAAGAACAAAGACAGTCAAGTGTGGGTGTGTGTACACCCAGTAACAACAGCGGTGGGAATGCCACCTCCACCTCTCACTCAATATGTTGCAGCGGTCCCTCAGAGGAAAAAGAGTGCCGTCTTGCACAGCCTCCACAAAAAGGACCCGTACTCCTGCAAACACTCACAATAAACAGATTTACAAAAGGCTGAGGATATTACCTCCAATGAAGTATGATATCTCGGCGATGAGGTGGAGATGACGTCTGGGTTTTATGGAGTGAGATGATGAAGAATGAGTGACAGCTGTCAGGAAGTAATGAGTAACAGCTGTCACTCCCGGCTGAGTCCGTGGCGGTAGCGCCCTCTCGTGCCTGAAGCCCGCACTTCAGGCAGGGCGCCCTCTGGTGGTGGGCCAGCAGTACCTCTTCTGGCGGCCCACACAACAGAATGGTCTATTTTAAGAGTTTCAGTCAGGGTTTAGAATTCATCATAGTACAGAAACAGCATTAGTGAAGGTTACAAATGATCTTCTTATGGCCTCAGACAGTGGACTCATCTCTGTACTTGTTCTGTTAGACCTCAGTGCTGCTTTTGATACTGTTGACCATAAAATTTTATTACAGAGATTAGAGCATGCTATAGGTATTAAAGGCACTGCGCTGCAGTGGTTTGAATCATATTTATCTAATAGATTACAATTTGTTCATGTAAATGGGGAATCTTCTTCACAGACTAAGGTTAATTATGGAGTTCCACAAGGTTCTGTGCTAGGACAAATTTTATTCACTTTATACATGCTTCCCTTAGGCAGTATTATTAGACAGCATTGCTTAAATTTTCATTGTTACGCAGATGATACCCAGCTTTATCTATCCATGAAGCCAGAGGACACACACCAATTAGCTAAACTGCAGGATTGTCTTACAGACATAAGGACATGGATGACCTCTAATTTCCTGCTTTTAAACTCAGATAAAACTGAAGTTATTGTACTTGGCACCACAAATCTTAGAAACATGGTGTCTAACCAGATCCTTACTCTAGATGGCATTACCCTGACCTCTAGTAATACTGTGAGAAATCTTGGAGTCATTTTTGATCAGGATATGTCATTCAATGCGCATATTAAACAAATATGTAGGACTGCTTTTTTGCATTTGCGCAGTATCTCTGAAATTAGAAAGGTCTTGTCTCAGAGTGATGCTGAAAAACTACTTCATGCATTTATTTCCTCTAGGCTGGACTATTGTAATTCATTATTATCAGGTTGTCCTAAAAGTTCCCTGAAAAGCCTTCAGTTAATTCAAAATGCTGCAGCTAGAGTACTGACAGGGACTAGAAGGAGAGAGCATATCTCACCCATATTGGCTTCTCTTCATTGGCTTCCTGTTAATTCTAGAATACAATTTAAAATTCTTCTTCTTACTTATAAGGTTTTGAATAATCAGCTCCCATCTTATCTTAGGGACCTCATAGTACCATATCACCCCAGTAGAGCGCTTCGCTCTCAGACTGCAGGCTTACTTGTAGTTCCTAGGGTTTGTAAGAGTAGAATGGGAGGCAGAGCCTTCAGCTTTCAGGCTCCTCTCCTCTGGAACCAGCTCCCAATTCGGATCAGGGAAACAGACACCCTCTCTACATTTAAGATTAGGCTTAAAACTTTCCTTTTTGCTAAAGCTTATAGTTAGGGCTGGATCAGGTGACCCTGAACCATCCCTTAGTTATGCTGCTATAGACTTAGACTGCTGGGGGGTTCCCATGATGCACTGAGTGTTTCTTTCTCTTTTTGCTCTGTATGCACCACTCTGCATTTAATCATTAGTGATTGATCTCTGCTCCCTTCCACAGCATGTCTTTTTCCTGGCTCTCTCCCTCAGCCCCAACCAGTCCCAGCAGAAGACTGCCCCTCCCTGAGCCTGGTTCTGTTGGAGGTTTCTTCCTGTTAAAAGGGAGTTTTTCCTTTCCACTGTCGCCAAGTGTTTGCTCACAGGGGGTCGTTTTGACCGTTGGGTTTTTCCGTAATTATTGTATGGCTTTGCCTTACAATATAAAGTGCCTTGGGGCAACTGTTTTTTGTGATTTGGCGCTATATAAATAAAATTGATTTGATTTGATTTGACTTTTATGCACCAGATTAGCAAAAAAAACAAAAAAAACAACTAAGCAGTAACAGTGAAACACTGGTGAGGGTAGCTTCAATTTCAACCTCATATCACTCCTCACCCTCCCGCTTTTCCATGTGAAAAAGAAAGAAAGAAAAAAAAAAACTCACTTGCAGCTGTTGGTGTATCGATTTGTTTAATACAGTGATTGCACTCAGACATAAGCCAGAGAGAAAGAGAGGATGGAGTTTGACAAAGGGAAAAATGCAGTGGATGGCAACAAAATGTCTAAAGAAAAACAAGGCTTCTGTATGAGTACGAAGAGGGGAGTTGGTGGAGCTGTGCCGTTATCCCGCACACGCTCATCACGCAATGCGCGTAGGGCACCAAGTGCCAGGGGGCACCAAAAACAATCATAACTGATTGGTCTGAAATGATTTCCAAGGTGCGCTTCAACGCACCATCCCATGAACTGCACCTGATCAGTGAATGTGGTGCGCTGCTCGGTTACTACTGTTCAGGAGCTGATGAAAGCAGACACGGAGAACACTCATTTCTAGTTTTGTGTGCATCTTATGAACACCAAGTAAGTTTAATGCTTCTGTTGCATGTGTATAGTGCTTTGTCATGAGGATAATTTGTCGGTTGATGTGTGCTAACTTGAGCTACTGGCTTTACATTGAGCCATGTGATTAATTCGTACGACGCTGTAGAGCGCTGTCTGTTGTTTGTGTACTCTGCGTGCAATAATTTACCTGCTTAATGTGGAGTCAGGCCCTATTTCTGTTTCATATCTGTTCATAGGTTCTTATGCATCCATGCTGTGCATTTATTATCTTCATTAGGTTCTTAACTACACTGATTGTTATTACACTGTGTTTTCCTGATTAGACAGGCACATAGCAGGCATTACAGTGGGGTAAATAAGCACATAATCACTTACATGTACAACCCCAATTCCAATGAAGTTGGGACATTGTGTAAAATGTAAATAAAAATAGAATACAATGATTTGCAAATCCTCTTCAACCTCCAAATTCTCTGAATCTTCTGATTATTATGGACTGTAGATGATGGAATCCCTAAATTCCTTGCAATTGAACATTGAGAAACATTGTTCTTAAACTGTTGAACTATTTTTTTCATGCATTTGTTCACAAAGTGGTGATCCTCGCCCCATCTTTGCTTGTTAACGGCTGAGCCTTTTGGGGATGCTCCTTTATACCCAATCATGACACTCACCTGTTTCCAATTAACCTGTTCACCTGTGAATTGTTCCAAACAGGTGTTCTTTGAGCATTCCCCAACTTTCACAGTCTTTTGTTGCCCCTGCCCCAGCATTTTTAAAATGTGTTGCAGGCATCCATTTCAAAATGAGCAAATATTTGCACAAAAACAAAAAAGTTTTTCAGTTTGAACATTAAATATCTTGTCTTTGTGGTGTATTCAGTTGAATATAGGTTGAAGAGGATTTGCAAATCATTGTATACTGTTTTTATTTACATTTCACACAATGTCCCAACTTCACTGGAGTTGGGGTTGTATGTTTACAAGGCTAAATATTTGAATACTTTGTTCTGGGTTTACAAAGTTCAGTGCAATGTTCAGTCTACTGTGGTTGCACAAATCATTTTTTTAATAATGGTGGTGGTATTTATTTATTTTAAATTTGATCTTTATTTCTTGTCATGTTTGGTGCCATTGTTAATGCAAAATTATTTATTTGCAGCTGTTTTCAAAACATTACTAAATTATTATTCAAATAATAACTGTATTAATTTAATATTGAGTATTGAGAAGTTATTTTGGAAATAAAGAGAACTGCACTGACAAACTCTGAATTATTGTTCATTTCAGGAGGGGGGCACCACAAAGCATTTGTGCTTAGGGCACCCAAATGAGCACCAGCCCTGGGATGGAGTGTGTGTTTTACTAAAGTGATGGGCAACAAAGGTGTCATGAAAAACACAGAGCAAAGCTTTCAGAGTACAAATGATCCACACATGAAGGTTTTTCTTTCCCAAGTTTTACCTTGTGTGTGCTTTTTATATGTGTTCATGTACCGGGCCGGCGTATGTGTGTTGTGTGTTATGTGTGTGTCGTCTGTCCTGCTGTTGACCTAAGGCAGGATATACATCTGGAGCTGGCGACCTCTGCTCCTAACTGGCAATTAGGATGGGTTAAATGCAGTAGACACATTTCAGTGTGCAGGGAACATGTTCCTTTGTGCATATGACAATAAAATTCTTTTGAATCCTTTGAATCTTTGAATCCTTTGAATTCACATGTGCGATGCTGCTGCAGTTAATCCCTCCCTACTTTAGAAAAAAAAAGTAGCCTTTCAGCAACCAGTCAGGGAGTAGAGATGCAGGGTCACCAATGATTTGTAGTCATACGTCTTCTCCCTCAGTGTTTTTCACACCCTGAAACAGAAAATGGCTATGTTTTTTTTTTTTTATTCTGATGTTTAAGGAGTTATTATATCCTTAAGAATAAATTAGGGAAAATAGCACAGGGTGTAGTGGTATAACATTTTTTTCTCTTAAGAAAAGTTTGAAAGGTATCTTTGGCAGGAGATGAGCTCTCAAAAAGGTCAGAATGGCACAAAACATTAGAATCTTGGGCGCTTCCAGGCATTTTGCAACTTATTCTCCAAAATCTAAAAACAATCACAGCAAAAGACCTCACACACAAGGTTTGTTTAATTTATTCATGACACTGCTTTACTGACACATTTTGAAATAGTTCATTGCTTAAAATAAATCTTGTGAGATTTCATAGCGGGCTCTACCTAAAAGCCACAGAAAAAATTACCAGAAATCATAAAACTGGTAGATGTGATGTTATTGATTGTAGGTCTATGAAAACGACAGACATTCAGAAATCACCTACCTGCATGTGGCTGTGAGTCCTGTTGATTAGTCCCATTGTTTGAGGGATATGATGTGTTTCCTCAAAGCTCCGGCTGATCTCCAAGACTTCATTTGCATTTGGCACATTAATCAGTTGTTTAATCAATTGGTCCTTTTATTATGGCTTTACAAAACATATACATGTAACGTGCTCTGTACCACATTGAGTAAATACATATTCTGCCACAGTCCTGAAGAAGAAGCGTTTTCCTCTATGCTGCAGTTTCAAAAGAAAGGCGCAAAGAATAACTGTAATCTCGATTACTCTGGCTAACAAATCCATTGTTTATACGGGCAGGCTTCCGGGTACAACTCAGTATGACATCATATGCATATGTCACAAACGGCAGACGTCACAACACAAAGCATTATGGGATTGCTCTACTGACTGAATCGACTGGTAGTCATGGTATATTGGCCTCACTCTTCATTCTTGATAAAGTTTATCCAGCAAGCTAAACAATCAGACATGCTCAGAGAAGACTCTCAGACCCAAGAAGTTGCGTTGTCTTTGAGTTTACTGAGCGACTTGACTTGACTTCTCACATAAGCATGCTGGCTGGTGGCCTTGTATAACTGGGGGCTGTAAGGTGCATGGTAGATGGAGTTTCTGTGGTGTTGCAAAACCACCCCTTAGAAGCCAGAGTAGGAGTCATCTTGTGATGTACTAGCCACTGGAGTAAGGCTAGGATATAGCCTCGGAGGTTCATTCTTACTGGGTGCCTTGGAGTCCGAGCTTGGTACGACCAGTTGTGCATGCAATTCCTTTGGAATGCTGTGCACGAGAGTGGATGTGTGGATCTTGGACAGTGTAGCCTTGATGACCACTAAGTGGTGTATTATTGTGTTGAGTTTTTCCTCTACACTGTCGATGAGAGGTTTCTCATGCATCCTTTCAAGTGTGTCATGAAGACTTTTGCTCCTCTGTTGGGCTAGAGACTGCTCCTTGGTGAGGTGGTTGAGAATTTCACACAGTACAGCATCTGGTGCAGCTTCGCCCGGGGTTTCGTCCACTCCAATCACATAAGTCTTGGCCATAGCCAATGCTTCCTCCGTCACACTGGTGTCTGTCCCATGTTCTGTCGCGGCCTCCTGATTTGAGCCGGTAACAGCTCAAGAGTGTCCAAGCCCCTGTTGCTCAGAGCCTTGTCCTTCCTCAACCCTTGTGCCTTCTTGCACGCATCCTCCAGGACTACTTGAGTTGACCTCCCTCCCCCTTTGCCTGCTGCTCGCCATCTCATATACTTAAAACTCTGGTGATGGCTTCTATAAGGAGATCAGATGCATTAATTTTTTTCAATAAATCAAACTGAAACTTAACTTAAAACAACAGCCGCATTGTTATATTGTACCACTAGATGGCAGTGTTTCACTAAGAAAACATAGAAAAGACTCATTTATCTTCTAAGACATGGCACAGTCCATGACACACGGTGCATGTAAACCCGCACAGCAAGTGGATCACTTCATGGCATGTTCTGATCACCAGTCGGATAGAATTCAGTTAGATCAACAATAAAGTGCCCATGTAAACGTGGCTACTGAGTTACAATCAAATGAATGAATGAATAAGATAATCTCAGTACAAAGATAAACCTCATCTGATCTCATCTTCAACCACTTAGTCCAATCAAGGGTCACGGGGGGCTGGAGCCTATCCCAGCAGTCATAGAGAGCGAGGCGGGGTACAGCCAGGACAGGATGCCAGTCTGTCGCAGGGCCACAAACAGACAAACAAACACATTCACACCCACTCGCACACCTATGGACAATTTAAAGATTCCAATCCACCTAGCCTATGCGGGAGAAAACCGGGGCACCCTGAGGAAACCCACGCAAACACGGGGAGAACATGCAAACTCCACACAGAAATGCCACAGGCGGGATTTGAACTCATGACATTCTCACTGTGAGGCAACAGTGCTAACCACTAAGCCACCGTGCTGCCAAAAAAAGATATATATGTAAAAAAAAAAGATGATTATGTACTGAAAAGATAAAACTTTTCAGTACATAATAAAACAAAACAAAACTGATTTCTCAGTTAACATAAATGACTGAAAGGGTGTAAGTAGAAGCAAAGCTGATATGCACCAACCCCTTTTACCTCAGTAAATTTTACTCCTCACAACCAAAGCACAACAAGCAGAACAAGCAAAGCACAATGTTTGAATCACTGAACTTAAATTTGTCATTATAACAAAATAAGTAATAGCACACATCACACAATCCAGAAATAACACTACAAAATTAATAAACTTAATTGTCCATATTGTAACCAGCTGACTAGAGGACAGCATAATTTCACATCCTCAAATATCAATATTCCTCTCAAATTATAACCGGTCCTTCATTGTAAACAGATTTTGAGGGTGTTGTTGCAAAAAATCTTATACAATCTGCAAAATTGCCAATGAATTACAGTTTTTGCCAATTGCTTACACACATTTTACAAATTTGGCTCGCTGTGTCAAAACTCTACACACAAGCAGGATAAAATGAAACACCTGTTGTAAAACACCTCACAGCTCTGTCAAAATGAAACCCCACAGTCAAAACCTAACAATCTCTTCTAAAAATGACATTCTTGCAACAAAATGATACACACATGCACCATTATGAAACACTTTCAAATCAGCAGCAACACACTGATGTGTTTTACACAAAACACTGAAGCAAATATATTTTTACTTTTTCTTAAGCTAGAACTGAAAGTTACAGTATTTAGCAACAAAAGTGTTGTTTCCCTGTTTTTGTTAATTGATTTTTTTTAACAAAGAATTAGGAATTTCATACAAATACCTAAAGAAAGATTGAGTACTGTACAGTTCAAATTCAAAACACAAATCAAAACAAAGAAAACAAGTGCAGTACTGTAGTTTATATACATGGTACAGTAACATCAGAATCATATTGGTCTTAACAATACTATCCACTGTGTGGTGGCTGAGGTTTGGGTGGACCCTTTGTCAGCTTCCCTCATTGTTAGGCCATGATCCCCCAAAGTTGCTCGAATTTCTTCTGAAACATTTCTCTTCTTCCTCTTCTTTGTCTTTGTCTTCCTTGTCTTCTTCCTCTTTCTGTAGGTCTTATCGCATCCATGATTGCAGATTTGACAAAACATCTTACCTTAGCTCTATTTGTAGTGCCAAAGTTCAGACTGATTGGTGGTGAATTTTCTGTGTGTGTTTTCAGATGTGTGCAAAAGTATTTCCAATTACCAGATGTGTTTTGCATTTTGACGAAAAGTGTTTTCCCAGTGATAACAAGGTATTTTATCTTTGAGTTCAGTATCTACTGTAGGAAACCATGTGTAATGTTCTGAAACAATGGTGTTGAAGAATTGCAAGCGAAGTACAAAGCAGAAAATGTCTTTAAGGTATTGTCACATTGTGTTTTAGCTATTGTTGCAAGATGTTTTGGACTCAAAGTTTTAGTTTAAGCATTTCCTTTTTGGGTGTCTAAGTCCGCCCAGACTTGGACATCCAAAAAGGGTCTGTGTCATGGTTGTGTCCCCTGTCTGTGTCCGCTCCTCTGTCTTTGACCTTCTGTCAGTCTCAGCCTTAGTTGTGAGTAATACTTTAGCCATATAGTGAGTTCCATTAGTGGGTTTGCTATCACTTATTCTTTTTTGACTCTGTTCCTGTTTGTCATGCCCACCTGCCACTCTACTCTTGTTTCCTGTCTTCCCTTGTCTCTGTCCAACCACGCCCTCTACCTGAACAATCCCCGCACCTGATTACCCTCTGTGAATTTAAGCTTTGTGTGTGCCCATTCATTGTTCTTTATGTCATCGTTCCAGCTCTCTTGTTATAGTCCTGTTTGCCCAACCATGTTCGACCTAGGAGAGACTCCCCAGCTTGGTGGGGCAGCCCGAGGTGTACTTGCTGTCTGACCATCCGCTCTCTGACAACGAGTCTGTCTGGATTGATATCGATGATGTTTCTTCATCAGAGATGGAGGGGTTGGCACTCCAACATTCAGGACTTATTCATTGAATACTGGGGCAGTCCAGGTTGGCGAGACAGGCAGCGAGTATTTTCTGCACTTGACCAGATCCTGCAAGCCGAGCCTGATGTTGTAACAGCTTTTCCATAGCTAACAGACATAAAAGCCAGCAGAATGAGCATCATCACTGCTCACAGCAGTGGTGCCTATAGGACCTCCCATTGTGACTCACCTCACAATCCAGCGGTACCATCCTTGTCTTCTGGACCACCAGCAGAAGTACCGAGGAAGTCTGCACCACCAAATCCTTCAGCTGTCAGCAAGCAATTTGAAACATCTGTGAAGTACACAGATCACGATTCATTGGCTCCCCTCATGACTCATGAATTGCCAACAGAGCCATTGATGAGACTCACACCATCATAGCCTTCAGCAGCAGGTCCACCAATGGACCCAGTGCAGCGCACACATTTCAACTGTCTTCTGCTATGCCTATCCCCTCAGTGCTTTCTCATTCCACCAGAATGACTGTGCCGTCTCCTAAGTGGATCTTGGGTGTCACAGCCTGCGGGACGGTTGGTTTATCTGTCATCTTATTTCTTGGTTATGATTTTTCAGGGTTTTTTTCCACCTGTTATGTCCATTTGGTAAGATGGTTGATGTTCCATGACAATGTTGAGATGTGTTCTCTCATTATTCATGCTCTAAATCATGGATGATTGTTTCCTTTACATTGGGTTTCAGGCTTATTTTATATTTCTGGACCTCTCACTGTTTGAATTTTGTTTTACATGGGTCATAGCCCCACGGCATGGTTTGCTTGATTTCTTTCCCGGGGCTGTTATTACATTTTCTGTTTTGGAAGGCCCCCTGAGCTTGTTTTGTTGGTTTGTTCATGTTTTGTGTCCTTTTATTACAACCTCAATTCCAGTGAAGTTGGGACATTGTGTGAAATGGAAATAAAAACAGAATACAATGATTTGCAAATCCTCTTCAACCTATATTCAATTGAATACAACACAAAGACCTAACAAACATTGGACTGTCAACGGTTAGAACTTTTTCACCAGTTTTCAATTTCATTTTATTTTATTTCATTTATATAGTACCGAATCACAACAGAGTTGCCTCAAGGTGCTTCACACAAGTAAGGTCTAACCCAGGGGTGTGCAGCGAGGGCCGAGACACTGCAGGTTTTCCTTGCAACCAATCACCTCAGCAGGTGGATTGCTGATGAGCTTCTCCCCTGAAGATAAACACCTGATTGTCAATAAAATCACCGGCTGAGACACCTGATCATTAATGAAATTACGTATTGAGGTTATTGGTAGTAAGAAAAATCTGCATTGTCTTGGCCCTTCATGGCACATGATTGCCCACCCCTGGTCTAACCTTGTCAACCCCAAGAGCAAGCACACAGGCAACAGTGGTAAGGAAAAACTCCCTCTGATGATTTGAGGAAGAAATGTTAAGCAGACCATACTCAAAGGGTTGATCCTCCGCTTGGGCCATGCTACCGACACAATTGACAATACAAATATACAGGACGGGAGGCACAGGACGGGAGGCCTGCCGAAGAAGACACCACTCCCATCTCTGGATGGAGCCACACCTCAAACAGAGAGAAAACTAGAGACATTCATCACAAAATGCCCCGCGCGCAGTATTATTGTATATGCAAAGTGCAGTAATATGTACTTGTATGGGGTGGGTATTTGGTTGAAGCCTTATGTGTTTGATGTAAACTGGGATATACAATGAAAAAATTGGAGATTGGCATAATATTTATTTAGAGGATGTGACAAACAGTGACCATAAAAAGTCGGTCACGGTTGCCAGCCTTCAAAACAAATGCAACCACTGGTGACCTTGAAACGGAGGTCACCGGCCTTTGAACCCATGCGAAGTACTCCTCCAAGGCATGTACCCACAAGTATGAAGTTTCTGCGAGCAATAGGTGCCGGGCTACTTTGCGGCAAAGGATTTGACAGTTGTGACCATTGGTGACCTTGGAAATTAGGTCAAGGTCACCAGCCTTCGAACACATGCAAAGTACTCCTCCAAGGCATGTACCCACAAGTATAAAGTTTTTGCGAGCAATAGGTGCCGAGCTATGTTGTGGCGAACGAATTGTGGCCGGACAGACAGACAGGCAGATGGACAGACAAACTGACGGAAGGACGGACAACCCGGATGCTACATGCCCCGCCTCACGACGCAAGCACCGCGTGGGGCATAAAAAACAGAATCAGGCGGCAGAAAGACAATAAATACAGTACAATTTGTTAGAAGGAAGCCAGTGAATAGATGCCATAATGGGTGCAATTTGGTCAAACTTTCTGCTTCCTGTCAAAAATCTGACAGCAGCATTTTGAACCAATTGGAGACCCCTAATGCTGGACTGTGGTAAACCAGAAAATAGAACATTGCAGTAGTCCAAGCTAGAAGAAACAAATGCATGAATCAGGGTCTCAGCATCAGCCATAGACAGGATCAGACAAATCTTCGGTATATTTCGCAGCTGGAAGAAAGCAGTCCTCGTAGTAAAGTTTTCACTGAATCAGGGAGTGCTACAGATGTTTAGGGTGGAGAAGCAGCAGCTCTGTATGGAGTTTACAGGAGATGCCAGCGGGGAAAGCAGGTGCGCTCATGAAACTGAGGCAGTGGGGATTATGCGCAGCTAATGTCTATTCACCTCACCAGTGTACACTCTCTGGTGAACAAGATTGATGAATTGCTGCTCCTCAACAGGAAAAACTCAAACTTTGGCAGATCCACCGCATTGTGTTTCAATGAATCCTGGCTCAGTGAACATATCCCAACAGCGCTCTACACTTGCATGACTTCCAGCTCCTGCACGCAGACCATGTAACAGAGCTCTCTGGGAAGACAAACAAAAGCAGAACTTGCTTTTATTTATATAAATGAAGGTCGGTGTACAGATGTCACAGTGTTGAAGAAGACATGCAGCCCAAAGCTGGAAATTTTTTTCATAAACTGTGGCCTGTTCTATTCACTATGGGAGTTCTCCTTGTTTGTGCTTGTTGGTATTTACGTGCTACCTGAGACATGTGTAACACAGGCGCTGCAGCAGCTTGCTCACCAAGCCACGAAAATTGAGAGGAAGTATCCAGACTCCCTGCTCATCATTCTAGGGGATCTTAACAAAGCAAATGTCAGCTACGAACTCCATAAATACATCCAGCACATCACGTGTCCCACCAGGGATGCGAACATTCTTGACCACTACTACACCGCAATAACGGACACCTATCGCTACGTTCCCCGTGCAGCTCTGGGACTCTCTGGTCACCATCTTATTCAGCTCATTCCTATGTACAGCCAGAAATTAAAATCTGCAAAGCCTGTAGTGTAGACAGTAAATACATGGACAGATGAGTCAAGGCAGGAGGTACAGGCCTGTTTTGACTGCACAGACTGGAGCATCTTTGAAGTGGCATCCACAGACATTCATAGACTTTGCGACACTGTGACATCTTATGGGCCTTTCACACTGAATACACCAAATGCGTCAAAAAACGGTCTAAAAAGTATTATTTTCAATGAGATGTGTTGGTTTTTAGATGCGTCAGAAGCATCACGTCAAAAGTCGAGCTAAGCCAATGCTTCTGACAGACGCGTGCATTGCCGCTTGTCGGCAGGCTGATGCAGTCAAAGTTCAATCCAGTCCAACTTTCCACGATCTGAGCTGTGATGTACCTTTGCGTTGTCCAATAGGAACGACGCATCGGGCCAAAACATGGAAGACTAGTGGCAGAAATCACTGATCTCTACAAAATGGATTGGTGTAGAAACCACTGATCTCTACAAAACAAACGTGTCACAGGACTGATCATTTATAGAGCAGTTTTCTGAAGAAAAATCCTTGTAAATGTTTTCTGTTGTTGTTTGTTACCTCAGAATTTCTGATTACTGCTAAAAAAAAAAAGTTTAGAACACTTGTAATTAAAATAGCTAAATAAATCAATAAATGTTTTTTTTTAGAAATCTTTCATCTGTAAATTAAAACCACCTGTTATTTCAGATTAGATAATTTCTTGTTTAACATAAGGAACCTCGGACATTTATTTTTAGACAAAATAACATGGAAATTTGTACATTTTTTTTTAAGTCTGGTAGATTATTTATATCTCATTTCAACCAGAAAAACAGACACTGTACATAAATACAAATGTTTATTATAAATGCAACAGGAAAATTTTAACAATGACTGCAGTGTGATTGTAAAGTAGGATTTCTGTGACATAAACCTCATGATGAATTTTTTTATAGTCATTTCTACTTGTAATTTCGCCAAAATATGTAATTGCCTTTAATGTTGTTATCAGGACAGAGTCATTTCTAAAATATGAATTTGAGCGCAATAAGGGGAGAGCTTCTACCTGTGTAAATGTCTTTTGACTTTGATTCGTGGACATTTTTAATGATCTGTTCATTTATTGTTAAAATATAAAATGAAACAGCTTTTTAAAAAATAACAAAATAGTTGCTGTTGAAAGAGCCTTTTATTTAGAAGCAGGTGATGTTCTGCTGGATTCTCGGGACCAGGTGAAGGTCTCTTCTGCAGCTTTGAACTCTGGTGGTTTTGCTGAAGACACTTTTGTCCTATTTTGAAAAGCAGAGATGTTTTCTTTCGACTGGACTTTGTGGTGTTCAGCTCATCAATGGAAGTTTGGTTGTCTGCACAGCAAATGTTCCTGATTGGGACAAATAACAATATTTCTTTAAATATAAAGAAACACTAAACAGTTTATATATATATATTAAAAAAAAGGGGGGAAAAAAGGGAAAAAACTATGGAAAAAAATGCCCCAATGCTTTTGTGGTGTCTGAAAAAAGCTGTAGCTTTATTTGGTAAAAATAAAAAAGACTGAACCATTTACAAATTAAAGCGTTCACTCAGATCAACTGCGCTAAAAGGCTACGCTAACGTTAGCCGATCTTAAACCGTCACAGCTTCAGTAAACATCACGTTTTATTTTTACATTATTCTCACCTCGATAAAGCTGCAGAACTAAACTCCGTTGGGCAAACTGGGACTTCGCATATATCCAAAAAGTGCGAGATTTCAGACTGAGTGGGTTTGTTCCATCACCCCGGCTGCCTGCCTCAGTCTGCCCAGTGATGATGCCTGAAGGCCGGCTTCTCCGTGCGGGTTGGCCCGCTGTTGTGGTTCGATTGATATCCCACCAAGTCGTCAGTCCGCCCTCGGTCGGCGTCACTCCAAAAAGTAGCTGAAAAAAAGCTTCTCCCCGCAGGGTGATGAGAGAATTGTTCTACTGCTGTTTTTTAAAGCTTTTTTGTGGTTCAGGCGACCCAAATTCAACATGGCGATCGCTGAACTTTTTCAGGTTGTGGAAACAGCCAGTGTGAGACGTAGCAATCTCTGCCCCCTTGCTGCTTCTGAAGCGACGTGTCTGACGTCACGCATCGGATGCGTCAGACACATTGGAAACGCATCCGAAGGATTGGGAAGCGTTGACGGATTGGCCTGAAGCATTCAATGTGAAAGGCCCTTCACATCAGTTTTTGTGGGCACCTGTGTGTGCAGACCATAACGTTCTGCACATACAGCAACAGCAAACCTTGGTTTACTGGGAAACTTGAGGAAGTTCCGCCAGGCCAAGGACGAGGCTACAGAAGTGGTGACAGGCTCCTGTACAAGCACGCCAGAAACACTCTGACAAAGGAGATCAGAGTAGCAAGGAGCTGAAAAAACAATATTCAGCTGATAATCATGTGGCAGTGTGGAGAGTAGGGATGTGAATCTCATCACTGACAACAATTCGATATGCATCTCGATACAATACCAGCGATACGATACTTCTTGTGATACATGATGATACACAATAATATGATGCGATACTATTCACCCCTGTTCCTGATTCAATGCAATTTGATATGTATTTTCATGGCGATTCAATTCCTCACAATGTGATAGGATTTGGTGTGATATGATGCAATTCAACATGATGCAAAGAAATTATACCAAAAATTTGTTTTACTCCTTATAAGCAACAGATTTACCAGATTCAACATTAAGGAACAGGAATTGGTTTCCTCATATTTGGAACCTGTTTAATCACAATGTCAGAACTTAAACAGTACAGTAAACAATAAGACAACATCATTCTCAATGAGTGACTTAAAGTGACATTTTCAATAGTGCAATGTCCATATTCCTGTCTGCCAGACAGATACTAATATGAACTCTTCAGCAGGCTAATAAAATAGTGAGAAGCAGAAAGCATTAAGATTTTTAATATTATGAATAATACAAATAATAATAACCTTTCACAATTAAGTCTTTTACAATTGCTTGTGCAAAGAAAGATGTAAACTATTATTTGGCAGTCATAGCTGCTGTAAACGGACCAGTCTCACCAAGTGTCTGACTCTCACTGAGTCATATTCAATGTCCATAAGACAAACAAAAGAATAAATAAAGTGTATACTTTATAAATGCCATTCTCACTGCTAACACCCACTTTGGTGGTTTATTTCATGTGGCTTTTTTTCAGGAATATTAGTTGGTCCACATGTTCAGGAAGAAGCAGACTGCGCTGTGATGAACACTCGTTCAGAAGGAAGACTTGATGCAGGGATGGACAAGTAACTCCTGGAAAATTCTGAAAGCAGTGAAGATCCACTTCTTCTTTCCACCACTGCAACACATTGCCATTCTGTGCTAAAGTATCCCCCCCCCCCCGCCCTGTATTTTGCTACTTCCTACTTAACTCGCTCGCTCTGTCTGCCTGTGTAAGGTTTAGCAGCGCGGCATTCCTTACCTGTGTCTTGTCATGCTTCCCATAGTTAAAAAAAAGCCAAAGCATTTCCAAACGCCTGATTTTAAATGTTTTAGGTGCATCAAAAATTTCCTCTGAGTGTTTGCCGCTGCTGTCGCGGGGCTGCATGTTTGTTAGAAATGTACTTTCAAGCTTCCATCCATGATGCATTCAAGGTGCATCAGAAAAAAATGATGCAAGCAGGCAGCGAGCGATCCATCCACGATTCAACCCATCAAACGAATCGATGCACATTGAATGAATCGATGCACTTGCATTGTGCACGTTTGTATCTAGATACCGATTCGTATCGATTAATCTCCACATCCCTAGTGGAGAGGTCTTCAACATGCCATCAACAACAGGGGCCCATCACCCCAGCCTGAGGAGAACCCCGGATTGGCTAAGGAGCTGAACATGTCTTACACCAGGTTTGAAAGGGATCCTTTCACACCCCTTACCCAGTCCAACAACAGTGAACTACCTGCCCACCTGGACAACTCCTTCCCCCGCCACTCTGCAACCATACCCACACTAATGATCTGTGAAGAGTAAGTGTGCCAGCAGTTTCGCAGACAAAAGACAAAAGATCAAGAAGGCTCCAGGACCTGATGGTGTCTCTCTCTGTTATGTCTAGGAGCCTGCACTGACCAGCTGGCCCCATCTTTATCCAGATGTTCAACGGCTCTGGACCTGTGCAAGGTCCCATGCTGCTTCAAATGCTCCACTATTATCCCATTCCCAAGAACTAAATGACTACAGGCCCATTTTCCCTGACTTCTGCAGTCATGAAGTCTGTTGAACGTCTGGTGTTGAGCCACCTGAAGGACATCACATGACCCCTGCTGGACCCCCTGCAGTTTGCCTACTGAGTGAACAGGTCAGTTGAGGATGCAGTCAACATGGGGCTGCTTTACATTCTGCAGCACCTGGACTCTGCAGGACAGATGTTAGGATCCTGATCATGGACTTCACCTCTGTGTTCAACACCATCATCACTGACATTCTCCACCAAAAACTCTCCAACCTCTCTGACAGAGCTCCCACCTGTCAGTGGCTGACAGGACATAGCAGGTGAGTCTGCAGAGCATCACATCCACTACATGGACAATCTGCACCTCAGGGGTGTGTGCTATCCCTACTGTTCTTCTCCCTCTACACAAATGACAGCACCTCATGGGACACCTCTGTTAAATTGTTAAACAAAGAATCTGAGAGTCCTCTCAGAGACCCCCCAACTTAGCCTAAAGGTTCCTAGCAAGGACTCAGCCCAAGAGTGATCCAGGAAGTGTCTGAGAGCAACTCTGAACAAGGAGTGGACAGAAACTTTTATCTTTTAGCATGTCAATCTATACGGACATCACATGATCGACACGTGACACAGTCACCTTCCCATTGCAGCAATGCACTCACATAGATGGGCTCATGGCTCCAGGCTGTGGGGCAATTGAGCTGGCCACACCGATTTTTCTGAGGCTGTCAATCAGGCTATGACACGACGGACGGACCATGGGAACACTGCGATCGCATGTCATGTGACGTGCCAGTCCAGTTTGATGGCACGCTGGTGCTGTGACACGCAGCAACAGCTTATGCAGTGTTCAAAGGGTGTACATTGCTCTTGCTCTGTTTAGCTGTATGCTGGTCGCTTGCCTGTAGGGAGGAGTCGTCTGCTGTGCAGACACAGAGCCATGTCTGCTGTCTGCTTCCCATTCTAAGAATTACCAGTCTAATTTAAATAAAATATTAAATGACACACATTAGGTGCCATTCATTGATTTTCTATACCCGCTTATCCAAATGAACACTTATAGTCTTCGGGTCTGTGGGACCTTTTTCAGTTTTTAGCTTAAGAAAAATGATACCAATAATTACTTGTTAAAACTAAAGATTCATTGGCCTTGGCTCATTTTCTGTGAGGAACATGAATCAGAAAACATTTTCAATGACCCCACCTGTATTCCCCCCCCCCCCCCCCCCCCCCCCCCCCCACATACACACACACACACACACACACCTTCGCATTCATATTACATACAGGGTCTTTGGGTCCACTCGACTAGTGAAAGTGTGGAAATCATAGGTCTTGTGCACCGTCATTTTCATTTTCTGCTCTCTGGGCCTGTGAGTGAGTGAGTGAGTGTGTGTGTGTGTGTGTGAGAGAGAGAGAGAGAGAGAGAGAGAGAGAGAGAGAGAGAGAGAGAGAGAGAGAGAGAGAGAGAGAGAGAGAGAGAGAAAACCAGATTAAATAGAAATAAGACTATGCACTGACAAACTTGGGTTAAAGTGATCTGAAAATTCTGTTTTGTGCAGTGTTAAGGTGTAGCAACAAGGCAACAAAGCATTGTAGAGTGAGCTTTCATAAGTGTGTTTTATATGTAATATTAGTGATGTGGGGAAATGACTAAAATTGCTGAATAAAGGTTAGAAAATTATTTATTTTTTGTATCAGTCTGTATTCTGTAAAGATGTGACTTCAGTTTTACTGCCTGAATGCTTTGGCGTGAGAAATATTGCACCATTCATTTAGCGTTCAATTACCAGTCTCAATTTATCCCTTTTTAATTAGCCTCTGTTTTTTCTTCACATCAGGTTTTCCATCCTGAAATATTCTGTAAGAGCAAGTTCATAGAATGGAAATGTTTTTTTTTTTCTCTCAATTTGGTGGGTGACATGAGAGTCACTTTAACATTGTATATTCTACTAATACGAGGTCTGTGAGAAAAGTATCCGACCTTATTATTTTTTTAAAAAACCATATGGATTTGAGTCACGTGTGATTACATCAGCCAAGCTTGAACCCTCGTGGGCATGCGAGAGTTTTTTCACACCTGTCGGGGACGTCATTCGCCTGTGAGCACGCCTTGTGGAAGGAGTGGTCCAGCCCCCTCGTCGGAATTCCTTTGTCTGAGAAGTTGCTGAGAGACTGGGGCTGTGCTTGATCAAAATTTTTTCAAAAACTGCGAGGGACATCCGAGTGGAGACCATTCGAGAAATTCAGCTGGTTTTCGGTGAAAATTTTAACGGCTGATGAGAGATTTTGGATTGTTTCTATCACTGTAGGGACTTCCCACAGAGCGGGACGTTGCGCAGCGCTCCGAGGCGACGTCGTCATCCTGTTTCAAGCTGAAAACCTCCAAATTTAAGCCTCTGTTGACCCAGTACATCGTGAGAGAACAGAGAACTTTCAGAAGACGTCGGAATCAGCAGTTTATCCGGACATTCCACTGTTAAAGGAGATTTTTTTAATGAAAGATATGCGGAGGGATTGGCTTGCAGCCGGCGGGGCGTGCCCGCCACAGGAAAAACACCTCCGTTGGAAGCCTTAAGGACAAGTTCGAACATGCCCTGCTGCTGTTAAACAATTTCTCAGATACTCACTCAACTGAAAGCCACCAAAAGCCGCCTGGATTTTACAAATGGTTATCAACACAGAGGTGTTTATCCTGTGGCGGGTGCGCCGCGCCGTCTGCGAGCCGACGCGCCAATCTGTCCGCACATCTTTCATTAAAAAAATCTCCTTTAACAGTGGAATGTCTGGATAAACTGCTGATTCCGACCTCTTCTGAAAGTTCTCTGTTCTCTCACGACGTCCTGGGTCAACAGAGGCTTACATTTGGAGGTTTTCAGCTTGAAACAGCATGACAACATCGCCTCGGAGCGCTGCGCGACGTCCCGCTCCGTGGGAAGTCCTTACAGCGATAGAAACAATCCAAAATCTCTCATCAGCCGTTAAAATTTACACCGAAAACCAGCTGAATTTCTCGAATGGTCTCCACTCGGATGTCCCTCACAGTTCTTGAAAAAATTTTGATCAAGCACAGTGCCAGTCTCTCAGCAACTTCTCAGACAATGAAAATCCAACGAGGGGGCTGGACCACTCTTTCCACAAAACATGCTCACAGGCCAATGACGTCACTGACAGGCGTGAAAAAACTCACGCATGCGCACGAGGGTTCAAGCTTGGCTGATGTAATCACACGTGATTCAAATCCATATAGTTTTTTTTTAAAATAAAACTGTCGGTTTCTTTTCTAATAGACCTCGTATAACAATACACACAAATGAGATTAGTTTCTCTATGATATACTCCATATTCCAGTGTCATGTTTTCAGATTTATTTAAACTTGGTCCTGAAATTATTGAATAATCTTAGGGCTCCTTCACACATAACACGTTTGAAGCCGACTGGCACACGATGGAGGAATCACACGCCACTAGTGAAAAATCTGAGCCACCTCAAACACCTCGTGCAACTGTCGCCACAACCATTTGCATGGCTGAAAGACAGCAAGTGCCCTGCGAGTGCCCATTCGACCCGCCTCTCGGCAGGTGTCAGCCAAATTCCAGGTGCCACACATGAACATCTCACACCACTCGCTGGGCACTTACAAAAGGCATGGCTATTCACGCTCTCGGCACAAGAGTAGAGTGTAGATGACCACATTCAAGCTGTCTGTGAAAATTCTCTAAGTGCCACACGAGTGTGCGTTACCAAGCAACACACATGGCTGTGACTGTCCCGAACACCCCCCCAACACATATCGCATGTCAGTGTATCAGCCCCCCATCAGCATGTGGTGTGTATGTGTATCGCGCTCCCCAGCACATGTGGCATGAGTGTGTATCGCCCCCTCCCCCCCAACATGTGACCTGTGTGTGTGCTGTGCTTCGCCAACACGTGGCGTGCGGGGTGGAGCACACTTGTATGAGATGCTGATAATTATGTACAGACAAGATCATGTGGGGACCGACCAGCCACATCTGACTGCACACAGCATGGCAAGGCACCTCTCAGCTAATCACCGGCCAGCCACTCACTGACAGCTGGAAATGACAACTCAGTGCACATGATGTGTTAAATTAAAACACAGAGAACAGAGACAGCACAGCCCCAACCAGTCCCAGCAGAAGACTGGTTCTGCTGGAGGTTTCTTCCTGTTAAAAGGGAGTTTTTCCTTCCCACTGTAGCCAAGTGCTTGCTCACAGGGGGTCGTTTTGACCGTTGGGGTTTTACATAATTATTGTATGGCCTTGCCTTACAATATAAAGCGCCTTGGGGCAACTGTTTGTTGTGATTTGGCGCTATATAAAAAAATTGATTGATTGATTGATTGAAATACTACAGTAACTACATATGTGATTACATAACAAATAACTAAAATAGAAACAAAAGAATAAAAGAAATAGAGAGTGACACTTTGTTCTGTGGACTGATCAAAAAAGTGGGCATGTCCACGTGAGCCACTGCTGTTGAGATCTCTGGACCCGCAAGTCACAGCTGGAGAAAACGTATCGTATTTTGAAGGACATGACCTAACAAATCCATGAGGCACGTGTGTGTGTGCTTGCTGTCCCTATTTGGAAATATATAAAAACATATATTGCCTTTACAACAGGCTGTGTGAAAAAACTTCCCTAGGTTTTTTCAAGTAAATATCACTCCAGATTTTTTTCAGTGCAGTCTCTAATATTCACCTCTTTAATATGATTCGAACATGCGAAGCGCTTACTTTCACCCTGATTATTTCCAAACTTAACTTCATAATGAAATTAAATAAAGATCAGACTAGTATCTCGTGTCGTGGCAGACATAGTGTGTTTGACAAGTTGATGGTATTATTTTCTATCTTGCTTCACAACATCTGGATTGGGATTAACAAATTCAGTCCAGTCTATTATATAAGTAGTCTGATCCTCTTCTGTATTTGTTTTGACAAATCGTGACTGTACTTTTGTGTGGCTGTACAAATATGCCTTGTCAGATACTAACCAAGATGACAGCACTCTGGCAACAGCCGGCGAAGGAGCAGATTGCTCTGGTCCTCCATCTAGTGATTAAATACAAACTGATTGTCAGCATGGTTCCATACCACAACTGATCAAGATGGAAAAGTGATTCTCTGTTCAGGCTGCCTTACATCTGATACTGGACCATACAGAGGGTTTTAGTGTGATGCAGAGAAAGAAGTACATATGCAATACACACACAGTGAGATAATGTGTTGTTCAGACAGATGTTATGTGTAAACTGACCTGAGCAGGTTAAATTTCTAATGAAATTCAAATAAATAATACACTGTTTTGGAAAAACTTGCTTCATTTGTACATTTGTTACTTATTTTCCAGTTATGCATGTTTTATGATGCATTTCCTTATTTTCTTACATTGTAGTAATAAAATCAAATATTCAGAAGCGAGTTACATTTCTAAATGTGATTTAACAAAGGTAAGAAAAAGTTTTTTGATTTGATGATTTTTCATTTGTGTGAGAAATTTTTGGACCGAGTTTCAGGTTAATCGCGCGTACTGCATCGTGTAGTGTACATGGAGTAACAAGCTGTGCTCAACATCTCACGACCACCTCCTGATTGCCGATCTTATGGTCGAATGAAAATCAAACCTGTTTGATATTATTCTGGTCGGCCATCGTGAGTGTATCCTGCTCCTGAAGAGCTACAAGCATCCAACCGCTCGCGCCGATGTTTATGCAAACACCGCATAGCTGTCTTGTAATGTTTTTTGCTGTTGTTGTTGTTTTATTTTTAAACTTAATTTGTAAAAAAAAAAAAAAAAGCCATTTGCAAAGCCAAAAAGTTGATTTGACAACCATCTGATATAACTGGAGTCCAAATAAATAGAACACTGCCATCTCCTGGTGCCCAGACGCTTAGTACTTAGCGCGAATACTGCCATGAACACTACTGGCCAGTAGATGGCAGTAGAAGCCTTGAAAACTTGCTAAAACAAAATTCCAGATAATCTGTGTCTGGTACATTGATTCAAGATGCGTGGAATTTAACAAACGCAAATACAATAACGTCTATAAACCCAGAGAATATATTATGAGAGTTTTAGGCACTAGAGTTTAATGCTGCTGTCCGTGGAGCCTGAACAGAGTGTCTGAAATGCATTTGTCCTGTCGTGAACGTACTGAGATTACCCATAATGCACTGCTGGGCACAGCATGTGCTCACAAAACCTTAAACATCAGCACATTACTTTAAAACTAAAACATATATCTGATGTTTTCACTTTATAAAACTTCAGGCATGACAGTAATTTTATAATAACTTGTCCAAAATTAGTTTGGTTAAAATTTGAACTATAAGTTAAAAATTTATGCCTCTGGATGACTTGGGTGATATTGCCAGCGTATCAGTATGATGTTAAAGAAAATTATTATTTTTTTTGTGACCAGTTCTTCTTTGCCTGCAGAGGGTAGAGTGGTTTCTCCTGAAACTAGCTTGCTTCTGTTTGCAGAGGATAGAAGTATACATCTGCGGTGGTTTGAATCATATTTGTCTAATAGATTACAGTTTGTTCATGTAATTGGGGAATCTTCTTCACAGACTAAAGTTAATTATGGAGTTCCACAAGGTTCTGTGCTAGGACCAATTTTATTCACTTTATACATGCTTCCCTTGGGCAGTATTATTAGACGGTATTGCTTAAATTTTCATTGTTACGCAGATGATACCCAGCTTTATCTATCCATGAAGCCAGAGGATACGCACCAATTAGCTAAACTGCAGGATTGTCTTACAGACATAAAGACATGGATGACCTCTAATTTCCTGCTTTTAAACTCAGATAAAACTGAAGTTATTGTACTTGGCCCCACAAATCTTAGAAGCATGGTGTCTAACCAGATCGTTACTCTGGATGGCATTTCCCTGATCTCTAGTAATACTGTGAGAAATCTTGGAGTTATTTTTGATCAGGATATGTCATTCAAAGCGCATATTAAACAAATATGTAGGACTGCCTTTTTGCATTTACACAATATCTCTAAAATCAGAAAGGTCTTGTCTCAGAGTGATGCTGAAAAACTAATTCATGCATTTGTTTCCTCTAGGCTGGACTATTGTAATTCATTATTATCAGGTTGTCCTAAAAGTTCCCTAAAAAGCCTTTAGTTGGTTCAGAATGCTGCAGCTAGAGTACTGACGGGGACTAGCAGGAGAGAGCATATCTCACCCGTGTTGGCCTCCCTTCATTGGCTTCCTGTTAATGCTAGAATAGAATTTAAAATTCTTCTTCTTACTTATAAGGTTTTGAATAATCAGGTCCCATCTTATCTTAGGGACCTCATAGTACCATATTACCCCATTAGAGCGCTTCGCTCTCAGACTGCGGGCTTACTTGTAGTTCCTAGGGTTTGTAAGAGTAGAGTGGGAGGCAGGGCCTTCAGCTTTCAGGCTCCTCTCCTGTGGAACCAGCTCCCAATTCGGATCAGGGAGACGGATACCCTCTCTACTTTTAAGATTAGGCTTAAAACTTTCCTTTTCGCTAAGGCTTATAGTTAGGGCTGGATCGGGTGACCCTGGACCATCCCTTGGTTATGTTGCTTTAGACGTAGACTGTGTTTCATAATTATTGTATGGCCTTGCCTTGCAATGTGGAGCGCCTTGGGGCAACTGTTTGTTGTGATTTGGCGCTATACAAGAAAAAAGTTGATTGATTGATTGATCTCTTAGAAAACTTTCAACAGGTAGGTCTCAACTGATTTTAAATTTTAGCATCGGAAGATAATTAGTCTGATAAAGGTTTTTAAAGTTATCTAAAAAGATAATCCGATAATGAAAACATTATCTTCGATAATTATCTGTTATCGGATTATCGGAAGTGTGCCCACCACTGCCCAGTGGTCAGTGGGCAAGAAGTGGGGTTGACCATGGACAGGTTACCAGTCTATCAGAGGGCCAAAACATACAAACATATACACACTTTTGCTTACACCAATGGTCAATTTCTCCAATCACAGCCACGTAAGCTATAACTTCTTCTGGGTTGTCTGGCTGTCTTGGTGGCTTTGCTCACTCTTCTACTTCTTGCACAGTCACTCAGTTTTTGAGAACTGTCTACTACATGCAGATTTACCATAGAGTGCCATATTGTTTGTATTTCTTTGTAATTGATGTAAATAAAGTGCGAAACATATTCAGTGGCTGTTGTGTGGGCCGCTGAAGAGGAGGTACTGCTGGCCCACCACCACAAGATGGTGCCCTGCTTGAAGTGCGGGCTTCAAGCATGAGAGGGCATCGCAGCGACCGGGAGTGACAGCTGTCACTCATCATCTGTACCAGCTGTCACTCATCCACTACTCATCACCATCACCATAAAGGTCGGACTGCAACTCCACCTCCCCGCCGAGAAATCAGCTACCTTAAAAGTAATTCTCTGCTGTATCGATAACGAATAATAGTCTGATCTCATTTGCAGCCGTTTTCCTGTGACGGTGTCCTTATCTGTTGTATTGGCGTTTGGTGTGGACTACGATGGCTTCGCCTCACACCCCAAACCAGATAAGTGGTTTCACAGGAGCTGTATGAGTGTGTTATTGGAGGTGGAGGTTCTCCCTCCTTACGGAACACAGTCTGAAGGATTACTGAGTGTGCGAACTCACACTCACCTGTACTGTTTCTGTTCTTTCTGCCAGCAGTACCAGGTCTGACAGCTGGAGATGGTGGCCACCTGGGGACCCAGGACTTGGCGGCTCCGGTGTTCTTCAGATCCGCTGGTGGTGGAAGCCGTGTGGGATCCGGCTCGTTTCTGGACGGACGTCTCCTATCCTCTAGCCTGCCCACACGTCACTCAACGTATAATTGACTATTTTTCCAAAACTGTTTTGTCTGTATTCCATTGTGCACGTCATAACATTAAATTGTTACTGTTTTGGCTTATCCATTGCCCGTTCATTTACGCCCCCTGTTGTGGGTCCGTGTTCCTACACTTTCACAACAGGATTTCTCGGCGGCGTCATGGATCCCGAGGGGCGTCAACCATCGCTTGAACAGTCAATGGAAGAGCGAGGTGCACAGGCGCCAGCAGGAGGCGTGTTAGGTGAGCTGCAGCAAATCTTAACCGCTTTTACTGCTCGGTTGGACTTAGTTACCGAGCAGAACGTTATTCTCAATCGCAGGATGGAGGCTCTCACCACCCAGGTGGAAGCGCATGCTCAGGGTGCTGCTGCAGCACCTCCTCCTGCTGACCGAGTGCCAGAGACAGACATTCCACTGGTCGTTCAACGAACCCCCCACCGTCCCCTGAAGCATACATAAGCCCTCCGGAGCCATACGGAGGCTGTGTCGAGACGTGCGAGGACTTCTTAATGCAGGGCTCGCTCGTCTTTTCACAGCGTCCCGTCATGTATGCGTCAGACGCTAGCCGGGTGGCTTACATGATAAATTTGCTTTGAGGAGTACGGCGCTCTGGGAGCAAAATTCACGGCTTCTAACAACATATACTGGGTTTGTGAGGGAGTTCAAACAGGTTTTTGATCACCCCAATCGAGGCAAGACTGCTTCAAACGTGCTGCTGTCTATGAGACAGGGGCGTCGGAGTACAGTGGAGTATGCTGTTGACTTCCGCGTCGCGGCTGCGAGGTCCGGTTGGAACAACGTTGCGCTCCGCGCCGCCTTCATAAACAGACTGTCTCCGGTCCTGAAGGAGCACCTGCTGGGTAAGGACGAACCACGGGATTTGGATGGGCTTGCTGATCTGGTTATACAATTAGATAACTAATTAGAGGAACATCATCGGGAGCAGGGTGGGGGGCGTGGCCGGGCACGAGCCGTCCCTCTCTCTTCCGGGTCTGAAAGGGTGCTGCCGTCCCCACGCTTCACAAGAGACTCCCGTGTGGCAACAGCTCCCCCTGCTGACGAAGCTATGGACACGAGCAGGGCCAAAGTCAAATCAAATAACAGACAACGGAGGCTGGCCCGCAGGGAGTGTTTTTTCTGTGGCGCGAGTGAGCACCTACAGAGGAACTGCCCCAAGCGGTTAAACGACAACGCCCGCACTTAGAAACTAGGCTAAGTGTGGGCCATAACACGCACGCGGGGAAACCCCGTAAATCCGCACGCATCCCAGTTACGATCCTGAGTGGGGATCTGACCCTTCACGCCCCAGCACTGGTAGACACGGGGTCGGTAGGGAATCTGCTGGACAGCAGATGGGCAAGGGAGGTCGGGCTCCCTCTAGTGGCTCTACATTCACCTTTGAAGGTACGGGCACTAGATGGCACCCTTCTTCCACTAATCACACACCAGACACAGCCCGTGACGTTGGTTGTGTCTGGTAATCACAGGGAGGAAATTGTGTTTTTTGTAACACCGTCCACCTCCTGTGTGATTTTGGGTTATCCTTGGATGATAAAGCACAATCCCCGGATTGATTGGCCGTCTGGGGTTGTGGCTCAGTGGAGCGAAACCTGCCACCGGGAATGTTTAGGATCCTCGGTTCCGCCTGGTGTGACAGCCAGTGAGGAGGTCAAAGTCCCCCCCAATCTGACTGCGGTGGCGGAGGAGTACCATGATCTTCCTTACGTCTTCAGCAAAGATCTGGCGCTCACTCTTCCCCCGCACCGACCGTACGATTGCGCCATTGATTTGATCCCGGGCGTTGAGTACCCGTCCAGTAGGCTGTACAACCTCTCACGTCCGGAACGCGAATCAGTGGAGACCTACATCCGGGACTCATTGGCTGCCGGGTTGATCCGGAACTCCACCTCCCCGATGGGTGCAGATTTCTTTTTTGTGGGTAAGAAGGACGGCGGACTCCGTCCATGCATCGATTACAGAGGGCTGAATGGAATAACGGTTCGCAATCGATACCTGTTGCCCCTGTTGGATTTGGTGTTCACGCCCCTGCATGGAGCCCAAATATTCACCAAACTCGATCTTAGGAATGCGTACCACCTGGTTCGGATCCGGACGGGAGACGAATGGAAGATGGCATTTAACACCCCGTTAGGTCACTCTGAGTACCTGGTCATGCCGTTCGGCCTCACCAATGTGCCCGCGACGTTCCAAGCCTTGGTTAATTACGTCTTGCGGGACCTACTGCATCGGTTTGTCTTCATATATCTAGACAATATACTCATCTTTTCCCCGGATCCTGAGACCCATGTCCAGCATGTACGTCAGGTCCTGCAGCGGTTGTTGGAGAACCGGCTGTTTGTGAAGGGCGAGAAGTGCGAGTTCCACCGCATTTCTTTGTCCTTCCAGGGGTTCATAATCTCCTCCAACTCCGTCGCCCCTGATCCGGCCAAGGTTGCGGCGGTGAGAGAGTGGCCCCAACCAACAAACCGGAGGAAACTGCAACAGTTCCTTGGTTTTGCGAATTTTTACAGGAGGTTCATTAAGGGGTACAGTCAGGTAGTTAGCCCCCAGACAGCCCTGACCTCTCCAAAAGTCCCCTTCACCTGGTCGGATTGGTGCGATGCCGTGTTCAGGGAGTTGAAACAGCGCTTCTCGACTGCACCCGTCTTGGTGCAGCCCGATCCCAGTCGCCAGTTTGTGGTTGAAGTGGACGCCTCTGACTCAGGGATAGGAGCCGTGCTATCCCAGAGCGGAGAGACCGATAAGGTTCTTCACCCGTGTGCCTATTTCTCCCGCAGGGTGACCCCAGCAGAACGGAATTATGACGTCAGCAATCGGGAACTTCTTGCGGTGAAGGAGGCTCTGGAGGAGTGGAGACACCTGTTGGAGGGAGCTTTGGTACCATTTACGGTTTTCACGGACCATCGGAACCTGGAGTACATTCGGACCGCCAAGCGTCTGAACCCCAGGCAAGCCCGCTGGTCACTGTTCTTCGGGCGTTTTGACTTTCAGATCACATATCGCCCCGGGACGAAGAACCAACAATCTGACGCCCTGTCCCGGGTGCACGAGGAGGAAGTCAAGACCGAGCTGTCAGACCCAACGGAAACCATCATCCCCGAGTCGTGGCCATCCTCACCTGGGACGTGGAGAAGACCGTCCGGGAGGCCCTGACACAGAACCCGGACCCGGGGACCGGTCCGAAGAACAAGTTGTACGTCCCACCAGAGGCCAGGGCTGCAGTCCTAGACTTCTGTCATGGTTCCAAGCTCTCCTGCCATCCAGGGGTGCGAAGAACCATGGCAGTGGTCCGGCAGCACTTCTGGTGGGCATCTCTGGAAGCTGAAGTCCGGGAATACGTCCAGGCCTGCACCACCTGCGCCAGGGGCAAAGCAGACCATCATAAGGCCCCAGGCCTCCTCCAGCCTTTGCCCGTGCCTCATCGCCCCTGGTCCCACATCGGCCTGGACTTCGTCACGGGCCTCCCGCCGTCCCAGAGCATGACCACCATCTTCACGATAGTGTACCGGTTCTCTAAGGCGGCCCACTTCGTGGCCCTCCCAAAGCTCCCGATGGCCCAGGAGACTGCAGACCTCCTGGTCCACCACGTCGTGCATCTGCATGGGATTCCATCGGACATCGTCTCGGATTGTGGTCCTCAGTTCTCCTCTCAAGTCTGGAGGAGTTTCTGCAGGGAACTGGGGGCCACCGTAAGTCTCTCGTCCGAGTACCATCCTCAGACGAACGGACAGGCAGAGCGGGCGAACCAGGAGTTGGAGCAGGCCCTCCCAGCACCCGACAGCCTGGAGCAACCATCTGGCCTGGATCGAGTACGCTCACAATAGTCAAGTATCATCTGCTACCGGCCTCTCCCCATTTGAGGTGTGTTTGGGGTACCAGCCCCCATTGTTCCCGCTGGTGGAGGGAGAGGTCGGGGTGCCCTCGGTCCAGGCCCATCTGAGGAGGTGCCGTCGGGTGTGGCGCACTGCTCGCTCTGCCCTGCTCAAAGCCCGGATGAGGGCCAAGGCCCATGCAGACCGCCGGCGTTCCCCGGCCCCTGCATACCAGCCCGGGCAGGAGGTTTGGCTATCCACAAAGGACATCCCCCTGCAGGTGGAATCCCAGAAGCTAAACGACAGGTTCATAGGACCTTTTCCCGTACTCAAAGTCCTCAGTCTGGCCGCAGTGAAGCTGAAGCTGTCAGCTTCACTGCGGATACACCCCGTCTTTCATGTGTCAAGGCTCAAGCCCTGCCATACCTCTCCACTGTGTGCCCCTGGACCGGCGCCACCTCCTGCCCGGATCATCGACAGGGAGCCCGCGTGAACAGTACGCCGGCTCCTGGACGTCCGTCGAAAGGGCCGGGGGTTCCAGTATCTGGTGGACTGGGAGGGTTATGGACCCAAAGAGCGCTCCTGGGTGAAGATGAGCTTCATCCTGGACCGGGCCCTCCTGGCCGACTTCTACACCCGTCACCCGGACAAGCCTGGTCGGGCACCAGGAGGCGCCCGTTGAGGGGGGGGTCCTGTTGTGTGGGCCGATGAAGAGGAGGTACTGCTGGTCCACCACCACAAGATGGCGCCCTGCTTGAAGTGCGGGCTTCAAGCACGAAAGGGCGTCAGAGCGACCGGGAGTGACAGCTGTCACTCATCCACTACACATCACCATCACCATAAAGGCCGGACTGCAACTCCACCTCCCCGCCGAGAAATCAGCTACCTTAAAGGTAATTCTCTGCTGTATCGATAACGAATAATAGTCTGATCTCATTTGCAGCTGTTTTCCTGTGACGGTGTCCTTATCTGTTGTATTGGCATTTGGAGTGGACTGCGACGGCTTCGCCTCACACCCCAAACCAGATAAGTGGTTTCACAGGAGCTGTACGAGTGTGTTATTGGAGGTGGAGGTTCTCCCTCCTTACGGAACACAGACTGAAGGATTACTGAGTGTGCAAACTCACACTCACCTGCACTGTTTCTGTTCTCTCTGCCAGCAGTACCAGGTCTGACAGCTGGAGACGGTGGCCACCTGGGGACCCAGGACGTGGCGGCTCCGGTGTTCTTCAGATCCGCTGGTGGTGGAAGCCGTGTGGGATCCGGCTCGTTTCTGGACGGACGTCTCCTATTCTCGAGCCTGCTCACATGTCACTCAACGTATAATTGACTGTTTTTCCAAACCTGTTTTGTCTGTATTCCGTTGTGCACGTCATAACATTAAATTGTTACTGTTTTGGCTTATCCATTGCCCGTTCATTTACGCCCCCTGTTGTGGGTCCGTGTTCCTACACTTTCACAACAGTGGCAGCTTTACCATCAGAGAGCCTCATCCACAACTACCACAAAAAGACTCCAAGCTGTCACTGATGTTAAAGGGGGCAATACACAGTATTAAGAACAGGGGTATGTAAACTTTTGATCAGGTTCATTTGGGTAGTTCTTTTGTAATTTTGATTTAAAAAGAGGAAACACAGTTGTTTGACAATAAATGGCTTCACCCAACCACTATCCATGAGAAACAAAAAAGGTTTTTGTGTTGTCATTCATATTCTCTTAAAAATGGCCAACAAAGCAAAAATTCTGCCAGGGTATGTAAACCTTTGAGCACAACTGTATATGCTATAGTTGTGTTTTATAAGTGTAATAAAGGTTTACAATCAGAAATAAGAAAGGAAACGTAAAGCAGAAAATAATTTTCCACACACATTTATTTAAAACACAGTAAACTATAACAACTGTTTTGAGACTTTATAAAGGTTCAAACAATAAACACAAATGCACATTTTGAACAATATATACAAAATGGTCTATGCATTTTGTCTTCATCTCAAAGCAATTTCTGTCTGCTATTACACAAAGGTCACATCACAAACTTCTACTTCTACTGTGTTTTGGAGTGTTCTGTCCTGCTCTGAAAGCAGCTTTGATACTTTGGCCCATTTACACTCTGAGGAGCGGCCCCTCCCCCCTCACTCCATTGATATGGTAAACAGTGCTTTACACCGGAGTGAGAGCGCTTGCAACAGACTTATTCAAGAACATTCACAGGTAATGAGGAGTGGAGCATCTCTAACACTCTGTGTTTGAGCACATGAGATTTTCATCACAGGCCCTCCGTCTGCTCACTTTTATTGATTGCTGTGCGTAATGGCGCAGGGCACATTGGAGCAAGCAGCCAGATGGCTATTCAAACAGGCCAACGCCTAAAAATGATCTTTGGTTTATCACGTGAGGTAAATCTGCCCTACGATTGGATTTTGGAAAACCATGTGATGGTGAACCAATTCCGACTGGACACTCACATTGCGCACATCATCACACAGCTTCTATGAGGAGTACAAAGATGGCCGAGAGCTGGCTCAAACGTCCGCTGAGTTAACTTTTCAGCAAAAAAAAGTAAGTTTAAAGGGAGTTTTTCCTTCCCACTGTAGCCAAGTGCTTGCTCACAGGGGGTCGTTTTGACCGTTGGGGTTTTACATAATTATTGTATGGCCTTGCCTTACAATATAAAGCGCCTTGGGGCAACTGTTTGTTGTGATTTGGCGCTATATAAAAATTGATTGATTGATTGAATTGTTTCTATCTCATATCATTAAAAAAGTTATTTATAATTTAGTAAAGCTTGGTCTCAGCCGTCGTATACAATGGTGTTGGCCCCAGAGGGTTAAAGTCACAGTTTCACTGAACCTGCATGTCCTTGGAAGTGGGGGGGGGGCTGGAGCACCCATAGGGAACCCATGCAAACATGGGGATAACATGCAAAGTCCACACTGAAAGGACCTGCTCGGAAATGACCCTGGGACCTTCTCCCTGTAAGGCAACAGTCCTAACCACAAAGACACCATCCTTCCTTTTAGGTGTCATATAAAACAAATAATGGAAAAAAAAATATTGCTTTTAAAGAAATATTACTTTGAAAGATGGAATATTCCATTGTTATAATAGTCTAACATTGCACTCATAAACAGTTGCTGAAGTATGCTCTCAAAAGAGGCTTGCCATTGTTTTGTTTTTTTAAAGAAACATCTTTCACATATCAACATGTTAAATTTAGATTTGTGTTTTTTTCTGTTTTTAGGGATGTAACATTTACTAATGTGTTTCTAGCCAAATTATTAATATGTCAATAATTATATTGTAAATTAATCTGTCAGTTCCACATAAAAGCAACCCATAATGCAACACAATTCTGGGAAACCATCACCATCTTGCAACAGTAAATCTGTCCAGCATGAGAAGTGTGTGAAGACTGCAGTGCAACAGAGAATATCCTGTTGCACATGCTGTCAGCTAATCTCGTTACTCAAAGAGCAGTCTCCACTATTGGCATGTTGTCTAAGGTTCACACACACACACATTGTTGGATGTATCCATTTCACCTTCACTACATTTGTATGCATCATTGGAGATCTTTGCACCACCCAAATTGAAGGTTGCAATTGATTTCACATTCCGGGCATGCTGTGTTACCAGACATCAGATCAAGCTCTTTCAACATCAGATTATACACTACAGATTGTGCTAATCAGGCCATTTGTGAGAGCAAATCATTGCTAACTTCAGTTTGAAGGATCTGTTTGACTTTATGACATATACTCCACTAAAGGCAGTAGATGTCAAGCTTCACTTTTGCTCATGCATAGTCACAGAAATGTGTAAACAACCCTGCTTCATTACATCACAAAATAATGATTTGTATGATGTCTGAAGTATGTAGTATAAACAATTTTAAGAGCAGAGTTGTCATTTGTTCTGTCTGGTTGTCTCTTAAGGTTAGGGTTGCCAACTGTCCCTTGAAAAACGGAATCGTCCCTTATTTGGAAATAAAAGTGTGCGTTCAGTATTGACCTGAAACGGGACACAGTTTGTCCCGTATTTCTGTGAGAATCAAAAAGCCTGTAAAATGTCAATGGAATTGACTGGCGCTTTATATGGAAACTTACGGTAAATTTGATCCCAGCCTCTCTCCTGCTTTTCACCAATGAGCTGACAGACACGAGTTGACAATACAGAATCACTCTTATCTCATTGGTCGAGGGACATCTGCTCGCAAGAAGATACCGACGTCATGAGCCAGCGACGGTCGCTGGACGACAATAACAAAGCAGCATGGCTGATATCGATACAGACACCGACACTGGCACTGCAGATATGCATACAGACAGCAATGTCTGTAACATCGTTACTTCTCCTCCTAAAAAAAACAAACAAAAAAGAATGCAAAAATACAGGGGAGAATGAGAAAAGGAAAATGGCTGGGTGGAAAAGGTGCGTGACAACAGTATTGTTTACTTTTCAGACTTTATTTTTTGCACTTTTTATTACACTAAATGTGTAAATGTGCACTGTTACATTGTTTTGCACTGTTACATTGTTTTGGATGATGCAAATTTTCAATTGTTTTTTGTTAATTTATACAATTTTAAGTTAAGCAATAGCACTATAGAGAAAGATTTATTTTTAAAGAATTTTTTTTTATTTTATGCTTTGAAGCAGGACAGAATGCTCATATTGAAATTGTGAGTGAAAATTTATTTTGCACTAAAAATAAATTGCTAAATAATAATTTGTTTTCCACGTGTTCATATCAGAACAAATGCATGTATGCATCTACTTAAATTCAGGGTCAAGTCAACAGTCAAATGGTTAAAAATCGTTTCACACAGACGCTGGGAAAGGTGAAGGCAATGGTCGGTCGGCCCTGGCGGTGAGGTGTCCCCTATTTATTTTTCAGAGAGTTGGCAACCCTACTTAAGGTTGTGTACTGACACCTAACCTGTTCAGTGCTGACATGGACCGGGTCTTGGGTACAGTTATGGAGTCCAGCCAGCTGGTTGCATTTTTTAATGAAAAAAGGCTAATTTACATTGACTTTGCTGACAATACTGTGATATTATGGGCTCAGTAGATATTCTGGGTATATCCTCCTGACTACCAGGACACATTACCTATCTATCTATCTATCTATCCAGTGGCAGGCACAGATAACCAAAAAATTAACTTTGATAACAGATAATCAGATAACTGAAAAGTTATCTTTGATAAAGATAAACCACCCAAAAATGTATCGGAAGTTACAGATAATCACTAACCGATAAATTCCAGTATTGGCTCTGGTACATTTGCAATTACTAAGAAGCTGAAATTTACTTTTAATAAGATTGCTTTGAAAGCATCAAAAGCGACAAAAGACTCAAAGAATGAGCCAGTATTTTCATATTTGACCATGCTGCCCCCTGTAGAAAGCTGCACAGAAGAATCCTAAGAGTACCCACAAAATGAGCTCTACTAATCATAAGGCTCCGGTGAGGCGGAGGTCTTGAAAAATAAAGTCATACTAACTTATGGTTTTGTGAAAATACTGATGGAGTAACTCCATTAATGTCAATTCTGTCATTTGTACAAAGTTAAAATATAACATATATCTTTTAATGTTGAATAATGCACTAATTCTGAGGTTTTGTAACAAACACAGACTGCAAAGCATTCTGGGTAAAAGTGCCTCTGCTAAACACTGATTGGTTCAGTCATTCATTATGTAAACCAACACGTTAATGTGACGTGTGTCGTGTGTTGGTTTAAAGATAAATGTGCTTTTGTAAAATATTCCATTTTTAGTTGTAAAAACAGGCATTTTTATGGAGCCCTGGAAGTGTCATCGGAAAATGTTTTGCATGTGGAGAGAATGTTTGATGACGTGCGCACATTTTATGATGATGTAAAACGTGCACTCAGTATTAGTAAGTGAGTAAGTAAATTTATTTATATAGTGCCTTTCATAGACATAAGTCACAAAGCACTTCACATGTTAAAATGCAATAATAAATACATAGATAAAACAAAGGACAAGGTTAACAATTGGTCAGTTCTGAAAAGCCTTATCAACACATAAATGTTGGCTTTACACTGTGCGTGTTTTGGCCATTTTTCAGATGATTTTTCATTTGTGCGAGAATTTTTTTGGACAGAGTTTCAGGTTAATCACGCGTCCTGCATCGTGTAGTGGAGTAACAAGCTTTAACATCTCATGACCACCTCCTGCTGCTGAAGAGCTACAAAGCATCCAACTGCAGAGCTGTCTTGTAATGTTTTTTTTTTGTTGTTGTTGTTGTTGTTGTTGTTGTTTTGTTTTTAAACTTAATTTGTAAAAAAAAAAAAGTTTTAGGCACTAGAGTTTAATGCTGTTGTCCGTGGAACCTGAATAGAGTGTCTGAATTGCATTTGTCCTGTCGTGAACGTCTGAGATTATCCTATGCTACACATAATGCATTGCTGCCGGGCAGAGCATGTGCTCACAAAACCTTAAAAATTAGCACATTACTTTAAAACGAAAACATATATCTGATATTTTCACTTTATAAAACTTCAGACATGACAGTAATTTTAAATAACTTGTCCAAAATGAGTAGGTTAAAATTTGAACCATAAGTTAAAAATGTATGCCTCCTGATGACTTGGGTGATATTGCGGTTATATCAGTATGGTGTTAAAGGAAATTATTTTTTGGGGGGGGTCACTAGTTCTTCTTTGCCTACAGAGGATAGAGTAGTTTTTTTCTGAAAACAGCTGTCTTCTGTTTGCAGAGAGTAGAACAATATACTTACTAGGAAACTTTAAACAGGTAGGTCTTAACTTCTTTTAAGTTTTCAAAATGTTTTTCACTGTTGAGCTTGGTTTATTACGTTATCGGTCTAAAAGTTATCGGTCGGCAGTTCATCGTTAGATAATTAGTCCGATGATGGTTTTTAAAGTTATCTAAAAAGATAATCCGATAATTAAGACATTATATTCGATAATTATCTGTTATCGGATTATCGGAAATGTGCCCACCATTGTATCTATCTATCTGCCTACCTATCTGTCTATCTAAATACTTATTTGCAGCAGTAACATACAAATACGTAAATTATTAAAAAATCATACATTGTGATTTCCGGATTTTTTTTTTTTTTTTTTAGATTATGTCTCTCACAGTGGACATCATGCACCTAAGATGAAAATTTCAGACCCCTCCATCATTTCTAAGTGGGAGAACTTGCAAAATCGCAGGGTGTTCAAATACTTATTTTCCTCACTGTACGAGGTCTGCGAGAAAAGAAACCGACAGTTTTTCTTAAAAACTATATGGATTTGAATCACATGTGTTTACATCAGCCAAGCTTGAACCCTCGTGCGCATGCGTGAGTTTTTTCACGCCTGTCGGTGACGTCATTCGCCTGTGAGCACGCCTTGTGGAAGGAGTGGTCCAGCCCCTCGTTGGATTTTCATTGTCTGAGAAGTTGCTGAGAGACTGGCGCTGTGCTTGATCAACATTTTTTCAAAAACTGTGAGGCACATCCGAGTGGACACCATTCGAGAAATTCAGCTGGTTTTCGGTGAAAATTTTAATGGCTGATGAGAGATTTTGGATTGTTTCTATCGCTGTAAGGACTTCCCACAGAGCGGGACGTCATGCAGCGCTCCAAGGTGACGTCGTCATCCTGTTTCAAGCTGAAAACCTCCAAATTTAAGCCTCTGTTGACCCAGGACATCGTGAGAGAACAGAGAACTTTCAGAAGAGGTCGGAATCAGCAGTTTATCCAGACATTCCACTGTTGGAGATTTTTCTAATGAAAGACGTGCGGACGGATTGGCGCGAACCGATGTGGCGCGCCCGCCACAGGAAAAACACCTCCGTTGGAAGCCTTAAGGACAAGTTGGAACATGCCCTGCTGTTAAACAATTTCTCAGATACTCACTCAACTGAAAGCCACCAAAAGCTGCCTGGATTTTACAAATGGTTATCAACATGGATGTGTTTTTCCTGTGGAAAAACATGCAGATCCATCTGGGATCCCCAGCGAAAGGGACATACTTTACCTTCAAATATGCACATTTTATGATATAAAGAAAAAGGGCATTTGCATTTTTAACCCCCCCCCCCCCAAAAAAAAAATATCCCTGCTAAACAGTTCACACAATTCAAATATACAAACAAATTTGCAACTGAACAAACATTTGCAGAAAGGCTTTTTAATTTTCAAAACATGGGCACATTATTGGACTTGTAAATAAAATTAAAATTCAATTATCTAATTTGCATTCACATTTAATCTTTTAAGTGTGGAAATTCAATGACAATTAAAAAGAAAGCCATAAGGACTTTGCGTTGTCGTTTTCAAACCAGCCGTGCAAAGGACTGATCAAAATTAAAACGAGAAACCTAAAATGCAAAGAAGAGGTGCAGGAAAGGGACATCAGACGTCCTTCCCTCTGCAGTCTGTGGTCTTCAGCTGAACGCACTGACTGGTCTCCGCCTCCAGTCTGTTTTATGGACAGCAGTTTTTGAATAAAAATTCTTTACAAATGTTTGTTTCATTTAATTTTCATGGTTAATTGTCAGCACATGGGGTCATGTGGCATAAACCCCACAATGATTTTTTTTTTAGGCATTTCAACATTTAATTATGTCCTTATTGACTCTGTCATTGCTTTTAATGTAGTAATCACTACAGAGTAATTACAAATATATGAATTTGATCATCTATGTGTTTGTGAATGTTTTGAAATTATGCACAATAGGGGTGGGGCTTCTTCCACCTATGGAAGCAAAAGTGTCTTTTCTACTGAAATGCCACTTCAAATACCCATTTAATGATTCATTCATTTAATGTTACAACATACAACTCCTTAGACTCTATAAATGCTTTCAAACACTAAAATAGTTGTTAAAAAAAGCCTTTGTTTTATTCTGAAGAGCAGGAGCAGGAGTGGGTTTGTAGAGATACGTGAGCTGGACTCTCAGGACACGTCTCCTCTGCAGCGTCGGCCTCTTGGGTGCAGTTTGTAGGTTTTGGTGTTCTGTTCCATCACTGGAGGTTTTGAAGAGCATCTGTATTTCTTGCTGATCACCTGCAGGTCGATCCTCCTCCTCTGCACACAGTCTGAAGACATTCCCAGCAACTTTCCTGGTTTGTGACGGGCAGTTTCAGATCCTCTCTTCAGCATCAGGATTCAAAACATTATTCCTTGTAAAATGAAACAAAAGAAATGAAATTAAACAAAAGAAAAAGTGGACATGAAAAGTTTTGAATTTCTGAACATTGAAAAAATTTGAACATTGTGAATTTTTACTAAAATCTTCCTGATGTGGGACAAGTGAAGATATATTCTTAAAATATAAAGGGACATGATAAAGATTCAACAATACAAACAGTGGTGTGCTATTTTCATTATGGCGTTATTACTGATGAAAACAGAAAAAAATACAGTAATTTAAAAAGTCTGTAAGCTGATTATTATTTGTATAAACAATTTAAATATAAAACATTACAAATATGTGTTTTAAATATAAATACATTGAATATACAGGGTAACACAAAAAATAATAAAATAAAATCACATGTTTCCATGGTGGCTCAACATGGTATATCACAAAAACCATAGCAACCATATAAAACATTTTCAAAAAAAATTAGAGAAAATATACCAAAAGACAGTGATTAAGTTAAAAAAGGAGGAAATCTTGTTTAATTTTTTTTTATTTTTTTATCTGTAAGTCATTTATAAATAGAGACTCTCGTATTTAAGTCAGAACATTAACAATTAAGAAGAATAATTTGGTAAAAATTTAAAATATAAAGCATTCAGTGATACAGCCATGATTAACCAGACTGAACACTAGCTCAAGGACAGACTATCATTCCCCAATAAAACTGCAGCATTCAGTGGTGCACTAACAACATATTTTATTTTCATATTACTCAAGTACTTTAGACAAATTTGCAGAAGATCCATTGGACAAACTCGGCCTGTAATATGTCCAAAATGTGAAGAATTTCGGAGAGTGTCCACTCAGAAGCAGCCTGCCTCTGCAACCGGGGCTCATTCACAGACGGTCGCTGAAGAAAGCTCCTCACTCAGCTCATTCTTCTGCTTTTTGCTGCTAATCCTCCAGTTATGACTCACAGAATGAATGCTCATGCTTTTAATTTATTTTTATTTTTTCAGGAACAAACAAGTATTTGCAAAAATGGTGACACAGAGACTGGGAGCTGAATTCTGACGTCACATTCCTGTGCCATCGTTATTTCATTTTCGAGTTTTAATTTTGTCATTCCTTTCCACCGGCTGGCTGAAAATGAAAAGGCAATGTCCTTGTCACTTTCTTTTTAATTGTGTCATTGAATGCAGACATTTAAAAGATTAAATGTAAATGCAATTTAGAGCACTGCATTCCAATTTATTTATGTTTTAAAAATTAAAAAGCCTTTTTGAAAATGCTTTATAATTTTCAAATTAGCTTATTTCATTGGAAATTGTGAGGACTGCTTAGGATCCCTTCACACGTAACATGAAGTTGGGCGAAAGAAGCAGAACTCGGCCAAAAAGGGCGGAAAAAAACCTCAAAATGGCAAACTGAAAAATTCCAGCCCGTTAGATGGTCCAACCAGAGTGAATGATCCCGCAGTGATGCTTTTGTGCATGCTCGTGTGCACGCGCATGAACACAGTGGGAGCACGTGAGAGGTGTGATACCACATTGCGCACACACAGCAGCAGCAATTACATGAGAACATTACATTCATACAGCACAGAACATTATAAGGACATTGGGCCTCATGTATCAATGTTGCGCACTTGTGGCGTAAATTTACGGCGTAAACTTGAAGTACACCAAAGTTGCCGTGACATGTATCAAGCAGTGCGCACCTGCCCATTTCCGGCGTACGCCTGGCGTGATCTTGATAAATGCGGCGGGTGGAAACGATCGTAATTATAATAAACGCCCATAAATATTCAGACTCCACTTCAGACACACCCTCATTTTACGACATGGAAGCCGGAAAGACGGCAATGAAAAAGAACTCCACCAATCACGACGCTTGCCAATAGAGCGTCAAAAGTGGCCGTCGTATCAATTGTTTTGTAGTATATAATCAATAAAATGTTACAGTGGTCCCTCATTAATCGCTGGAGTTACGTTCTAAAAAATAGCCCGTAATACGTGAAACCGCGACGTTAGTCAGCGTTATTTTTTACAATTATTATAGACGTTTCAAAGCTGTAAAACCCCTCACTACACAGTTTATACACTTTCTCAATCAGGCATGAACATTTTCTCACTTTTCTCTCGTGTGTAAACACTCTCAAAGTTCAAACCTTAGTAGGAAAATAATACCAAACTGTTTTCAGGCCCAAACATTTGTTTGAGAAATAAAAATAGAACGTTTTCCTATAAATAATTATGATGGCATTTAGAACTAACGAATTAATTTTAACAATCAACGAACGAGGTCGGACACATAAGAAATTATTAATAGTGACTCACCAGTATTTCACAGATCGGGCCTCTGCGTCCTGACGCCGCGCCTTTTCCCACTCACACCTGGCTGCTGCAGGTGTCTGTGTCCGTGTGACAAAGTTGTTGGCGCTCTTTTCCCTTCTGGGCAACAAGATTCTTATAAACAGATACACAGAACACTGTAAAAAAAAAAAGGCATGCAAAATTGGACTAAATACTCCGCGAGACTCCGAGGCCACGACAGGTGAACGGCGTTATAGCGAGGGACCACTGTATTCTCTTTTCACATGTCAATAATTCTTGACATGTGGATATTTGCTCGCTCAATTAATAACACACACCTAATCTGTCAGATTTCTTTATTTTTTAAATGTATTTCTGTATTTATTTTATTGTGACAACCGAATGGAGACGACAAAACCTGGTTGCAGCACGGGCAAATTAAGGGAATGACGAAACTACAGTTGTTATTATCAGTTTCATAGTCTAAAACGATCACACCACATGAAGTTAAGCTCAGCGCTGCTCTGGCTCCAGGCTCGAAGTCTGGAGAAAAAGGCGAGCAGCGCTTTCCTTCCTGTCAGCGCCACGGATCGTGCTCCATAACAATCCTGCAACAGCGGGATTTGTATTGATTATTATGTAGTATAATCAGGAAAGTGTTATTTATGTAACATATGCACTGATTTGTATAATGGCACTGTTTATCATGTTGATCATCTTCATTTTTATGTGGATTCCAGCGCTGGTTCATTTTGGTGTATAATTTAAGCCACCTCTTGACCTGGTGTATATTTTCAGTGCAGCGTACGCCAACGACCACATTGATAAATGCCAAGTAGCGCAGCCGTTTTGGCGTACACCCCATATACGCTCAAATATCGCCGTACGCAACGTTGATACATGAGGCCCAATGAATGTACTGTTTAAATGTAAGACAGTCATGGCCCCACATTTTCTAAGTGCCCCATGAGTGGTGTTGGATATTCATGGGTGGCACCTGGACTCCGGCCAACTCCTGCAGAGAGTGGGTTGAATGGGCACTCGCACGCCAGTCGCTGTCATTTGGCCGCTGGTGTGAAGGCTGCCTCAATAACGCCATTCAGCCAGGGCTCGACATAGCCGATGATTTCGTGCTGCCCCTCGGCCACCGCACGATATGTCTGACCTGTGGTTGACATGCCGTGCAAATGCTGCTAGCAAGATCAGATGGCAGTGCGACCTCATCTTGCCCGCCATCCAAATGGGTTTCAGGTGCAAGCGTCATTTGAATGTAGAGTGCATGTGCTGTGCCCGAATGGATGTGACAAGTACTGATGTTTGATTGCAGCTCCAGTTTTTCATGAGTGCCTTTCAAATCCTCCTTCATGTGCCATTCTGCCTCATTCTGTTCTGTGTGAAGGGGGCCTTAGCAAGATATTGTTTGAAAATTCCAAAGCAAATGTCCTTTTGTTTTTCTTTTAAATTATGTCATATAATATGTGTATGCGAAGATGAAAATGAAAATATAGTGATTAAATTTTAATTCTGAATCAAATAATGTTCCCATGTTTTGAAAATTAAAAAAAGCCTTTCTGTTAATGATTTTTTTTAAACATGGGCATATTATTTGATGCTTCCATACGATGATCTGAAAATTGTAAAGTCCCTGACAAAAAAAAAAAAAAGTGAAGTCCAATATTTTTTCTTTAGGCAACCTATGTTTAATTGCTACCAATAACATTCCGTCTAGCCTCACTGTACCTGACTCCATTGTATGTGGGCAATTCTACAGTAACAGATTTAAAATGAATGCAAAATCTAAAATTTTTTCTTAACATTAAAAATTTGGTTTGACTGTAATTCTGTAATTCAGAAGCTCAGCTTCTGCAATTAGAATCGAAACATCCTCATGTCATGCAACCCAGTCCAGTTGAAGATTCAAGCTTCTCTACCATAAGTACTAACATGTTGAAACATGGGGCATTCCTTTTTTTCCGTTTAAGACAACAGATTACGGTTCTTGTTTTGTTTTCACAAGTTAGCATCATGGTGTACGTCTGTGAGGCTTGCCTGTGCTGGTCACTTGATGTGAATAAGAAAATCCCCCACAAAATATCCATGGATGAAGACCGTTAGTTGGGTAAAGTTCCCTAAAGACGCCAAAAGATGCTGCACTGTGAGGACGACTAAGAAGTCATGTTTGTATTTGAAGCAGGACAGATAAATGCAGATGGAACTACTGCAGGTGAAGCAAAATATTTCTTTTGGAACAACTACGGATCAGGGGCCTGTACTATGAGTCGGGGTTACTGGCTTATCAGGGTAACTTCTGGAGTAAGTTGATGACGTGTGGAGTAACTTCCCGGTTAACCCGTACTACAGAAGGTGGATAGGTTTCCACCGAGGCTTGCTGCCACGGCAACTTATGCCGTGTGGCAAACCTGCTCCAAGCAGGTTATGTTCCAGGATTAGTGTGAGGTTTGCGCTTAACCACACCCCTTATAAGTACTGCCCATCCACCTGCAATCACTCCAAGGACAATGCCGGCCTACCTGGATGAGCCATTTGATATTGGAGCACAAATTGTGAGGGGCTCTCTCCGCAGGGCGAGGGCATTTAAAGACCGCCGGAATCCGCTGGCATACCCGGACGATATTCTGTATGAAAGATATAGATTTTCAGCCGAGGGAATTCGCTATCTTTGTCAGCTGATCGGGCTAGAAGTCTGTAACATCACCCATCATACACTGTAAAAAAAGACTGTTGTTTTTACAGGAAAACACTGGCAGTGTTGTGAAAGTGTAGTGACACGGACCCACAACAGGGGGCGTAAATGAACGGACAATAGAAGGAGTTAAATTTGAACACTTTTGTGTGGAGAAAAGATTATGTTGTTTTGCCCCTGTCTTAAAGTAACCCTAATGATGTACACTGAATTTGTTTTTGTAGCCACTAACGACTGGGAGTGAGGCATGCTGGGGTCATTCTGAACTGGGAGTGAAGAGCTGGGGTCATTATGTTTTTGCAAGAGGAAATAACTTTCAGATGCCTGTTGATTAGAGGAATTATGTGCGCCTGGGAGTTTGAGATGGCCACTCACCCTCCCTTCGCGCACACACTAGAAAAGAGGGGGCAGAGCCATGCTCCGATAGAGTCTGCTGCGGGTTGCGTGGGAACGCCCAGCCGGTTGACAAGCGCACTCTTCCGAAGGTGTTGGCTCTCCACCTTAAAGGCGTCACGGTAAGAGAGAAAGAGATATTTTATGCGCTGCAACCACTTGTGTTTGATGTAACTGCTTTTGTGGGGAATAAACATACGCCTGTTTGTTCTAGCAAAATGCAGTCTGTGTGATCATTTCTGTGTGCCGATCTGACCGAACCTTGTTTCAAAACATTTTTGGCGTTGTCGGCAGGATAAAGTGCGTTCAGACTACACACAGAAATGTTTTGTTTTAGAAGGGGGAAAGGAGATGTGGAGGAGGCATCTCAACAGGAAGAAGTGGTCCCGGGGTGGGATGGGATTACTTTTAAAGAAATAGGCCAGCTTCTACGGAGACGCGGGGGACGCCCTGGGCCGTGGACTGGAGCAATTCCCACCGCGACACCACCGGTTTTATGTGAGATGTTAAAGCGAGTGGAGGTTAAAACGAAAGCTCCATTGGGAGGTATTTTAGAGATGATGTGGATTTGTGCGGAAGCTTGGAAGGAGCGAGTCTTAACTTTAGACACAGTCCGTTCGTCAGAATGTGCTAAGTCACAAAAAGTGACGAAGTTAGAACAACAGGTAAAACAGTTGGAGGGACAGTTAAAGGAGTCAGAGAAACAGTTAACAACTGCTCAAGAGCTGTTAGGCAAATCAGTGACGCATATCTCAAAAACAACCAGAGCTCGGGGTAATAAAAAGCCACGAAATGCGAATACTAAGCAAGTGTGCTCATACGTGGCTGGGATGTCCCACGATTGGGACCCCGAATCCTGGGATGGTAATATCTGGGGGGATGAGGGGGAAGATGAAGGTATAAGACCGGAACCGCCGCCGCCCGGTCCGCTTTATCCTTCGCTAGAGCACTTACAGATACAGCCGATAATGCGAAGACGACAAGAACAGCAGTTGTTGCCACCTGTAATAGGTCCATTATTGGACAATCAAGGACAGGTTAGGATGGGAGCGGACGGACAACCCATTCAGGGGCTTATACCACAACCTCAACCCGCCCCTAGATTGACAAATGTAACAGAAGATTACTCACAAGAAGAGATTTCTCATATTACAGGGAAATTAAGACAAAAATCTGGAGAGCCATTGGATACCTGGCTTAATCGCCTGGCGGAGGAGGGTGGTGATGTAGTAACGTTGGATAATGGAGACTTCACCCGATTCTCAGGTTTGAGTTTAGATAGTCGAGTAAATGCGGAGTTTCGAGGTGTAGGGAGAGCGATGGGAGAAGCGGATGCGTTCCCATTGGTTGATATGTATGCGGTAGCGGCTCAGGGAGTGTTTCCCTGCTATCATGATTGGCCTGAAATTAAAGGGCAATGGGTGACGTTAAAAGACGCTGTTAATCGGTTAACTAGGCTATGCATTCGCGAGTCAGTTTCCCGAATGGCTAGTGTTAACATATATGACGGAGAAGTACCCAAAATCATACGGGATGCCATAATACGTGATGCGCCGCCCCATTATCGAGCTGCGGTATTGAATACTGTTGGGAGCAGCCGAATTGACGTTTACCGCTATTAAAACTCGCCTTTTGGAACTGGCAACGTTGGGAGACTGGACAGATGTAAGTCATAATCAGGAAGGGGCTCAACCCAGAAAATTTAAAAATGACGGACCTCCGCGACCTCGTGGTCAGTCTGGAGGGGGTAGTAGAAGTGATATGTGGAAGGCACTGATACGAGCGGGAGTTCCGGCTGAGGAAAAAGATGGGATGATTTGTCAGATGATGAGAGAAGTCGAGCATGGTTTACGGATGGTTCTTGTCAATATCAAGCAGGAAAAAGGCGATGGAAAGCAGGAGCTTTCAACCCACAATTAGGTCAATCTTTAGAAGAATTAGGAGAAGGAAAAAGTAGTCAGTGGGCGGAGTTGAAGGCTGTGCATATGGTGATCATGCAGGGAGGACCGCAAGGCCTTCATATTTATACAGACTCATGGTCAGTGATCCAAGGATTACTTACCTGGATGCCTACGTGGCATGCCACTTGTTGGAAAATACATTCTAAAGAAGTTTGGGGAAGAGAATTGTGGGAAGACATTTGGGAAACGGCTAAAACAATTCCTATCACTGTGGTGCATGTAGATGCACACACTAATGGACAAGACTCAGAAGCTTTATTTAACAAAGCTGCAGATCAATTGGTAAAGATAATGGTAGAACAAAGACAATCGAGTCCAGGTTTGGCGAGATGGGCTCATGTCAAGGCAGGTCACTGGGGAATTCAAGGTACTCTCAAATGGGCTAGAGACCGGGGTATTGATTTAAAATTGGATGACGTAAAAACAGCAATAGCTGAGTGTGAACAATGTCAACATTATCGGAAGGGTGTTCCTCAACATTTGCATGGGCAGTTAAATCGTGGTAAAAGTCCCGGTCAAATTTGGCAGTTGGATTTTATTGGACCACTGCCCATGTCTAAGGGATGTAGACATGCATGCACTGCTGTAGATACATTTTCGGGAGTCTTGGTAGTGCATCCATGTAAATTTGCAAATCAAATGGCCACACTTAAGTGTTTGGGAATAATACAGCAGTATTATGGATTACCAGTACAGGTTCAAACTGATAATGGTACTCATTTTACGGGGAATAAAGTAAAAGAGTGGGCCAAAGAACATCATGTTGAATGGATTTATCATATTCCCTATTACCTGCAAGCGGCGGGACTAGTAGAACGAATGAATGGGCTCCTTAAAGAGACCCTATTGAAGCTGTCAAAAGATCGCACTATGCGACAATGGAGACAGGATTTGACTACTGCCGTGGACCAGTTGAACAATCGGCCAATAGGGTCGGGATCCACACCCTTGATAAGAATGATTTCAGGGGAAGAGATAGAGCATACTACAGAAAGCATCAAAATGTGGAAAATTGATCCACAAGCGGAATTACCTGTCAGAGCAACTCCAGGCTCAGCAGGATTAGATTTAAGGACATTGACAACCGTCACATTGGTACCTGATCAAATTCAAGTGGTAAAAACAGGGCTAGGCCTACAGTGTCCGAAGGGCACATATGGGCACGTCCTGCCACGCAGTGGTCTATCACTCAAAGGGCTGACTATTCAAGCCGGGGTGATAGATGCAGATTACCAAGGCGAGATTGGAGTGGTTTGTAGATTGTTTGGAGAACAACCCCTGATATTAAACAAAGGGGACAAAATTGCTCAATTAATAATTAAACCCTGTGAAATGGGGTTGGTACAGGAGATACCAAAACCCGTAGTAATAACTACACGAGGAACGCAAGGCTTTGGTTCCTCAGATCAAGCAGGTGCCAAAGTTTGGGTTAAACAACCTAACGGACCGCCTAAAGCGGCAGAAATTATAGCTCAAGGGAATGATGCAACTGTTAGTATACTCTATCAGGGTGAAGAAAAATGGGTAAATGTGCCTGTATCAAAGTGTTATGTAAGAGAAGACTAATCGTCGTCATTCTACCCGTAGTTACCCTTGTGTTGTCTAGGCTTGATGCCCTGGTGGGAGTTGCTGATCTGGCGATCAAGAACCACAGGAGGTGGGCGCCGCCATGGCAACCAGTGGAAGTCCCGGAATTGGAGGTGTCGGTTGCTGGGTCATACTCCTCCTTGTAGGTGGTGCCATGGTCTCCAGTTGTTGGAGGATGACAGAAGGAAACGAACTTGAAGAGATATCATTGTTCCAAACAGGATGGAAGAACTCTGCCAACAACAGAACGCAAGATGATTACACCTGCTCAGCAAACCAATCATGTAAAGTGGCTAATCTCACTAGTGATTGCAAATTATGGCGATGTGTGAACTGTTTTGCCAGACACCATATACCAGTATTTACTATGGGATGTAATGTCACTCTTCGTGCTAGGGTGAACATGTGTGTTTTTAATATGACAAGTTATTCATGTAGTAATGTCAATGGAACCACCTGGACTATTAAACCGTGGAGTAAAGTAATGATCAGTAATAGTACTGAAATTAAAGGGAGGAGATCATTCCTGTACATGCTGTGGGTACTACCAACAGAGGCTAAGGCAACACAAACCCAGGTTGCACCTTTAATTGATACCTGCACCTATTTGGCACAAGCAACAGTGAAGACAAAGGTATATTGGCAAGTTACCTTTCCAAGTATTCCAACTTGCAAAAGGCGCCGAAGAGCGTGGTATGACACTTTATTAGGAGGAACAGGAACTGTCCTAGGAGTATCAAATACAGTTGATAATGAAGTGACCAGAACCATGTTGTCAAACACAGGTCAGTATTCTTCTCAGGTATTACATCAGATAGGAGAGTGGTTACCAACAGCACTGGTGGGACAAGTACAAAACGCTGATTTATGGCAGAAGAATTTTCAATGGCAATTGAAGTTAAGGAATGAAACATACAATTCATTGAAAAATCTATCCCATATAGGAAATTGGACAGTATGTGCAGTACAAACTATTCATGCAGAAGCTCAAAGAGAAAGATTTCAGCGTATAGTTACAACAGGGAACTATTATGATTGGAGGATGATTTGGAATATAAACAATACCTTATGGTTAAAACTGCATCCGGAATTTACACGATGTAATAAAACAGTATGTACTGGGCATTGGACCCAGTACTGTTATATGGCTGGGGGGGCCTGGCTGCCTTTTTGTTTCTGTCCTGTTTCTCCTTCCAGGTGGCTTGCATTTGGGACTGAGTGGCTGTGTTGCTGAGGTTATCAGGACCTCACCCTGATCACCTGCGGCTCGTCAGGACTCACAGCTGAGGTGCATCTATATGGATTGGAACATGGTGGCATTTAAGACTGGAGTATACAGTGTGTATTTGCCAGAGACTCGACCTTGTGACCAGACGGGTGAGATCGTCGTCTCGGGAGCCATCTCATCATCAGTGGATGCAGAGAACGTCCAGGGTTTGATGCACGGTCTGTGAAAGAGGAGAGGGTGAGGTCTCACGCTCGTCAGCACACTTCCTGAGGTACGTTAGATTTTGTGACTAACATTTATACAGTCAGTAAATGTGGTGTCCCTCACACCTTATTATATTGAGCTGTACGTTAGTCATGTATCGGCTTCCACTGCAGTGGAGTTTTGTGAACTGGATGTTCCATGCCTGCAGGTTGGGAAGCTGATTAGTAATCAAGCCAGGAAGTGTTTGCTGTTTGTACACCTTTAAGTGTTCTCTCTGTGTGTAGAGTGTGGACTCACATAATGGTTCCTTCTTTCACAGACTCGGTTTGTTGCGGCCACCTGGGGGGTGTCGGCGGGGTCCTTGGGTCCGAACAGCTTCTGGCTCCGGACCGTTAGCACTGCTGGGAGCGCACCACGCCAGACCGCACTTTCTTTTGTATTTTTTGTATCACTGTTATGTATTAAATTCAGTTAGCCTTTGTACCGTGCTCTGCTTATTTCATACTGGGTCCTTCAAACGCTGGTCGGTTCTCCGAGCTGCGTCCGACACATAACACAGTACAATGTAATACAACCAAAGGTTGTTTGTAAATATCAAGTATTACCTGTGATAACGACTAATGGTTATTGGTTCTTGCATATGGATGGAGAGTGGTTAGAACCAAAAACCAATATAACTTTTGATACTAAACTGTGTGATATAACGCATAAGGGTATGGCCTGTGTGCTGCAAACTGGATATGCTAATCCATGTCTAACCGACTCAGAGGTTGTACTTTGTGACTGGACTAGGGAAACACCAAGAGAAATGTTGTGGCAGATCGGCCCACATGCTCTGTGTGTTGCAACAATGAAAAATAATTCACAGGTACCTTCGGTTCCGTATACTGGCTGCCTGAACAATGTGCATTTATGGCATTGGGGTGATCGGACGTATCGTTTGACTAATTATTCTGTATCAAGTCGGCTGACTTTGGTACAATGGGATGTATTGCATTCCCCATGGAGTCTTTCCCTGGAGCGTTTCAAATGCGCATTGGAACAATCTACGGAAATTCAGCAATTAATAGAGTCACATACGTCCAACGTCTCCAGTCTCATGGTGTCTACATTGATAGCTAGCGAACGGGTAAAACATGTGGCAAAATTAGTACAGCAAGCGTCAGCACACCATTGGTGGGATATCTTTTCAGGGATGTCCATCACTGCCAGGAGTACCTTAGTGCCGCCCTTAATTTTATTAATTATAGCAATATGTGTTATGACTTTTTGTAATATTTTTACATGTGTTTATGTTATACGTTTACGGCGAGAGGTGGAATGGGTAATATTTCAGCGTATGAGATGAAGTTATCTTTGCTATGTCATGATCCCTTTGGAGTAAACCAATATAATGTCACATTAGACCCCACAACATCGGGTTTTGTATATGAGTATATTGTTTGGAACAGGTATAATCAAGACTATATTACTCAAAATGTTGTTTGTGAATCACTAGAAGAAATGTGGGAAATGCTATGGCAGGACATAATCGTTGGAATAGGCTGGAGCCCAGCATTACCTGAATCTGCTAGTGGTTACATAAATTGACTGGTGCAAAACACCAAGAGTGGAATGTGTGGAGAAAAGATTATGTTGTTTTGCCCCTGTCTTAAAGTAACCCTAATGATGTACACTGAATTTGTTTTTGTAGCCACTAACGACTGGGAGTGAGGCATGCTGGGGTCATTCTGAACTGGGAGTGAAGAGCTGGGGTCATTATGTTTTTGCAAGAGGAAATAACTTTCAAATGCCTGTTGATTAGAGGAATTATGTGCACCTGGGAGTTTGAGATGGCCACTCACCCTCCCTTCGCGCACACACTAGAAAAGAGGGGGCAGAGCCATGCTCCGATAGAGTCTGCTGCGGGTTGCGTACGAACGCCCAGCCGGTTGACAAGCGCACTCTGCCGAAGGTGTTGGCTCTCCACCTTAAAGGCGTCACGGTAAGAGAGAAAGAGATATTTTATGTGCTGCAACCACTTGTGTTTGATGTAACTGCTTTTGTGGGGAATAAACATACGCCTGTTTGTTCTAGCAAAATGCAGTCTGTGTGATCATTTCTGTGTGCCGATCTGACCGAACCTTGTTTCAAAACAACTTTACTGTTGTGAATGCCACAACCACACACAGCAGATTATAGAATGATACAAAGTCAGTGGATAAAGGTGTCGTGTGGGCAGGCTCGACGATAGGAGACGTCCGTCTAGAGAAGAACCGGAACCACACGATTTCCTCCACCACCGAACCCGAAGGATACTGGAGCCGCCAGGTCCCGAGTCCTCCAGGTGACCACCGTCTCTGTGTGTCGGATCTGGTACTGCTGGCGAAGAGCAAAGACAGTCAAGTGTGGGTGTGTGTACACCCAGTAACAACAACGGTGGGAATTCCACCTCCACCTCAAATCACACACTCGTGCAGCTCCTGTTTAACCACTTATCTGGTTGGGGTGTGAGGCAAAGCCGTCGCTAATCGCACCAAACGCCAATCCAGCTGATAAGGAAACACCACAGGAAAACGGCTGCAAAAGAGCTCAGATTATTTGTCAGAGTTGACGACAGCTGAGAAGTTACCTCCGTAGAAGAATGAGATCTCGGCGACGTGGTGGAGGTGTCATCCTGCTTTTATCCGGGATGAAGTGCAGATGATCGGTGACAGCTGTCACAGTTGATGAGTGACAGCTGTCACCTCGGCTGTTCCTGTGAGGCGGCAGCGCCCTCTAGTGCCTGAAGCCCGCACTTCAGGCAGGGCGCCCTCTGGTGGTGGGCCAGCAGTACCTCCTCTTCTGGCGGCCCACACAACAGGACCCCCCCCCCCCCCCTTAAATGGGCTTGTCCGGGTGGCGACGGTAGAAATCGGCCAGGAGGGCCGGGTCCAGGATGAAGCTCCTCTTCACCCAGGAGCGTTCTTCGGGTCCATACCCCTCCCAGTCCACCAAATACTGGAAACCCCGGCCCATTCGACGGACGTCCAGGAGTCGGCGCACTGTCCAAGCTGGCTCCCCGTCGATGATACGGGCAGGAGGCGGCGCCGGACCGGGTGTACAGAGGGGTGAGGTGTGATGTGGTTTCAATCTGGAAACGTGGAATACTGGATGAATCCGCAGTGAGGTCGGAAGTTGGAGCCTCACTGCGGTGGGACTGAGGACCTTGAGGATCTTGAAGGGCCCTATGTACCGGTCCTTCAGTTTGGGGGAATCCACCTGGAGGGGAATGTCCCTTGTGGATAACCACACCTCCTGCCCGGGCCGATATGTGGGGGCTGGGGACCGTTGACGGTCTGCATGGGTCTTTGCCCTCATCCGGGCCCTCAACAAGGCCGAATGGGCGGTGCGCCACACCCGACGTCATCTCCGCAGGTGGGCCTGGACCGAGGGTACACCGACCTCTCCCTCCACCACAGGAAACAAAGGGGGATGATACCCCAGACACACCTCGAACGGGGAGAGGCCGGTGGCAGAGGACACTTGGCTGTTGTGCGCATACTCGATCCAGGCCAGGTGTTCACTCCAAGCCATCGGGTGTGCGGATGTGGTACATTGCAGGGCCTGCTCCAGCTCTTGGTTAGCCCGTTCAGCCTGTCCGTTGGTCTGAGGGTGATACCCAGACAAGAGGCTCATGGTGGCCCCCAGCTCCCGGCAGAAACTTCTCCAAACCTGCGAGGAAAACTGGGGACCACGATCTGAGACGATGTCTGTTGGTATCCCATGCAGACGTACGACATGGTGGACCAGGAGATCCGCTGTCTCCTGGGCCGACGGGAGCTTCGGGAGGGCCACGAAGTGGGCCGCCTTGGAGAACCGGTCCACTATCATGAGGATGGTGGTGTGCCCCCGGGACGGCGGGAGGCCCGTGACGAAATCCAGACCAATGTGGGACCAGGGGCGATGAGGCACATGAAGCGGTTGAAGGAGTCCCTGTGCCTTTTGGTGGTCCGCCTTGCCCCTGGCGCAGGTGGTGCAGGCCTGGATGTAAGCCCGGATGTCAGCCTCCAGGGACGCCCACCAGAAGCGCTGCTGGACCACTGCCACGGTCCTACGCACCCCTGGGTGGCAGGAGAGCTTGGACCCGTGACAGAAGTCCAGGACGGCAGCCCTGGCTTCTGGTGGGACGTAAAGTCTGTTCTTTGGCCCTGTTCCGGGCTCCGTGCTAGGAGTTCTCGATTGCCCACGTCATAGTTCCATTCTGCTGGGGTCAACCTGCGGGAGAAATAGGCACACGGGTGAAGAACCTTATCGGTCTCTCCGCTCTGGGATAGCATGGCTCCTATCCCTGAGTCAGAGGCGTCCACTTCAACCACAAACTGGCGACTGGGATCGGGCTGCACCAAGACGGGTGCAATCGAGAAGCGCTGTTTCAACTCCCTGAATGCGGCATCGCACCGATCCGACCAGGTGAAGGGGACTTTTGGAGAGGTCAGGGCTGTCAGGGGGCTAACTACCTGACTGTACCCCTTAATGAACCTCCTGTAAAAATTTGCGAAGCCGAGGAACTGTTGCAGCTTCCTACAGCTTGTAGGTTGGGGCCAGTCTCTCACCGCCGTGACCTTGGCCGGATCTGGGGCGACAGAGTTGGAGGAGATTATGAACCCCAGGAAGGACAAAGAGGTGCGGTGGAACTCACATTTCTCGCCCTTCACAAACAGCCGGTTCTCCAACAACCGCTGCAGGACCTGACGTACATGCCGTACATGAGTCTCAGGGTCCGGAGAAAAAATGAGTATATCGTCCAGATACACGAAGACGAATCGGTGCAGGAAGTCCCGCAAGACGTCATTTACCAAAGCTCGGAACGCCGCAGGGGCGTTAGTGAGGCCGAACGGCATGACCAGGTACTCAAAATGACCTAACGGGGTGTTGAATGCCGTCTTCCACTCGTCTCCCTTCCGGACCCGAACTAGGTGATATGCGTTCCTAAGATCCAGCTTTGTGAATATTTTGGCTCCATGCAGGGGGGTGAACACCGAATCCAACAAAGGCAACGGGTATCGGTTGCGAACCGTGATCTCGTTCAGCCCCCGATAATCAATGCATGGATGAAGACTGCCATCTTTCTTGCCCACAAAAAAGAAACCTGCTCCCATCGGGGAGGTGGAGTTCCGGATCAGCCAGGCAGCTAAGGAGTCCCGGATGTAGGTCTCCATCGATTCGCGCTCAGGTCGTGAGAGGTTGTACAGCCTGCTGGACGGGAACTCCACGCCTGGAATCAAATCGATGGCGCAATCGTACGGACGGTGCGGGGGAAGGGTGAGTGCTCGATCCTTGCTGAAATGTCAGCAAGATCGTGGTACTCAACCGGCACCGCCGACAGATTGGGAGGGACTTTGACCTGCTCCTTAGCCTGGGAACCGGGAGGGACCGAGGATCCTAAACACACCCGATGGCAGGTCTCGCTCCATTGTACCACCACCCCGGACGGCCAATCAATCCGGGGATTGTGTTTTAGCATCCATGGGAACCCCAGAATCACACGGGAGGTAGAGGGAGTCACAAAAAACTCTATTTCCTCCCGATGATTCCCTGACACCACCAGAGTTACTGGTAGTGTCCTGTGTGTGATTAAAGGGAGTAGGGTGCCATCTAGTGCTCGCACCTGCAATGGCGAAGGCAGCGCCACCAGAGGGAGCCCTACCTCCCTGGCCCATCTGCTGTCCAGCAGATTCCCTTCTGACCCTGTGTCTACCAGTGCTGGGGCCTGAAGGTTTAAATCCCCGCTAAGGATTGTAACTGGGAGCCGTGTGGAAATATGTGTGTGTCCCACGTGAATTTCTGGGCCCACCCTAAGCCCAGTTTCTAGGGGCGGGCATTGGTGTTTAACCGTTCGGGGCAGTCTCTCAATTGGTGCTCAATTGAGCCGCAAACAAAACGCCCCGCGGGGAAGCCTCCTCTGTCTATTCAGTGGTCTGAATGTGGCCCTGCTTGTGTCCATAGCTTCGTCAGCAGGGGGAGCTGTAGCGTAGAGGCCATGGAGCATGGGAAGGGCGGACCTTTTTCGGACCCGGAAGGAAGAGGGACGGCGCGTGCCCGGCCACGCCCTTCATCTCGTTCCCGACGGCATTCCTCCAACCGTTTGTCTAACCATATAACAAGGTCGATAAGCCCATCTAATTCCCGCGGTTCGTCCTTGGCCACCAGGTGCTCCTTCAGGACCGACAACAGTCCGTTTACGAAGGCGGCGCGGAGCGCAGCGTTATTCCAGCCGGACCTTGCAGCCGCAATGCGGAAGTTGACTGCATAAGCAGCTGCGCTCCGGCGTCCCTGTCTCATTGACAGCAGCACAGTTGAAGCGGTCTCTCCCCTGTTAGGGTGATCAAACACGGTTTTGAACTCCCTCACAAACCCAGTGTACGTATGAAGGAGCCATGAATTTTGCTCCCAAAGCGCCGTAGCCCAAGCGCGTGCCTCTCCTCGAAGCAGATTAATCACATAAGCTATTTTACTAGCATCAGACGCGTACATGACGGGACGTTGTGCAAAGACGAGTGAACACTGCATGAGAAAGTCCGCGCACGTCTCCACACAACCTCCGTATGGCTCTGGGGGGCTTATGTATGCTTCAGGGGATGGTGGGAGGGGTTGTTGAACGACCACTGGAACATTTATATCCTGCACAGGGTCGGCAGGAGGAGGAGCTGCAGCAGCGCCCTGAGCGCTCGCTGCCACCTGTGCGGAGAGAGCCTCCACCCTGCGGTTCAGGAGGATGTTTTGCTCGGTCATCTGATCCAACCGAGCCGTAAAGGCGGTGAGGATGTGCTGCAACTCACCAATCACGCCTCCTGCAGACGCCTGTGCACCCTGCTCTCCCATTGGCCGTTCAATCGCTGGGTGACGCCCCTCGGAGTCCATGACGCTGGCCGAGATATCCTGTTATGAAAGTGTAGTGACACGGACCCACAACAGGGGGCGTAAATGAACGGACAATAGAAGGAGTTAAATTTGAACACTTTACTGTTGTGAATGCCACAACCACACACAGTAGATTATAGAATGATACAAAGTCAATGGATAAAGGTGTCGTGTGGGCAGGCTCGACGATAGGAGACGTCCGTCTAGAGAAGAACCAGAACCACACGATTTCCTCCGCCACCGAACCCGAAGGATACTGGAGCCGCCAGGTCCCGAGTCCCCCAGGTGGCCACCGTCTCTGCGTGTCGGATCTGGTACTGCTGGCGAAGAGCAAAGACAGTCAAGTGTGGGTGTGTGTACACCCAGTAACAACAACGGTGAGAATTCCACCTCCACCTCAAATCACACACTCGTGCAGCTCCTGTTTAACCACTTATCTGGTTGGGGTGTGAGGCGAAGCCGTCGCTAATCACACCAAACGCCAATCCAGCTGATAAGGAAACACCACAGGAAAACGGCTGCAAAAGAGCTCAGATTATTTGTCAGAGTTGACGACAGCTGAAAAGTTACCTCCGTAGAAGAACGATATCTCGGCGACGTGGTGGAGGTGTCATCCTGCTTTTATCCGGGATGAAGTGCAGATGATCGGTGACAGTTGTCACAGTTGATGAGTGACAGCTGTCACCTCGGCTGTTCCTGTGAGGCGGCAGCGCCCTCTAGTGCCTGAAGCCCGCACTTCAGGCAGGGCGCCCTCTGGTGGTGGGCCAGCAGTACCTCCTCTTCTGGCGGCCCACACAACAGGCAGCTGTGGTTACCAGGGAATTCTTGTAAAAAATACAGCAGTTAAATGTACAAAAAAAGAGAGCTCTTGTAGATTTAACAGTTCTTTTAATGTGAGTCAGCCGTGGTTCATTCACTGTAAATCCATATACATATTATGTCTGCAATGTCATCTACTGTGCTGCTGTATGTTTTACAGGAGTCCCCTGGTAACCACAGCTGCCAGCGTTTACCTGTACAAAAAAGTCATTTTTTTTACAGTGTAGCAATGCCCCAACGATCGAGCAGATAATGCGTCTTGTGCCTATTTTGCCAGTGGACAATTAATGTATTCCATCGGTGATGCTGAACATCTGAGCAAGAATACTGTATGTCGTATGATTCGCAAGGTAGTACTTGCTCTATCTAAACTGTTGGATGCATTTGTCGTTTTCCCTGGCCATTTATCCGCAATGCAAATCAAAGAAGGGTTTTATGCAATCACGGGTAATTACTAATATCAAAATAGGTCTAATGCATGTCCATTAATTAGGCGAAGTGGGGCTTATCAAGTTATGAATAGAAACCTACCGTTCTGAAGTATGTTTTTATATTTCATCTTCACCTGCTGCCAGGTGCATTTGGCACTGCTATTGCATCTGAAATATTGACAGGATTAGGAATAGCAATCATACAGTCAAGGTAGCCTATTTAGGAAACATTAAATTAACCTAACATTTATTAGTAGGCCTATGCCCACTTCTGAATCGTGTTGCATCTGGGCGTAATTAATGAAAGAAGGTCATTTTTTTACACATATTAGACATTCCACAGGTTAATCATCTGTAACAGATTTGGGGAACAATTGAATTGTACGTATGCATTTACCCGATCAGCAATACGTTGCCAACAAGCCTGTCTTGCTTTATTGGCAGATGATGTGTTCGATTTCCCCCTTAACATTAATTTAAATTCCTCGTAGCTCCGCATAATAATCGTGCATTCGTCTTCGGTAAAGTAAGGTGACTGCGCCATCTTTGAAAAATGGTGACGTGTGCTGCAACCTGCCCCTTTTATGTGAATGCGCACAAACTCCAATTAGGTTAATACAGGTTCAACAAATCAACATCTTATTCAGCGTCATAGTACGGATTAACACCACTTGAGGAAACCAGGTTTTGTCAACCCCGGTTTAGGAGGTTGACCCTGGGTTACATCTGAGTAAGTTAACCCCGCTTCATAGCACAGGCCCCTGGACAAATGAAATGTAAACATCCAGTGGAGCAAACACTGTTGCCAGCAGATGGGAAGGAACGCCACTGTTCAGCTCTCTGTAGCCCGGGAGGAAGAAATGCCAGCACACAGCTCTTGATCATATGAGAGGAAATTATGCTGTTGCACAACTCTCATTCACATGGGAGTGAATAACACGACGGCACAGCTCTCAGTCACACAGGAAACTCTGGGACGCTTTTCCCTGGTTGTGAGCCCACACTACAGACGCCCATGCAGGCACAAGCAGAGCCGATCCCTGCCAGACTCCAGCAGCTAGTTGTTGGTTGCAAGTTTCACATTTTACTTCCACCATTGTTGAGTTTGTTTGCTTGTTTGTGTTTGTATGTTGGAAATAAACAAGATAATTTTGAGTGATTTTAAATTATAAATGAATTTTATTTGTTAAATGACACGACTAAATGCAAGAAATGTTTCAGCTGTCTTCCTGAAATCATTACGCTCATCCTTGCTTGGCTAAAATAGATTTTGATGACACAATGCATTCTGGGACAGTTTTTCCAATATCTGGGAGGGAGAATTCAGCTCTGGTTATGGAAAAAGAAATTGAAGATACAAGAAATGCCTTTCTGGACCACCTAAACCACTGGTCTGCCTGCAGTCCAGACCTGTCCCTACTAGACCCCGTACTGTTGCACACTTTAAGACATTTTTGCAAAAAAACAGAATAAAATAACACCTGAAATGCTTCATTGCTTGGTACCCTCAATAACAAAATGTCTTAAGTGTGACAACATTAAAAAGTGAGATATGTTTTAGCATCACGACTATTTTTGGAATACACTGCAGGCCTTAAATGGATGGAAATGAATACATTAAATGTTGACCATATAAAACATGGAATATTTGGATTCATATTGCCACAGAAGTAAAAGTGAATGCAAGAAACGTTTTTTTTTTTACTTTTTGTTTTTTGATCAGAAATGAAACACAGTGGCTGGGTGACTTTGGCACTACTTTTCTGCTGAGAATCCTTGGCTACTGGAATGACTGTGTCAAATAAGCTATTTGTGGAGACCAAGCTGAGGCATACTATATTTACACTGGCAGAGAAATTCAGTTACAGCACGACAGGCATGTGGCATGTCTTTGCTATCTTGAAGATCAGTATGTTGCTCTGGGCTGGACTTGAACCTGCATCCTGAACAATGCAGCAGGTGGTCCTCAAAAATGTCAATAATGCCCATTTTGGAGGTTTGTGGTGGATTTGCACTTCATTGACAATAAAACACTTCACAAAGATTGACCCCAAGAAAAAAGATTTTTTAATGTAACAGCACTGTCTTCTCAAGTTGATGAGAGAAGCTGTGGGAGATGAATTCAGGCCAATTCTGGTGTTGGGTGTGGTAGAAGGGTCACATAGAGGCTGGTGTAGTGCCAAATTAATAGTCTCAAATTGTGATTGGATGAACCATGTTTACAGTGCATTCGAAAAGTATTCACAGTATTTGTTTTTCCATAATTTGTTATTATATATTAAAAGCGAAGTGTCGCGCAGTAGCGCGAAGTTCACTCATGGTACAGGGCATCCTAAACAGGAAGTGCCAATTTTAAAATCCACAGTAAAACAGGAAATGTTCAAATGTCAAACACTTCCTGGACTGACAGACAAGGTCCCATGGAATCTCACTGGAACTCATTGGCAAGCTCACACTCAAACAGGAAGTGCCAACTTTTCAGTCACAGTGAAACAGGAAATTGAACATTTCCTGGCATGGGTGGAGCTAGAGCAGAGGCCGAGGTTTCACTCGACTCCCCTGAAATCTGATTAGACACAGATGATTGACATGTCACAGCACTACACATCTGGTTGAAAGACCTGCATTTTGAAATTAGTGAGTCACATTGACTGCGAGGTTCCACCTGTCCAGAGGTTGGTGCTGTGTACCACAAAAAGTTCTAATCCACCTTAGTAGAAGAAAAATGTTTGCTTCAGATTTGAACTGAACATGTCATTTGAACTATGGACTTCTAATCACACCAAACTTATATTGGTGAGTAAACGACCATATTTTATGCCAGAAATGAGGTCCAGATTGTTAAAAGCAGCATTTCTCCTTTTATTTGGGTTGCCTTATATACATGTTTAAGGTAACAGACAGCAGCTGGTTCATGCTCTGTTAGCTTATTAATGCAGCAGATAACTGAAGCAATCCTTCAAATGGTGATACAAGCATCAAATTCAGCACAAATACAGCTGGAGCAAAATTAATGGAGCAACTTTAACTTTTGACCCCTGTACAAACTGAAACTGACCTTTGTCACCATTCTTGCTGCTTTTACCTCATAACTCCATAACAGATTGTACTTTTGTCTTTTAGGAATCTTTATGATCAGGCAAATAATGTGGTTTAGTTTTCTATATGATTGGAGCATCTTTTAATTTTGACCCCTGTGTAATTCTTCAATTGACCCCGACCTGGCTGCCAATTGAAAATTAAAGTGGCCAATCAGTTTTTTTAAGAGTTCATGTCTATGGGTTATTTGTGCCGAATTTGATGCTTGCATCACCATTTGCAGGATTCCACTTTAAATATTCTCTTATCTGCTGCACTATATATGAGATGTTAGATGGTGCTCCTCAGTGTTTCTCAATTGCCTTCAAAAGTATTGGAACACTTGGTATTTCACACATTTTAATGTTTATTCCATTTCAAATACATTTTTTCTCAAATTATCTTCCGTAAACTCAAACTGAAAGCAAATCTCTACAGCTTGATATAAATTAAGTAAAATATAAAATCCAGCTTCCTGATGAAGTGGTGTAGAGGAGGATTTTCTTAAAAAGAAGACCTGAAATCTCAGCTACAATTTGACTGAAAGTCCATTTGAGATGAAAGCCTAGATTTGATGTTTTGGTGAAAGAAACTTTTGTATTTTTTCATAATTGATGTAAATAAAATCCAAGATATATTCAGTGACTTATCCCCTGACTTGTCTAAAGAAAACAGGCAATAAAACTGATTATTATTTACAGGTTTAATCAAGTTTTTAGTAGAAGAAGAAAAATGTTTGCTTCAGATTTGAACTGAACACGTCGTTTGAACTATGGATTTCTAATCAAACCAAACCTATATTGATGAGTAAATGGCTGTATTTTATGCCAGACCAGGTTGTTAAAAGCAACATTTCTCCTTTAATTCGGGTTGCCTTATATTCACGTTTAAGCTAACACAGCAGCTGGTTCATGCTCTGTTGGCTTATTAATGCAGCAGATAACTGAAACAATCCTTTAAATGGTGATACAAGTATCAAATTCAGCACAAATACAGCTGGAACAAAATTAATGGAGCAACTTTAACTTTTGACCCCTGTACAAACTGAAACTGACCTTTGTCACCATTCTTGCTGCTTTTACCTCATAACTCCATAACATTCAGTCACAGATTGTCCAAACTATACCTTTTTTGAAATCTTTATGATCAGGCAAATAATGTGGTTTAGTTTTTTATATGATTGGAGCATCTTTAATTTTGACCCCTGTGTAATTCTGCAATTGAGCCAAGTATATTTGAGATGAAAGCCTAGATTTGATTT